>NC_080694.1:62084482-62384482 GCF_030445035.2 Dasypus novemcinctus
TTCACTTTATACTTTCAGACAGACTACATATCTTTAAAATTCTAACCAAATTTATTTCTTCCAGAGTCAATGCCTTCCAGAGAAATGTATTAGTCATGTAGGGATTTCATCCAGTTCCAAGCATGGTGCTGGACCTGCCTTCCCTCAACCTCAATAGAATAGCCAGAGATTTTCACACCCCCTCGGGCAGAGACTCCCGCCCATAACCAGCAGGAAGCTTCTACAGAAGAATGACCATCACCCTCCAGCTCCCTCTAAGAATAAGGGTGTAAACTCTCTGAGGGGGAGTTAAGGCAGGTTAGTACAGGAAACAGGTAAGGCGGTTGGTCAGGATAAAGTCGTCCAAATACCCTGGTCATGAGGCCCAGTTTGAGAATCCTGAGCTCAAAAGAAGGACTGGGTAACTCCAAACAGAAAGGTGTCCCCACTGGGTCCCTGAAAACTGACAGGTGAAGTTAGAAAGGCAACCGATCAGGACAGCAAATAGCTGGGGCCCTGTGTGTATCTATGTGCACTCTCCTTATATGTAAACTCGTTTTCAAGGTTGCCATACAGAAGTCAGAGAACTGAGAAGGGGGAAATATATGTTATTGGAAGCATTCTCATAGACTCCCCTATCTGGTACTTTGTTATCTACTAATGGAATTGTTGCTTGCATATTGTTAGACCAGCATGATCTGCCCCTTATTTTCCCCCGTAAACATCTTTCTTTTTATGCATAGCACCCTAGCCAATACATTTCTACAGTGCTTCAGCAGTAACCCATCCCCACAATTGAACTCAATGTTGGGTTTGCACAGACTTACCATCTTCAGATGATACTGATCTTTCTTGGACTCTAACTTCTGCAAATCAGACAGTGTGGAACCCCTTGCTGGCATGGCAGAATATGACCCATTGGTGAGTTTGGAACAAGACCTTCTCATTTAAGACAGATTCAGCTGCCATCTTTTATGAGACTTATAACCATATTTTTCCTTTGTAACAGGTAAATGAGCCCAGGCTTTTATCAGGATATGCTACATATAATGATTTAGGATGGTTAACAGCTGAGTCTGTCACCCGAGATCACACTGCCCCTGTCTGCACGGAACGACAAGAGGGAATCTCTAATGTAGGGTGGCTGTTGTGTAATTTTACTGTCAAGGCTAGCTGTAGAGTAAAGTGTGCCCCTGGCCGTTCTACCCATTGGATATTTTTGTGCCAGGCAGAACTACAATTGTCACTGAAAGGCACACAAGGGCTTTAGCGAATCACACTGCTCAAGCCCTTAATGACCCCCAAAGTAGCAATTCCTTATTAAACAAAGAAACCACCCAACTACAAAAGGTAGTTTCACAATAGAGGATGACTTTCGATATTCTTACTGCAGCACAACACGGGACCTGGCCCTCATAAAGTTCAGTGTTGTGTATATTCCTGATCACTCCCATAATATTTCACAAGCTCTATATCATATGCAAGAACACATACATTGATAAATTAACAATTGACCTCTATTTGATTGGTCTAATTCCCTTTCTTGGCCCTGGTAACATGTTTTCATAGGACTTCTAGCTTTTGGTAGAAGACTCCAATTATTCTGTTCCTTTGTGCTGTTGCTGTGAAATGTGGATGCAGTGCTTGTGCTACGGTCAATGTAGGCTGCTACAGGGGGGTGGATTGTGGGAACCCCGCCTCCCCCAAGTCCTCAGCACATAGCTGCCTGTGTGACCTAGAGGTAAGTTAAAGATTAAAAACACTCTCCAAGGGGAGAGAATGTATAGATGGTATCACAATCTATAATCTTCCCAAAGCAGGAAATGTACTTGGTAAATGTCCTTCCTGTGAACATAGTGAAAACATCTACAGACTCCATGTGTACGCTTCACATGACCCTAGCAGAAACGGTTTTTTACCCTTCGGAATGTTCTTGTTCTGAAGCCCCTTATAACGCTCCTCATTTTCCTGTCTCTTTGCCGAGCACAATCTTCATATTTCAGTGGGCGCCAACAGAGACTCTCTCCTGTTGGTAATTCTCAGTAAAGGTTGTGTCCGATTCACTGCCAGCTGCATTCTTTGGTCTCAGGCTCCAAGAACTCATGCCCTTCAGGAGTTAGGTTGGAACGCTTCCGATGTAAATTTCTTTTTTCTTTGTCTACTCTAATGCTAACACTTGATGGCACGAATGTCCACAGTTCATTAAGTGATGCAGTACAGCAGCTTCTCTTTCCCTCAGATACAGTTGGCACCTCCCTTTATGTCTCCTACAGGAGCAACACATACTCTCTCATACCACTTCCCTTTGCTCCTTTCGCCCCTCCCCTTGCTCAAGACCCTCGTGCCCCCTCCCGTCCCCGTGTCCCTGTTTGAGGTGAGGCGTCATTTCGGCTGCTCACAGCGTCACTGACTCGCTGAGGGGAACCCCGAGGCAGAGGCTGCGTCTCCTGCTGGAGCTGCGCGCGGCTCCGCGCTCCCCGGGACGCTCACCCCGTTCTCCCCGCACAGCTCAGCTTCCTCGGGGAGGGCCCTCGCTCCCCCCGCGGAGCTGCTCCTGGAGCTCTGTCCACGTCCAGTTCTCCTCAGCCTGTGCCGGGGACGCGCCTCCGCTCCGCGCTGGGCTTCTCGTCTCTCGTGGGCAGGATCCGCGCCAGGGGACCCGTCGTCGTGGGCCCGGAGCGCGCGGCGCAGGCGCCTGCAGCGGTGCCCGCCAGCGCCAGCCTGCACCTGCAGGGGGAAAGCGGCCGGGACTCGGGCTCCAGCTGCAGGGAAACGCGATGGGAGGGGAGGGAGGGAATGTTGGAGAAACAACACTTTCCATCTCAAGCTAAAGAGCTCTTCGGCGGCTGTGTGAGTAAATTTCAAGGGCCGAGAATGAAGACTACGGAACAGAAAGAGGCCGGAAGGAAGGAGAGGCAGTGAGGGGTCAAACGCGGGCTCCCGAAAAAGAGAGCAGGGCCGAGAATCCCACATAAAACGCCCGTCGCTGGTTCCATGTAAGGCTTCAGAAATCTATAGTGCTCAATAATCATGGTGGGTTGGGCATTTCTGCCTTGGTGTAGTAGTTTGATTCGGACTAATTTTAATGTGGAATCGTAGGGATGGACAGAACATTACAGAGAATTACAAGATAGGGCACAATTACAGGTAACAAGCCCTGAGAACTGCCAAGGATCTCACCGAATCTGCAGGAATTCCTTGTGGAATTCTGTAAAGTAGAGGTTCCCCGCTTGAGTTTAGGACATATTGGGATCGTTGTTAACAGGATGCTGTTGGTTGATTTCTGGTGCTTCTTCATGAGCTCTAAATTGTAGTTATTTCCAAGCCATGAGTACTTAATAAAAGCGTTCCTCAAAAGGCCCCGCTGGGATTCGAACCCAGGGTCTCCTGTTTACTAGACAGGCGCTTTAACCAACTAAGCCACGGAGCCAAAGACAGCAGCTTGTTTTAAAGCTCTCATATTTAGTATATCACAGCAGTCTTCCGTCAGCAATTCTCAAGAATGAATGCTCCCAATTTTTCCCTTTCCTTCCCTACTTCCTTTTTGCAATACTACACTCCACTAAAAGAAAAATATATTTTAGCCAATGGACCATTGAAATAGACAGCTGAGTCTTTTCTTTTCTCAGAGTTTTTACAACTTTATGGGGAAGGTCTTTCTCAATCTCAAATCTGTATCTGGGGATAATGATATTACCATTCCCTGAAGCACTGGTGAATGTTGTGAGTCTTAACTGAGATCATATATTATCTAAATCCTTTGGCAAAACGAAGTCTTCTGAAAAATGCTGGTTTTCTTCTCTTTTATAATAATCTGTTGCTATTTATCCCAGTGAAATAGACCATTTTCAGATCTATGGGAAGAGTGCCAGACAATTTTCTCTGGCACACAAATCTGAGAAATATATAAAAATCCTGCAATATTTCATTAGGAGCCCACAAACCAGCCTTGCCATGGCTTCTGCCACCTTGGGGCTCCCAGACACCTCCCGTCATTGCACCCCCATCAACCACCGAACAGAGGCCCAAGAGGAGGGTCAATTGGGCTGAACTGTCTTAGCCAAGGAAGACCCCAAAAACTCAGTGTTCCAACCGAGCCCCTGAAGGGCACAGGACCAGGCGGCTACAAGAGCAAAGGATACACTCGGTGTCAATGATAAGCTTTATTTATTGGGACTTACAGACAGGAGGGATTCTCTCTAGTGGTGGTGGTCCAGAGACTGAAGACAGCGCTCAACAAAGGGGTGGGAATATGAGGAGCAATACAGGGTCTCCGGGCACATGCATTTCATAACTGAGTTTCTTCTAGGGGCACATGAAGCACATAAATTATGTTACCATAGGAAGGAATTATACAGCCTGGAGAAAATTACAGTCCGTGATACCATCTGTACATTGTTTCCCTGTGAGGAGGCTTGTTACATTTTAACTTGTGTCCTGGGGCATGCAGGCAGCTGTGTCTTGCTAGCTAAGTTTCCCTTACAGAGGGGGAGCCAGGGCCAAAGACCCAGTAGACACCTACAATTAGGGAGGCTGACATCCAAGTCTGCTGCTGCAAAGAGGAAACTAAGCCCAAAATGCAGTGCTTTAGGCACAAAAAAAAAAAAAAAAAAAAGGAAAGGAAAATTTTGGTGGGGGCAAATAAAATGCAAAGGGTGACACATGGAAAACAGGAAGAAATGAGTACCCTAGAAACTGAGTGACATTGAAACCACAACAGTCGAGCATCTGATGAAGCAGGAGAGAGAGGAGACAAGACTGATGACCACCCCCAATCAGTATCAAGACTTAGCAAGATCCATAAGAATGCTATATAATTAAGTTATCAAATATTAGTAAGTGCAAATTTTAAGGCAGTCTAGAAACTTATTTACACTCACCAGAAAATTCCACCCCATCATTAGGGATTTTTTTCATAGTTAGAGCAATGTTTCACTGCTTTTAGAGAGATGAAATCAAATGACAGTCTCTGTACAACAAGTAATTACTAGATTATTAAACAAAGGGAAGCTTTGACGGTCTTGTGTGCCAATTTTACATTGCATTGTTTACTGAGTTTTTTATGTGCTATAATAGGAATCATGATCTCACGGAAAATTTGGTTCTGTCCCAACTCTCTCCCTACTCTCATCTTTCTCAAAGTTCCTGGACTGCTTCTGAAGATTCCTTCAGACATTCAGATCCAGAGGACGGAAATAACTACATTGAAAGGCAGCACCGCAAGAGGCGGAGGCCCCAGTCTGGTACTTCCCTCCACGTCATTCCCTGCATCACTTACAGTTATGTAGGAAGAAAGATGTCTCTTTACAGGATGGGCAAACCAACGAGTTGTTGGTTCTGGAAACTTACAATTCATTTTCAGATGGGATATCCACTGCTTCACTGAGCAGTGAATACACATCTCTACACAACATGACAATTTATTCATTTAAAAAATATACATGATTTGAAACATAAGATGGGCTGGAATAAACTTTTAGGAGTATGCCATGCCTTTTTCTATGCTTTCTGCAAAAAGAGTAATACCTCACAAAAGACAAAAATGCTCGCTCATATTAATTACAATACCATATGCCAGATAAAATATATCAAATCCATATATAAATAAAAGGAATAAAGAGAGCATAATTCAGAAAACATACACATTTTGACAGAGAAACACTCAGTCTTTCTGACTGTACAATATTACCAGATTGACAGTGGACTGATGGGGAGACTAAATTAGATTATGAACTACATGCACCAAAGCCAGTCAGAGATGTCTAGATCTTTTTTTTTTTTTTTTTCCTGATTAAACAAGGTTTTATTTTTTTTTTTAATTTTTTTATTTTTTATTGACTTTGTAATAATATTACATTAAAAATATATATGTGAGGTCCCATTCAACCCCACCCCCCCACCCCCCCCTCTCCCCCCCCCCCAACAACACTCGTTCCCATCATCATGACACATCCATTGGATTTGGTAAGTACATCTTTGGGCACCTCTGCACCTCATATACATTGGTTCACATCATGGCCCATACTCTCCTCTATTCCATCATGTAGGCCCTGTGAGGATTTACAATGTCCGGTGATTACCTCTGAAGCACCATCCAGGGCAGCTCCATGTCCCGAAGACGCCTCCACCTCTCATCTCTTCCTGCCTTTCCCCATACCCTTTGTCCATTATGTCCACTTTTCCCAATCCAATGCCACCTCTTCTATGTGGACACTGGATTGGTTGTGTCCATTGCACCTTTATGTCAAGAGGAGGCTCAGATTCCACCTGGATGCTGGATGCAATCCTCCCATTTTCAGTTGTAATCACTCTAGGCTCCATGGTGTGGTGGTTGTCCTTCTTCACCTCCATCTTAGCTGAGTGTGGTAAGTCCAATAAATCAGATTGTAGGTGCTGGAGTCTGTTGAGGCTCAGGATCTGGCTATCACATTGTCAGTCCAGAGATTCAAATCCCCTAAATATATCTTAAACCCCAACATTAACTGCACCTCCAGCACATTAGCATGAAAGTCTTATGAAGGGAGATCCCATCTGAGTCCAGATTCATCACACATAAACACCATTTCCAAAGAGGGGCCATCTGCCCTGGTAGTTAACCCCATCGGCCATGACCATAACTCCCATGGGTCTCTTTAGCCCTCAAAGGAACCAATATCTGGGGGTTGTATCTGCTTTATCTGTCTCTCTGACTCTGCTCAGTTGTGCATGAGGGCAAACCTTCTGCCAGCCTCCAGACTCTTTTTTAGAAACTCGTAGCCATATAAACTCATTTCTCCTTTCCATTTCCCCCTTACTTTAGGTCAAACAGCATTTTAAAGTCATGGTATTTTATGTAGAGATGTCTAGATCTTTAAAAAGCATTAAAATTGTGCTATAAAAGAGTGTTTCAGGCACACAAAAGGATGTGTAATACTGCCTGGCACAAATCAGATCAGTGAGAAGACCTTAAAAGAAAACTCTGACCACTGCCCTTCCCAATAACTTTGGGCTCCATGACATGACCACTCTGTAATAGATTGACTCAGTTTGTGGGGCATGATGAAAATATGGGAAGTGAATTTGAAGCTAACACAGAGATATCTGAAAATCTCAAAATGTGGAAGTTAAGCAAAATACCTCTAAATAACCCATGAGTCAAAGAAAATTTACGAGGGAAATTTAACAATGTTTTGAACTGAATCATGAAAAATGACGTAAAAATTGTGATATATGACTAAAGCAGTGCTTGCAAGAGATTTGTATTTCTAAATGCTTATACTAGAAAAGAAAGTTTAAGTCATTAATATAATGGTCTACTATACAAAGATAGAAAAAGAAGAGCAAATCAAAGACAAAGTAAATAGGAGGAATGAAATCAAGGAGAGAACTTCATTGAGACCGAAAGTAGTTTCTTTAAAAACATGGATAAAATTGTAAATTTCCTAGCAAGGTGGAAGAAAAAATGAGGGGAAGCGTAGTTTGCCTAATTCAAGAATTAAAGAGAACATCATTGCAATAATATAGACACTAAAATAAAGAAATATTGAGATGAATTTTATGCCAATTAGCTTGTTAACTCAGATGAAAGACATAAACTATCAAAACTGATTGAAGAATCAGAAATATCTGTATAGGAAACACTTCCCAACTATTTATGAGACCACTGTAACTGATACCAAAACCAGGGACTATTACAAGAAAAAGAAAAAAATTATAGACAAAAAATAATGTTTATTAACATAGACATAAAATCTTTAATGAAATAACAGGAGATTTTTAAAAAGTTAAAAGAAAATATGGAAAATTGTCAAGCTGCTTACTGATTCACGTGGAAAAAGGTTGGTGCACAATAAAGAAAATATGCTGTTTGTCATCTATGCTTTTTCTTTTCGTTCCTTTGATAGCATACCATTTTAACTTTGATAAAGTCTAATCTATCCATTTGTTCTTTCGTTGGTCATTCTTTCTGTGCTTTGTCTAAGAATCCATGGCAAAACCCAAGGTTATGCAAATTATTCCATATGCTTTTTTGTAGAAGTCTAGGCTGGGTGCACCTAGAAAAATCTGCTGATCTCGGCAGGAGTTACTCAAACATCTGGGAGTCCACGGCCATAAGCTCAGGTGGGGAGGTGGGCACTGCTCCATGTGGGTCTCTCCTTATCATGGGACTAGCAGGCTGACCCAGGCATGCCCTTCTGCCGACAGGAGGACACAAGCGCAAGCTCAGCAGTGTACACAGCTTGGTCTGTCAAGCTGCTAACTTCTTAGCCAAGAAAGGCACCCAAACAACCCTGTTTTTTAGTTTCCTGGTTGCTAAAGCAAAAACCATGCAATAGGTTGTCTCCAATGATGGAATTTATTGGCTGTACATTATCGGGGCTAGAAATAATGCAAAGTTAAGGTGTCATCAAGGTGGGGCTTTCTCCCAGGAGACTGTAGAAGATTGTAGCATTCTGCTGGAGGTCCTTGGTCCTTGGCATTTTTGTCCCATGGCAATGCACATGGCGGCCAATCCCAGCTTCCCGGGTCTGTTGACTCTCAGTTTCCAACTGCTCGCTGGGGCTCTCTGTCTCTCTGTGGCCCTCCCTATAAGGCCTTCAGCACCACATCTTAACTGAAGTAACCTCTTCCAGAAGTCCTGTTTGCAAAGGTTCACGCCCACAAGAATGGATTCAGTTTAAGGGCATGTACGTAGAATAACCCACCACAAACCCCAAGACTCTTTTAGGGGACTGTAAGTTCTCAACTATGTTCAAAATATTACTAAGCTGTCATTTATCTTTTCACTGTGGTGACGTTTGCTCGCTCTGATGGTCTGGAAGCAATGGCGGGGGAAACTGTGGGCCCTTTAGCATGAATCAAGGCAGTGGCTCCAATCTGTACCAGTAGACATTTTTCCTAACAGCCGCCCAATTACAGAGAATTAAAAATTCTGTTTCATTTGTGCATGTCCTTGATGATGCAGTGAAAATTCTTAATTTTTAAAAAACACTTGACCCTTAAATACTCATTCTTTTAGTTGTCTGTGTGATGTAATAAGAAGCCCACATAAAGCAGTTCCACTGCTTCCTGTAGCTCAAAGATTGTCTGGTGGGAAACTACTGGTGTGAGTGATTTGTGAGCAGAAATAGCCATTTAAAAATAAAATGCCACTTTTACTTGTGAAAAGGCCCAAGAAATGACCATGTTTATTCAAACTTGGGTATTTGTCAGAAACTACTAGGAAAATCATGGACAGTGATGGTTGTCAGTATTGAATTTTAAGATTTTAAGCAAAATGAGAATTTTGGAAAACTTCCATTCAATGACCATGAATTTGACACTTTCTCAAACTTACACATATTCATGATGAGGTTGGAGGTGATCTTAATAATGTGTTTTTTTTTTTCTTTAGGAAGCACCGAGAACCACACCTGAGACTTTCCATGTTGGAAGTGGGCTCTCAACTGCTTGAGCCATACCACTCCCCAATAATGTGGATCTTGATCTAGTAAATTGAAGTATGGAGATTCCAGTTCCTGGATATGTGGCAAAGGAGAAGTAATGAGGGCCGCTCTGAGTAGGGTGACAAACAGCATGAAATATAAACACACTTATTTAGTGCCTAGTTTGTGCTAGAAATGGCAATGTCATCTCAGGAAGGCAAGTTTTTGACCTTTGTGTTCACTTGTATTTACTTTGTATTTACCTGTATTGCCAGAGCCCGGAACATAGGGATCCCACTATAGATACGTGTGGGGAAAAGTGAATAAACCTAGACTAGACAAGAGCATTCCAGCATGGTAGAAATAGAGAATTCACTTGAACATCTGAAACCATTTATTCCTGTGATGGCAGGTGAAACTATCACACTCTGAGATTTTTCAACTTGGCATGCACAAGATGCGGGGAAGTTTATTTGTCCACGTGTGCATATCCTCTTGGAACCATGGTAGTTGTGGGTGGTTATGCCTAAGAGAGGATAATGGTAGATTTCCCCTTCTTCTTTCTAGCGTAAACATTTATGAGTGTCATTATGTCTTTGTTTCTATGGTGTAGTGGTTATCACATCTATTTTCCATGCAGAGCATCTTGGGCTCCATTCCCAGTGGAACTATATATCTTCTTATTTTGCACTTATAGGCAGAAGATATTTGTTCCTAATTTCTGACCTCCAGATGAATGAAACGAAAGCCCAATCGGTTCTTTCTCAAGGGTCATCTCAGGGACACCCACTCAACCCCACTGTGCCACTTCAGATCGCAGGGAAGAGTTTCTTGATTTCTAAATATCATCTGGTGCTCATGATGGCTCAGAAGGAAACCAGTATGAACAGGGTCCAGAGACAATAAATACAAACACTTAAAAATAACACATAGCCAGGGACCAAGAGTAAAAGGTTCTCATTATTTAAATTACATAGTAGTTAAAATGTTAAGGACTTATTATTGCAGAAACTCTATTTTACCTAGTTTATCTAATTTCAGGGTCCATTGCCACAAGGCACAAGGGTACTGTGGGGGAGCATGGAAATGTTCTCTACTTTGTGATAGCAATTACGAGTGATAAATACATCACAACTCATCCCGTTAAACACTTGAATGTGTGCATTTTATATCATACCCAATAGAGATGATTTAAAATACAAAAAAGGAATGGAATCGTCAAGCCAATGTCCCTGGCTGCCAGCGGAGAAGTCCTTCCACCGCTTGGAGGGCGGCTGAGCTGGGCCGCCGCCAGGAGCAGGAGTCCACACGCTCCCGCCCGCTGCGTGGAGCCGCGGGATTGCGGTGGCCACGCAGGACGCAGCGCACACAAGCACTGCCGGGACAAGGCTTTACTGGAGAGAAGAGCCAGCAAGGGGAAGCGGACTTGGCCCAGGGGTTAGGGCGTCCGTCTACCACATGGGAGGTCTGCGGGGTTCAAACCCCAGGCCTCCTTGACCCGTGTGGAGCTGGCCCATGCGCAGTGCTGATGCGCGCAAGGAGTGCCCTGCCATGCAGGGGTGTCCCCCGTGCCACTGACAAGAATGCAAGCGAACAAAGAACACACAGCTAATGGACAGAGAGCAGACGAAGGGGGGAGGAAATAAA
Source organism: Dasypus novemcinctus (assembly GCF_030445035.2). NCBI lineage: Eukaryota > Metazoa > Chordata > Mammalia > Cingulata > Dasypodidae > Dasypus > Dasypus novemcinctus. The sequence continues at coordinate 62,095,513 of NC_080694.1, forward strand.
CTTAAAAAAGAAAATCTTCTTTTAAAAAAGTGACAAGCAACTACAAGCAAAATATTTTTAAAAAAAGAATAAATCATGTCTCTCTTATCCCTCCCTCTCCCCCACCCCCCTCCATGACTCCCAAAAGGAGAAAATATTATGTTTGTAAACTAATCTCTTCCTCTGGGTGTGATGCCCTTTGGCTACATTAAATCATTGAGGGGCCTCTGATTAAGTTTACTTGATAAAATCAATTTAGGGCTTCTGATTGGGCTACATCAGTAAGGCCTAATTCAGACAGAATGCCCTTCCACTTGGTGGACCCAAGAAAAACAGACACTGGGTCAAGATGATGCCGGAAAAGAGAGAGCTCTCTCATTTTGGACCCTGGGCCCTAGGGAGAGATGAACTATTTGCCTGAGAGATTGAAGCTGACCTTGGGAAGAGAGCCAAGACTGATATAGAAGGCCCACAAAGAAACAAGGTCGATGCCAGGAGAGAGAGGAAACCCTGCGAGCTGAGCCCTATGCCAGCCTGGAGTCCAGACAGAGGAAGCCCAGAAGGGAAAGCTGAGCCCTCGCAGAGATCAGCACCCATTTCGCTTCAGCACGTGGCAACTGGCTTTGGTGAGACAACAACCTTGAATCGGACATTTTAGGGCCTTATAACTGTAAGCGTTTACCCCAAATAAATACCCTTCATAAAAGCCAACAGATTTCTGGTACTTTGCATCGGCACTGCTTTGGCAGAATAGCATACCCTCCATACCTTCCTTTGTCTCAGGTAGCCATGGAAGCTGCCCTCCGACTCAACCTTTTGAGCAGAAACCTCTTTTGGTGCTGCTCCTGCACTAATGCAACTTTAGCTCAATAAACGTACTCTGCGCGCACACACACTTTAAAAAAAAAAGTCTGTTTGTTTTATTTCCAGCACAACAGGAGCTAGTGTCTGGATTTAATTTGCACCTTGATGGTAAGATGTTCCTTTGAGAGGAAGAGAAGCCCATCAAAATCATGAGCTGACCCGTAAGGACCTTGAACCCGTGACTTTGGCATTATTAGCACCAAACTCTAGCCAACTGAGCTAAGTGACCCTGTGTAGGAAATTGGTTTTTTTTTTAGGTACTGGGGCTGGGGGTGTATATGGGAAGCCAGAACTCAACCCCTGAGCCACGTAGACTCCCCTAAATAGGTTTTTTCGATGGTTTGCTTGTTGTTTTGTTTTTGGGAGGCACCAGGGACTAAATCCTGGACCTCCCATGTGAGGAGCAGGTGTTCAACTGTTTGAACCACATCTGCCCCCTTTTATTTTATAATTTAATTTTTAAAATATAATAAACTTTATTTTTAAAGAGGTTGTAGATTACAGAAAAGTTACATAGAAAGTATAAGGGACTCCTGTATACCCCACCCCTTCCCACTCACACATCTTCCCCAATTAATAACATCTTACACTTTTCATGTCCAGAACATCCGCCATATCCCATCAGTGTCATGATAGTTTGGACACAGGTAGAAAGACTGTGTCAAAAAATCTGTGCCTTGGCAACTTTGGTAGACATTGCCCAAATGCAGTACAGAGGAACTAGTCACAGTTGTTTTTTTCTTTATTTGATTGTTTGTTTTAACTATGCTAAACAATAGATAAACAAATTGTGGTGTATACACACAGTAGAATATTATGCAGCCTTAAGAAGATATGAAGGGAAGCGAATTTGGCTCAACTGATAGAGCATCCCCCTACCATATGGGAGGTCCAGGGCTCAAACCCAGGGCCTCCTGACCCGTGTGGTGAGCTGGCCCATGTGCAGTGCTGATGCGCGCAAGGAGTGCCCTGCCATGCAGTCCCCGTCGAGCAAGGAGTGCCTCCCTCAAGTAGAGCTGCCCCACGGGAAAAAAGCACAGCCTGCCCAGGAGTGGCATCAGGAAAAAAGCACAGTCTGCCTAGGAGTGGCACCAGGAAAAAAGCACAGCATGCCAGGAGTGGCACCACACACATGGAGAGCTGACGCAGCAAAAACACAACAAAAAGAGACACCAATTCTGGTGTTGCCAAGAATGCAAGCAGACACAGAAGAACACACAGGGAATGGACAGAGAGCAGACACCGAGGGGGAAGGGGAGAGAAATAAATAAAAATAAAATATTAAGAAGAAGAAATGAAAGCTTATGACAACAGATTCATGGATGAACCTGGAGGACATTATGTTGAGGGAAGCAAGCCAGACACAAAAGGACAAATACTATATGAGTGTGTTAAATATTATGAACTAAATATATTGTGTAATCTCATGGATTCAATAACTTGAATATGGGTCACTGGAAAATAGAATGAGGTTAGAGAATGGAAAGCTGTGGGTTAACTTGTGCAGAATTGGCAAAAAAAAAAAGACGTGTGTTAATCTATGGAAATGAATAGAAAAGGTGAAAACCCAACATGATGTTTGTAGCTAGCTGTACTATTGGGTGAGTATGAAAGGGGTTTAAAGGGAAAATAAAGGTCGTGCATATTAATAAAAGGAAAGATTAAAAAAAGAAACAGAACTGTACAGCATAGTAAAACCACATGTGAAATATTAATATGTTTAAAATCGCATATATGACTGTTTTTCTTTGAAACTGAAGAAATGTGTATTAACAGTACAAGAAGCTAATATCAGACCAAACAAACATTATGCTAACTGAAAGAAATCAGACACAAAGTACTATACATTGTATGATCCCATTGATATAAAATGTAAGTAAAAATCTATTTATAAAGATGGAATTAGATTATTGGTTTTGTAGGGCTGAGGAGGGATAGAGGCTGAAAGGTAATTGCTAAGGGATGTGGAGTTTTTCTTTTTGGAGTATGAAATTTTTCTAAAATTTTTTGTAGTGATCAATTCACAACACTGTCATTGTAATAAAAGCCATTGATTGTAGACTTGGGTAGATGTATGGTATGTGAATATACCACAATAAACTGTTTGTTTGTTTTAAAGTAAAACGCGGCTGTGGACAAACGGCATCGGGGGTCTCCCTTCCCCCTCAGCTGGGTGGTCTAGGCAGAAATCAGCGAACGCGATCCAGCCTCGATTTCCCCGCTCAGCCCTGCGACCTCACCGAGAAGGGCGGCAGCTTCACAGAGAAAGCCAGAGACTTCGATTCCATTTAGGGGAGCCCCAATAAAAGGTGTGCGCCCCAGAGGAGGGCTAGGGAGTCAGGCAGACGACGCGCGCAGCCTTGGCGGGCTCCTACGCCTCCTCTTACGCCCCTGGACAGACTCGGGGCGCCCGGCGCAGAGGGAGGCGCTTGGGAAACAAATCGAGGCAACGCCGCGGAGAAGGACCTAAACCAGCTGGGGGGAGTCTTAATTCGTGGGCGCGAAGGCTCTTCCTCTTGCAAAGGTTTGGTGACGCGGGCCAGTGGGCGCTGCAAGGGGCTGGGAGCTCCAAGAACCAGCCAGCCCGCGGCCGGAGCGCGTCTGCTCCAGGATCTTTGCCGTGAACAGGGTAAAAGGGGGGAAACACGGCCCTAGTGGGTTCCTAGTAAATGCTTGTAAATGTTAGCGTGGCTCAGGTGACTGGGCTCCCTTCTGCCATCAGGGAATCTACCCGGGGCCTCCTGGTGAAGGCAAGCAGGCCCTCGCCGTCCTGCGATGCTGAGCGCAGACAGCGAGCGTAAACAAGTGGGGGGGGGGGGGGGATAAATAAAGCGAAATAAAATAAATCTTTTAAAAAAAAGAGAGACAATGACAATTAAAAGCAATACATAATACATTTTTTTAAAAACTAGTGTGCAAAAGTCACTGAGAGAGGCCGCTGAACCCAGTCTCCTGGGCCGAACCCCCATAGAGCCCCACGCCTTATTGCGGGCTGGACCCACCAGCAGGGCGATGCTGTAGCCCGCCACGCTTCAAGCAGAGCTGCGTGCGTGACTCGTATTTCATTCCTCGCTTTTTACTGCTGACTCCAGGGAATGTCCACCAGAGATGGAAACATAAGGGGTAAAACCCACCATCTCAGTTTAACCAACCAAAGAAACCGACTTTCTACCCTCAAGGGATATTTTTCTTTCATAGAAGTCTAAATTTCATCCAATACCTGTGCATTCTGAATATTATAAGCCTTGGGATAGGTCTACATGGATTTATTCTACTTGGAGTACCCTGTGCTTCCAGGTCTCATATTCATGTCTTTTATCAGGTTGGGATTCAACCATTATTCCCTCAAATACTCTTTCTGCCTCTTTTCCCTTCACCCATAAAAAAATATGTGGGTGCACTGCACAATATGCAACTCCCTGAACCCTTGCTCATTTTACCCATTCTTTTCTTTCTCTGTTCTCTCTTTTCAATTTCAAGTGTTCTTTCTGAACTTAATTTCAGAAAGAAAATTCCACTGTTACTGATTCTTACTTCCATAATTTCAAATCTGCTGTTGTGTGCCTCTATTGAATTTTCAATCTCACTTGTGTGTCTTTCATTTTTATAAGCACTGTTTTTATTTATCCATGATTTCCATTTTTTTCTTTGTGCTCAGCCATGTTGTCTGTTTCTTCCTTTTAATTAGCATGACTTGTAGTTTGCTGATCTCTAGGCATCTGATTCTGATGCTGAGTTTACTCAAATGTTCAGTTTCTCTCTTTCGCTGAGCGATTTACTGTTAAGCAGCTGTGAGCTACCACTGTTCTCTGGCTGTTGGTTCACTTGTTCTAGATATTTAGGGTTGCCCCTTCAACTGCTCTGACCAAGGCTAAGGACCCAGTAAGGTTGTGCAGTCCAGTTTCCACGGGCTTTGGAGAAGGGAGCAGTAAGGGCGCCTGATTGCCTTTTATTTATTTATAATTATTCCCCTTCCATTCATGTCTTGGTCTGCCAGCAGATGGCCTTCTAGGCAGACCTCTCAGCTCAAACCCTGGGTGCTAGGGGGGGAGGCGTTCAGGGTAATTCCGCAGTGGGTGGTGCAGAAGCAATGGCCTCTGGGCGGGCCAAGCCTCACACACCAACTTTCTCAGAAGCTGTTCTCCTCCCTTAGCCTCCCTCCCTCTGCTCCGCAGCAACCAGCCAGGGCAGTAGGGAGGATGTTTGAGAAGGCAAATTATCTTAAGGGCCCTACTGGCTCTCGGAGCAAACAGTGCCACAGCCCCATGCTGCCTGGAGGTGTGCAACCCCGCCAGTGCAGCAGACCAAGTTTGCTGGCTAAAATCTGAATTATCTGTAGGCTCTGTCCCTTGGGCTAGAGGCAGCCTGAAGGATGGGGGGATGGGTGCCAGCTGCTACTGCAGCTGCATCTTTATTCATGGGATTATTCAGCCAGGTGAGACTCCTTTCCTTCCTTCTCTCTCTTCTGGCTGGTGTCTCACCTTTCCATAGGATCTGGAGCCCAGAGCAGCCCACCAGACAGCCTCCACATGTCCTTCAGCTATTTTTTTTTTCTGCCAAGAATAAAAAATTATTTTATAGATGTCTGTGAGAAAGTGAAGTTTAATTAGAAAACAGAATGACGTAACATTAAAGGCTCTAAAAGAAGTACTTGATCATGCATTTGTTTTTCCGTTCATAATAGTTGTATAAATTATTTGAAATTTATAATCTGTTCAATATATTAAAAACAGTAATGCAACGGCTTTAATTTTTTATGTCAATAATTATAATACAACGAAGAGAAATCTCAAAGTTTTGATAAATCATTGTCAAAAATGAGGGGAATTATGATTTTAAAAGTTGGGGAGGACGGTGGAAAGGATAAAACGACTAAGCTGTTAATTCTTCCCGGCTTGCTAGGATTTTATTTCCATGGCAACAGCCTCCAGTACCAACGTTTAAGAGGCTCGCTGAGACCAGAGCTTCCAACACCGCACTGGCTCATTATTTAACGCCAGCTTCCCCTTGCATCCTTCTGTGCCTGTACCACCCTCCCCCAGTGAGGAGGACAACTGAGTTCTCTTGACGATTTTCTAGAAAGAAGAAAAATAGACATTCGACTGATTTTTCAAGGGCCCTCCCTCTCGATTTCGCAGCAGAGGCCTTTTCCTTCTAGGAATCTGAGAGCCTCACTTCCAGAACACACGCAGACCCCCTGTCCACGCCCTGCGCGCGGGCACGAATCCAAGCGGCGGCGCCTGCTCCCGTCCACACCCGGTCTCCGCGCTGGGACCCGTGACTGCGGGGGGCCTGGGGGGCCCGCGCGGGGACTGGGGGCGCGAGGCGGGGCTGCGCTGTCAGCAGCGTCCCGAGGGTCAGGATGACCGCACTTCAGAGAGGGCCGGAATGTCCGTGGGTTAGTGGAAACACAAACACCCTTATCATATCCGTGAAGGGAGAGAGTCTCAACGCAAAACTAAGTCACATCTACCTTTTGAAGGAAATAAAGCTTTTCTGTCCAGTGAAGTCCTAGGCAGGGCCTCCCCTCGGGCGACGTGATCACCACGACAAAGGAACCTGCCTCCGGTGAAGTCCCCTGGGCAGGGTGGAGTTTTCCTAGGTGCCCCAGCCAGTTTCAGTCATCTGGGAGCTGTCTCCCCTCAGGAAATTGTCACGGTGGGGGCAAGTTTCTTTTCCCACACACTTTTCACGTTTAAAATGAACAACCAAACTCCCTTCCCCGTAGCAGTCAACGTATTTGCCTGTGGACCCAACTCCTTTCCCCGCGCAGGCAGGCGGGGAGGGGAGGGAGCACGTGAGGAGGAAGCCCCAACCCCGCGCTGGGTGTGAGGACAGCACGTTTAGCGGAAGGACCCTTGCTTTTGTGTCAGCCTCTTCAGAACAGAAATTATCCCTAGGATCCCGCAGGCTCAGCTCTGGAGAGCGCCCGCTCTTGCCACGGTGGGCTGCGGGGACGTGGCCAGCGAGGGCAAGCTGCGGGGCCAGGTCCCTTGGACAGGGAGAAGCTGCTGGACCAGCCTCTGCGGAGTTCCTCTCTGGGACATCAAATATCCGTATTTTCTGCGCCACAAAGTTCTGATTCTTTGGAATGTGTCTGGTCAGTTTCCGTCTCCATTTGGCTTGCTGGGGAATGCCTTCTTCTCTTCTTCCTTCTCCTTTCCCTTCTCACCCTCTGCCCCTCACACACTCTCCCGCGGAGCGAGCGCGAGCCGCCGCCTTCCCGGCTCCGCCCCGAGCGCTCACCTGCCCCGCAGACGCCGCGCACCTGCGCGGAGCTGGGAGCTGGGCCTGAGCTGCCGCGTCAGGGGCGCAAAGCGCGGGGCCTGCGGCGCCCGCTCGAGTCCTTTGCTGTGGGTGCTGGGGCAGGGAGGGCGGCCTCGCGCCTCCTCCCGGGAGGAGCTGCAGCTCAGCTGCTGGAATGTGTCAGATACTGATTGACAGGACCCGTTTGCCTGTTGCCACGTTCTAGATCCTTTGTTTTTCTCAGCTCAGATCACCAGCACAAAAGGCCATCGCACACGGTTCCCCATTCGGTAACTGGAATTGCTGCGCGTCCTGGACGCCGAGCGGGCAGCGGGGCCACCAGAGGAACGGAGGGGACGCGCAGCCCCGCCTCAGGGAGAGGACGGCGGCCCCGCACCGCGAATTGCCCCAGATCCCGGGGGGAGCCGCAGGCCCGCTCCCCGGGGCGTCCCCAGAGAGGCCGCGCGCGCATCCCCCTACGCCTGCGGGCAGGGCCGGGGCTTCCCTCCTCCCCGTGGGCCAGGACCCCCGGCCGGGGCGGGACCCCCACCCCGCCCGCGACCCCCCGCGCGGGTTTCCCGACCCGCCCTCGGCGGCAGCCCGGGGGCCCCCGCTGCTGGCGCGGCTGGTGTCGGGGTCTCTGGCCCCCTCCAGGCGTCAGGGGTCGGGGGGAGGAGGAGCCTCTCGGGAGCGTCTCTGCACCTCTGCTCGGCGCGGAATCGCGTGTGGGAGAAAGTCCCGTTCCCCACGGAAGGGCGCGGGGCTCGCCTCTCCCTGTTCTCAGGCCGCGAGCGCGGAGAGGGGGCGGGAGCGAGGGGCGGAGGCCTCAGCGCGGCGCCCTGCGGTTGTCGCTCAGACACCCAGGCAAAGAGGCGCCTTACGGCCGGTGCGCATTAGAGTTCCTTTAATTTTCGCTTAAGAGGGTCAGTAAACGTAGCTAACGTCAAGGATTTAATTAGTATTGTCACATTGTAACGACACTGCGCAGGTGGCCGGTTAGCTCAGTTGGTTAGAGCGTGGTGCTAATAACGCCAAGGTCGCGGGTTCGAGCCCCGTACGGGCCAGCTGATATTTAGCTTTCCAGTTCTGTTCTCCGAGGTCCACTCTGACGACCATGTTCCTTGTCTCCCAAGAACCAAATCTCGCTGAGAATTTATGGATCGTAACTGAGTCTTTTCCTCATCCTTGGTGGCCCTTGCCCAAGTCTTTTCCTCATCCTTGGTGGCCCTTGCCCAAGACTTACCCCTTTCTTTTGATTTCCACGTGCGTGGGCGCAACGCGTAAAAAGGTACTGGTTGGACTTTTTCTCCCATTAGGAAATAAATTCAGACAGAGAAAACAAACCTGTCTCATGTTTCTCTCTGAAAAGAAATTTGTAAAGCCATGCCCACTTCTTACCATTTCCTCACTGGTTCTTCACCAGTTCTGTGAAAATAAAACGAGATTTTAAAAGTTACATGTGACAACTAATTTTATTATCAATAGGTGGAAGACTCGCTGTTTGGAGAAGATTTAAGTTATAGTTTTGGGGTTGGAACTGCGTTCACATGTTTCAACGTAGAAAAGTATGACCAGGTAGAGTGAGGTCTCCTCTCCTTACGCCTCATCCATCCAGTAATCATGTCCAAGACCTTGCCGAGGGAAACGCTGTGCTCACCTGCTTGTAGGCCCTTCCCGGTTTTCTTAATACAAGCACATATTTTTATGAATTATTGTTTTCCCATCTCGTCATAAAAGACAACGTGTTCTCACATCGTCTGCAACTGGCTCTCATCAATCAACAATACAATATGGAATCTCCATTTTACAGATACTTAGGGAGCTTTCTCTTTTTTTTCCATTTTTAAATATCTTTTTGCTGAACCGGCTTCTGGACAAATAAGTACCACATATATTGATCCATGATATTCAAAATGGAAACAGATTCAGGCCTCAGAATCCACATAAAGCTGATTTCCAGAAAGCTCTTTAGATGTGACGGAATACTAAAATATCATCAATTCACTCTAAACTGTAACCTCAGTTATGCATTCTTAATATAGTGAGGTGAGAAAAGTTGGCAGGAGGATGAGGAGGAAAAGGGCAAGAGTAAGTGGATTATCCCCTCATTAAAACTGATTGCCCCTCTCCTTAAAGCCAGCTGATCAACGGTCAGGCTGGATTTGTCTGGACATCAGGCCAGATTTTGCCCTTCAGGCCCTGGAATTAAATGTAATGCTTTAATAGCTGAAAAGGCCAGTAAAAAGAGTCACTTAAGCATTAAGAATTTAGATTTTAGTGCCAATATTATGAGACAAGATAGTTGTGTACATGCATATGCTTTAGCCCGCGAGCATCATATGAAAGAGGAAAGACAAAAGAAGCATTAACATGCAGCAACTGGCTCATAAAAATGAGGAAAACCTTCAAGTAAATTTGTGAATGGAAGAAAAACATTTTCTTAAATTGAATTTTGATTTTTAGGTCCTTTGACATGAATAGTGAAACATCCTACACAGCAAATGAAAGGCTAACTATTATTGTAGGAAGGTACAAATGTGTTGCATTTGATTGCTAAGTCTGGCAAGGCATCAGAAAGAATAGGATAACATGGAGAAAACGGAGCATGAGATCGGCTGTGGGAAAGGCTGCTGTTGATCAGCTTCTTTGTCTCTTTGTTGACCAAGAAAATCTCTGTTCATGATTCATTCAACTGGAAGGACTCCAAACATTTCAAAGAAAAGTTTTCACATTTCTTTCCTTTACTTGCCTTGGAGACATAAAAGTATTAGAGAAATAATGAACAAAAAAGTAATAAAAATCCATTTGTAGTTAGAAATATTTTTAATTGAATCAATTCCATTTCAATGTTAAAACCATTGATAGACATTTTCAAAATTGGCACATACTATTTTATTTGCTAAAGAAATATTATACTGGAGTTTGGCTATAACAAGGTGCACTGTAATTGAAGTGACTTGATGTTTACTACATCACTGATATTTTATGTGAGTGTAAGTGTGCATGAACAATTTTATGTTTATCTAAGTTTATGTGTATACTTCTGAGCAGGCCAGAAAGTTTCTTGCTGGTTACCAATATTGTAAAACAACTTAGAAGTAATTCTGCTTAGGAGTTATTGAGAACCCATCAAGTGTTAGCATTGACCTTAAACGTGAATAACAAAAAAGAATTTAATAACAGATAAGAAAAATGTTAAGCTAAACCTAAAATGTGAAATTTTTTAAAAAAAATTTCATGGATGTATATCATTCATACGTGAATATACATAACCAACAAGTACATAGTAAAAGTTGTGAACTCACAAGACAAACATGTGTAACATCATAAAGGACTCCCAAACTTCACCCCGCTAGCAATGCCCTGTATGTTGTGAAACGTTGGTTAAGTTTTATGACAGAGCTTATTTTCCAGTGAGTTGGTATATTCCACAGGAGTTGTACCTGAATAGTCAAACTCTGGTATTATTGAAAGAGGGAATGTGTGATGACATTCTTAAGGTTCTGCTATAAACGGGGACAATGCACTTTTGGTGTAAAGCCAGGAGCTAATAAATTTAGAAACATCCTAGCCCTGCATCGGGGTGAATCAGAGACTGGCCTGTACAGCAGATGGAACAGGAGGGACCACAGCTACTAGGGGAGGTGAGCCCACATTAGGGGGAAGGCACTGTTGACCGACAGGGGCGGCTTTCTGCAACACTTGTTGATCCTCCAAAGACAACTGTGACAGCTGCCGTTGAATGGCAGCAGGGGAAGACTCAGTTGTCTTCCTCACCCTTTCTATTACTACCTAGGTGTCCTGGAGGAGCAGAAGGCTGTTTCAACAAAGTTCATAACCATGCCTTGAGGTGGCCAGAGAAGGCAAAAGAGGAGCAGCAGCACCTCTTTCACTTTCAGGAACAGGATTTAGTGATTTATGGATTAAGGCCCACAGAGTAAGAGTATTTACTGGAATATTACTCGGGCCTTCAGCAGTATAGTCTCGCAATCTCTGACCTACCATTTGCCAAGTATCCTCATCCACAGTACCTTCCTCCGGAAACCAAGGACAAGTCTGTTGGGCAAAATCTAAAAACTGTTCTAGCTGTTGGGTAGTTACCTTAGAACCTCAGTCAGACAACAGTGCCTCCAACATCTGAACATACAAACTGCGTTGAGAAGAAGTGTGATTCCCCATTTTTAACCTGGTGAATGGCCCCGTGCTTACCTCTAGCTCTCACGTAATCCAGGCCACCTCCAATGCATCTATGCCCTTACCGGTCTTGCTGCAGCCGACAACCTCCAGGATAGGACCTTGTCACTTGTTACATCCAGACTTCTTGAAATTCCCCCGTGCCTTGGGTCCCTGTTCAGGCGCCACTTGTCACGACCGTGCAATGCAGTCACAGTCGAACAGAGTCTGCGAAACTCCGAGGAGGGGGGTTAGAGGGTGAAGAAATGAAAGACACAAAATAGCGGGGACCAGGTGGGCCGCGAGGAGCTGGCAGGAGCTTGCAGCCCCCCCAGGCACCCAGCTTAATCATGCACTTTATTCTATACCTTCAGTGACATCAGCACGTTCAGCAGTTCTCCCCAGAAGCTCTTGTTTCTAGGTCACTACAGATACAATAGTTACTCTTTATTAGCCCTCTGACAACACAGTTTTCCTAGAATTCTTTTCCCTACTTAGCATATTTTGTTCAGCTCGTCATCTTGCCCAGGGGCACCTCCTTCTTTATCTATTCTTCCTGTGAAACTTGGAGCCTGCTTTGCAGAGCTCCCCACAAGGAAATAAAGAAATTTACATCAGAATCTTTCATCAGTTTTTAACCAGTGCTAAAGAAAACAGAACTGTCTCTTAATGCAGAGTTTTGTGGAAGAAAGAAGCATATTTTTCAATGGACAATGGCCTATACTGTAAGTTTCTTGAAATCCCTTATCTTTTTATCCTCAAGGAAACATGGTTCGGGTAATTAAGGTTAGTAAGATTTGTACTACACATTCTGTTCACCATCCAAGTTAATGAATTAAAATTTGAAACCTCAAAATATGTGTAAGAGGAAGATGAATCCTCAACACTCTTCCTGATCTGATGTGGGAAAATAGCTTAAATTTGATTGTGGGAACCTGGTTTGAAGTTGAAATGTTTCCATAACACAGATAAGAAGTGTGGGCTTAGGAACACTGGCCCTAACTAGATGGCACGCTGTCTGGTCAGTACAAAAATTATTTGCATGAGGAGGCATTTGAACTTTTTATGGCTTGTTCTCTAGTACTGCAGGTGCTGCAGCTTTAATAACAAGCAGGCTTGAAAGTAAACATACATAACTACTGCTTTGTAATGTCTAATAAGTGCAATGTGGAAACTAGGGTCGAGGCTCTCAGTTCCGGAAGCTGTTGAGTCCCCTGGTTCCAGCTTTCATTTCTCTCTTGTGTCTTTCTTTCTGTCATTTTATTTCTTCAGTTCTGTGTTGCCGTCCCTTTGTGCAAACCTATCGCTGAGCTGGTCTCAGCAATCTGTCCCATATTTTCCCATTTTTCCTCATGTCTCCCCACACCTGGCCTCAAATCTGCCTTAAGCTATTGTCCCCCCAACCCTGCCTCCCCTCCCTGATGCCAGACTCTCCTCTCCTCTCCTCCTCTCCCCAACTAGATGGATTCTTTCCTTCTATGAAGTCTCAGTTCAGGTATCACTTCTTCTGAAAGCCTTCCCTGCTCATTAGGAGTGGAGAGCTGCACCTTCTCTGTGCCCCTGTGAAAATGCCATGATTACTTATCTTTGCAACTTCCCTTGGCAATTTAAAATATAATTAACCTTTATGTACAATTTTAGTGTGATAATCAGTGTACATGTCCCTTGGTAGCCCTTGAGAACTTCAGGATATTTAGTGCTTCAGAGCCTATCTCAGGACCAAACAAATTGTGGGCTAAACATTAATTTCTCTAAATTTTTTGGCATTAATTAGGAACTTATTTGCTCTCAGTCTGGAGGGTAGAAGTCCGAAAGCAGGTATTGCCCGCCCTGCCTTCTCTGAAGCTGTAGTTTTCTGGAGGTGGCTTCCTGGGAATCACTTTTTCCCTCCAAAACATGGTCATCTGTTTCTTTCTACTTCTGCTTTTATTTTTTGGTATAAAATAACTTTTATTTACATAATTTGTCAAACATAACTGCTTTCTTTGGAGCAAGAGAATTTACAAATAACAGACACTGCCCTTTATTCCCAGACTCCTGCAAGCCATGTAATATACATGTTCACTTCTATTTCAAACAACGTAGAAGGAAACAATGGGCATTAATATTTTTAAATCTGCACCTCAACAAATCACAATTAGGCCTTTAAATTATGTCCATCACTTGCTAGGATCTAAATGCTCAGGGTAAAAAGTCAAGAAAAGATAAAGACTTTAATAATATCTCCTTTAAAATTTATATAATCCACAGGCACATGGACTGGGGCTTAATAAGGGATAAGCAGATTAGGTGTGTGTAAGGGCCTAATTTCTTTAGTTTCAACAGCTAATCAAATTATAGGAGGAAAGAAAGAAAGAAAGAAAGAAAGAAAGGAAGAAAGGAAGGAAGAAAGAAAGAAAGAAGGGGCGTGAGGGAGGAAGGAAGGAAGGAAGGAAGGAAGGAAGGAAGGAAGGAAGGAAGGAAGGAAGGAAGGAAGGAAGGAAGGAAGGAAGGAAGGAAGGAAGGAAGGAAGGAAGGAAGGAAGGAAGGAAGGAAGGAAGAAGGAAGGAAGGAAGGAAGGAAGGAAGGAAAGGAAAGGAGGGAAATGTCAATTTAATGCCCGTTAGGTTGCTGACTTGTTTTCAGGAATAAGTGTTAAGACCTCAGCAGTTGCGAAGTACGGCCTTCCTTGCCTGTTTTCTGCAAGATGCCGACTGGTCCAAGTCCTCCTTTCTAAGAGCGGGTGTTCTCGACTTCGCTCTGTGTCAAGAGACGCAGGAGTCGCGCTGCGCTGTCAGGAAATCCGCACGAGGGATCTGAGGCACAAGCAGCACCTCGTTGTTAGCGCCTTCCAGACCCGGAGGGGGCCGGGAAGGGAACGCGGCAATCAGCGCGCAGCCCACCGCGCCCAGCACCTGCGCAGCCCAGCACCCAGCACCTGCGCAGCCCACCGCGCCCAGCACCTGCGCAGCCCAGCGCCCAGTACCTGCGCAGCCGAGCACCCAGCACCTGCGCAGCCCAGCACCCAGCACCTGCGCAGCCCACCGCGCCCAGCACCTGCGCAGCCCAGCGCCCAGCACCTGCGCAGCCCAGCACCCAGCACCTGCGCAGCCCACCGCGCCCAGCACCTGCGCGGCCCCAGCACCCAGCACCTGCGCAACCCAGCACCCAGCACCTGCGCAGCCCACCGCGCCCAGCACCTGCGCAGCCCAGCGCCCAGCACCTGCGCAGCCCAGCACCCAGCACCTGCGCAGCCCAGCACCCAGCACCTGCGCAGCCCACCGCGCCCAGCACCTGCGCAGCCCAGCGCCCAGCACCTGCGCAGCCCAGCACCCAGCACCTGCGCAGCCCACCGCGCCCAGCACCTGCGCGGCCCAGCACCCAGCACCTGCGCAGCCCAGCACCCAGCACCTGCGCAGCCCACCGCGCCCAGCACCTGCGCAGCCCGCCGCGCCCAGCACCTGCGCAGCCCAGCACCCAGCACCTGCGCAGCCCCAGCACCCAGCACCTGCGCAGGCCCGCCGCGCCCAGCACCTGCGCAGCCCCAGCACCCAGCACCTGCGCAGCCCCAGCGCCCAGCACCTGCGCAGCCCGCCGCGCCCAGCACCTGCGCAGCCCAGCACCCAGCACCTGCGCAGCCCACCGCGCCCAGCACCTGCGCAGCCCGCCGCGCCCAGCACCTGCGCAGCCCAGCGCCCAGCACCTGCGCAGCCCAGCGCCCAGCACCTACGCAGCCCAACGCGCCCAGCACCTGCACAGCCCAGCGCCCAGCACCTGCGCAGCCCGCCGCGCCCAGCACCTGCGCAGCCCGCCGCGCCCAGCACCTGCGCAGCCCAGCGCCCAGCACCTGCGCAGCCCGCTGCGCCCAGCACCTGCGCAGCCCTGCGCCCAGCACCTGCGCAGCCCAGCGCCCAGCACCTGCGCAGCCCGCCGCGCCCAGCACCTGCGCAGCCCAGCGCCCCAGCACCTGCGCAGGCCAGCGCCCAGCACCTGCGCAGCCCGCCGCGCCCAAAACCTGCGCAGCCCAGCGCCCAGCACCTGCGCAGCCCGGCGCCCAGCACCTGCGCAGCCCGCCGCGCCCAGCACCTGCGCAGCCCAGCACCCAGCACCTGCGCAGCCCAGCACCCAGCACCTGCGCAGCCCACCGCGCCCAGCACCTGCGCAGCCCAGCGCCCAGCACCTGCGCAGCCCGCTGCGCCCAGCACCTGCGCAGCCCTGCGCCCAGCACCTGCGCAGCCCAGCGCCCAGCACCTGCGCAGCCCGCCGCGCCCAGCACCTGCGCAGCCCAGCGCCCAGCACCTGCGCAGCCCGCCGCGCCCAAAACCTGCGCAGCCCAGCGCCCAGCACCTGCGCAGCCCAGCGCCCAGCACCTGCGCAGCCCAGCGCCCAGCACCTGCGCAGCCCGCCGCGCCCAGCACCTGCGCAGGCCCAGCGCCCAGCACCTGCGCAGCCCGCCGCGCCCAGCACCTGCGCAGCCCAGCGCCCAGCACCTGCGCAGCCCGCCGCGCCCAAAACCTGCGCAGCCCAGCGCCCAGCACCTGCGCAGCCCAGCGCCCAGCACCTGCGCAGCCCAGCGCCCAGCACCTGCGCAGCCCGCCGCGCCCAGCACCTGCGCAGCCCAGCACCCAGCACCTGCGCAGCCCGCCCTGCCCAGCACCTGCGCAGCCCAGCACCCAGCACCTGCGCAGCCCAGCACCCAGCACCTGCGCAGCCCACCGCGCCCAGCACCTGCGCAGCCCAGCGCCCAGCACCTGCGCAGCCCACCGCGCCCAGCACCTGCGCAGCCCACCGCGCCCAGCACCTGCGCAGCCCAGCGCCCAGCACCTGCGCAGCCCACCGCGCCCAGCACCTGCGCAGCCCGCCCTGCCCAGCACCTGCGCAGCCCAGCACCCAGCACCTGCGCAGCCCAGCACCCAGCACCTGCGCAGCCCACCGCACCCAGCACCTGCGCAGCCCAGCGCCCAGCACCTGCGCAGCCCACCGCGCCCAGCACCTGCGCAGCCCAGCACCCAGCACCTGCGCAGCCCACCGCGCCCAGCACCTGCGCAGCCCAGCGCCCAGCACCTGCGCAGCCCAGCACCCAGCACCTGCGCAGCCCAGCACCCAGCACCTGCGCAGCCCACCGCGCCCAGCACCTGTGCAGCCCGCCGCGCCCAGCACCTGCGCAGCCCAGCGCCCAGCACCTGCGCAGCCCAGCGCCCAGCACCTGCGCAGCCCAGCGCCCAGCACCTACGCAGCCCAACGCGCCCAGCACCTGCGCAGCCCAGCGCCCAGCACCTGCGCAGCCCGCCGCGCCCAGCACCTGCGCAGCCCGCCGCGCCCAGCACCTGCGCAGCCCAGCGCCCAGCACCTGCGCAGCCCGCCGCGCCCAGCACCTGCGCAGCCCTGCGCCCAGCACCCTGCGCAGCCCAGCGCCCAGCACCTGCGCAGCCCGCCGCGCCCAGCACCTGCGCAGCCCAGCGCCCAGCACCTGCGCAGCCCAGCGCGCAGCACCTGCGCAGCCCGCCGCGCCCAAAACCTGCGCAGCCCCAGCGCCCAGCACCTGCGCAGCCCAGCGCCCAGCACCTGCGCAGCCCGCCGCGCCCAGCACCTGCGCAGCCCAGCACCCAGCACCTGCGCAGCCCGCCCTGCCCAGCACCTGCGCAGCCCAGCACCCAGCACCTGCGCAGCCCAGCACCCAGCACCTGCGCAGCCCACCGCGCCCAGCACCTGCGCAGCCCAGCGCCCAGCACCTGCGCAGCCCGCCGCGCCCAGCACCTGCGCAGCCCAGCGCCCAGCACCTGCGCAGCCCAGCGCCCAGCACCTGCGCAGCCCGCCGCGCCCAAAACCTGCGCAGCCCAGCGCCCAGCACCTGCGCAGCCCAGCGCCCAGCACCTGCGCAGCCCGCCATGCCCAGCACCTGCGCAGCCCCAGCGCCCAGCACCTGCGCAGCCCAGCACCCAGCACCTGCGCAGCCCAGCACCCAGCACCTGCGCAGCCCACCGCGCCCAGCACCTGCGCAGCCCACCGCGCCCAGCACCTGCGCAGCCCAGCACCCAGCACCTGCGCAGCCCAGCGCCCAGCACCTGCGCAGCCCGCCGCGCCCAGCACCTGCGCAGCCCAGCACCCAGCACCTGCGCAGCCCAGCGCCCAGCACCTGCGCAGCCCAGCACCCAGCACCTGCGCAGCCCCCCGCGCCCAGCACCTGCGCAGCCCAGCGCCCAGCACCTGCGCAGCCCACCGCGCCCAGCACCTGCGCAGCCCAGCACCCAGCACCTGCGCAGCCCACCGCGCCCAGCACCTGCGCAGCCCAGCGCCCAGCACCTGCGCAGCCCAGCGCCCAGCACCTGCGCAGCCCAGCACCCAGCACCTGCGCAGCCCACCACGCCCAGCACCTGCGCAGCCCACCGCGCCCAGCACCTGCGCAGCCCAGCACCCAGCACCTGCGCAGCCCAGCGCCCAGCACCTGCGCAGCCCGCCGCGCCCAGCACCTGCGCAGCCCTGCACCCAGCACCTGCGCAGCCCGCCCTGCCCAGCACCTGCGCAGCCCAGCACCCAGCACCTGCGCAGCCCAGCACCCAGCACCTGCGCAGCCCACCGCGCCCAGCACCTGCGCAGCCCAGCGCCCAGCACCTGCGCAGCCCACCACGCCCAGCACCTGCGCAGCCCACCGCGCCCAGCACCTGCGCAGCCCAGCACCCAGCACCTGCGCAGCCCAGCGCCCAGCACCTGCGCAGCCCGCCGCGCCCAGCACCTGCGCAGCCCAGCGCCCAGCACCTGCGCAGCCCAGCGCCCAGCACCTACGCAGCCCAGCGCCCAGCACCTGCGCAGCCCGCCGCGCCCAGCACCTGCGCAGCCCAGCGCCCAGCACCTGCGCAGCCCGCCGCGCCCAAAACCTGCGCAGCCCAGCGCCCAGCACCTGCGCAGCCCAGCGCCCAGCACCTGCGCAGCCCGCCGCGCCCAGCACCTGCGCAGCCCTGCACCCAGCACCTGCGCAGCCCGCCCTGCCCAGCACCTGCGCAGCCCAGCACCCAGCACCTGCGCAGCCCAGCACCCAGCACCTGCGCAGCCCCACCGCGCCCAGCACCTGCGCAGCCCAGCGCCCAGCACCTGCGCAGCCCACCGCGCCCAGCACCTGCGCAGCCCAGCACCCAGCACCTGCGCAGCCCACCGCGCCCAGCACCTGCGCAGCCCAGCGCCCAGCACCTGCGCAGCCCAGCACCCAGCACCTGCGCAGCCCAGCACCCAGCACCTGCGCAGCCCACCGCGCCCAGCACCTGTGCAGCCCGCCGCGCCCAGCACCCTGCGCAGCCCAGCGCCCAGCACCTGTGCAGCCCGCCGCGCCCAGCACCTGCGCAGCCCGCCGCGCCCAGCACCTGCGCAGTCCAGCACCCAGCACCTGCGCAGCCCGCCCTGCCCAGCACCTGCGCAGCCCAGCACCCAGCACCTGCGCAGCCCAGCGCCCAGCACCTGCGCAGCCCAGCGCCCAGCACCTGCGCAGCCCGCCGCGCCCAGCACCTGCGCAGCCCAGCGCCCAGCACCTGCGCAGCCCAGCGCCCAGCACCTACGCAGCCCAGCGCCCAGCACCTGCGCAGCCCGCCGCGCCCAGCACCTGCGCAGCCCAGCGCCCAGCACCTGCGCAGCCCAGCGCCCAGCACCTGCGCAGCCCAGCCCCCAGCACCTGCGCAGCCCGCCGCGCCCAGCACCTGCGCAGCCCAGCACCCAGCACCTGCGCAGCCCGCCCTGCCCAGCACCTGCGCAGCCCAGCACCCAGCACCTGCGCAGCCCAGCGCCCAGCACCTGCGCAGCCCACCGCGCCCAGCACCTGCGCAGCCCAGCGCCCAGCACCTGCGCAGCCCAGCACCCAGCACCTGCGCAGCCCACCGCGCCCAGCACCTGCGCAGCCCAGCGCCCAGCACCTGCGCAGCCCAGCACCCAGCACCTGCGCAGCCCAGCACCCAGCACCTGCGCAGCCCACCGCGCCCAGCACCTGCGCAGCCCGCCGCGCCCAGCACCTGCGCAGCCCAGCGCCCAGCACCTGCGCAGCCCAGCGCCCAGCACCTGCGCAGCCCAGCGCCCAGCACCGGCGCAGCCCGCCGCGCCCAGCACCTGCGCAGCCCAGCGCCCAGCACCTGCGCAGCCCAGCGCCCAGCACCTGCGCAGCCCAGCGCCCAGCACCTGCGCAGCCCGCCGCGCCCAGCACCTGCGCAGCCCAGCACCCAGCACCTGCGCAGCCCGCCCTGCCCAGCACCTGCGCAGCCCAGCACCCAGCACCTGCGCAGCCCAGCGCCCAGCACCTGCGCAGCCCACCGCGCCCAGCACCTGCGCAGCCCAGCGCCCAGCACCTGCGCAGCCCCAGCACCCAGCACCTGCGCAGCCCACCGCGCCCAGCACCTGCGCAGCCCAGCACCCAGCACCTGCGCAGCCCACCGCGCCCAGCACCTGCGCAGCCCAGCGCCCAGCACCTGCGCAGCCCAGCGCCCAGCACCTGCGCAGCCCAGCGCCCAGCACCTGCGCAGCCCAGCGCCCAGCACCTGCGCAGCCCGCCGCGCGCAGCACCTGCGCAGCCCGCCCTGCCCAGCACCTGCGCAGCCCAGCACCCAGCACCTGCGCAGCCCAGCGCCCAGCTCCTGCACAGCCCACCGCGCCCAGCACCTGCGCAGCCCAGCGCCCAGCACCTGCGCAGCCCAGCACCCAGCACCTGCGCAGCCCACCGCGCCCAGCACCTGCGCAGCCCAGCGCCCAGCACCTGCGCAGCCCAGCGCCCAGCACCTGCGCAGCCCGCCGCGCCCAGCACCTGCGCAGCCCAGCACCCAGCACCTGCGCAGCCCACCGCGCCCAGCACCTGCGCAGCCCAGCACCCAGCACCTGCGCAGCCCGCCCTGCCCAGCACCTGCGCAGCCCAGCACCCAGCACCTGCGCAGCCCAGCGCCCAGCACCTGCGCAGCCCAGCGCCCAGCACCTGCGCAGCCCGCCGCGCCCAGCACCTGCGCAGCCCAGCGCCCAGCACCTGCGCAGCCCAGCGCCCAGCACCTACGCAGCCCAGCGCCCAGCACCTGCGCAGCCCGCCGCGCCCAGCACCTGCGCAGCCCCAGCGCCCAGCACCTGCGCAGCCCAGCGCCCAGCACCTGCGCAGCCCAGCGCCCAGCACCTGCGCAGCCCGCCGCGCCCAGCACCTGCGCAGCCCAGCACCCAGCACCTGCGCAGCCCGCCCTGCCCAGCACCTGCGCAGCCCAGCACCCAGCACCTGCGCAGCCCAGCGCCCAGCACCTGCGCAGCCCACCGCGCCCAGCACCTGCGCAGCCCAGCACCCAGCACCTGCGCAGCCCAGCGCCCAGCACCTGCGCAGCCCGCCGCGCCCAGCACCTGCGCAGCCCAGCACCCAGCACCTGCGCAGCCCACCGCGCCCAGCACCTGCGCAGCCCAGCACCCAGCACCTGCCCAGCCCGCCCTGCCCAGCACCTGCGCAGCCCAGCGCCCAGCACCTGCGCAGCCCAGCGCCCAGCACCTGCGCAGCCCAGCACCCAGCACCTGCGCAGCCCGCCCTGCCCAGCACCTGCGCAGCCCAGCACCCAGCACCTGCGCAGCCCAGCGCCCAGCACCTGCGCAGCCCACCGCGCCCAGCACCTGCGCAGCCCAGCGCCCAGCACCTGCGCAGCCCAGCACCCAGCACCTGCGCAGCCCACCGCGCCCAGCACCTGCGCAGCCCAGCACCCAGCACCTGCCCAGCCCGCCCTGCCCAGCACCTGCGCAGCCCAGCGCCCAGCACCTGCGCAGCCCAGCGCCCAGCACCTGCGCAGCCCAGCACCCAGCACCTGCGCAGCCCGCCCTGCCCAGCACCTGCGCAGCCCAGCACCCAGCACCTGCGCAGCCCAGCGCCCAGCACCTGCGCAGCCCAGCGCCCAGCACCTGCGCAGCCCAGCACCCAGCACCTGCGCAGCCCACCGCGCCCAGCACCTGCGCAGCCCAGCACCCAGCACCTGCGCAGCCCACCGCGCCCAGCACCTGCGCAGCCCAGCGCCCAGCACCTGCGCAGCCCAGCACCCAGCACCTGCGCAGCCCACCGCGCCCAGCACCTGCGCAGCCCAGCACCCAGCACCTGCGCAGCCCGCCCTGCCCAGCACCTGCGCAGCCCAGCACCCAGCAACCTGCGCAGCCCAGCGCCCAGCACCTGCGCAGCCCGCCGCGCCCAGCACCTGCGCAGCCCAGCACCTGTGCAGCCCAGCGCCCAGCACCTGCGCAGCCCAGCACCCAGCACCTGCGCAGCCCAGCGCCCAGCGCAGAATGAAGTGGGCGTGGGGGTCTCTGCGCTCACACCCTGTGGTCGGGACAACCAGGTGGAAACCAAAGCTCTTCGTGCAGAGCCCCGGCCTTTGGTGACACGGGAGAGTTCCTGGAAACCAGATCCCCTGGGAGCCCTTAGATGCCGGAGGCTGGCCTCTGCGGAAACAATAGGACTCTGTTCAGGAGCTGTGCTTTTTATGAGGTCACGGTATTTCCATATTGATAGTTTCAATAACTGTAAAGTGTGAGGGGAATCAACGCACCGTGCGATGAAAAGTACTGAAGGAAGAAATAGATCAAAAGCATTAGATATAGTGTCACCTGGAAATGACTTTTCATTCCGTATTCAGAAACGAAAAAAAGCATAACGCTGAGGTTTCCGTAGTGTAGTGGTCATCACATTCGCCTCACACGCGAAAGGTCCCCGGTTCGAAACCGGGCCGGGAAAACAATGATCTTATTTTGCAAGCTCTTCCTTCACAAGGATATGCAAATGTTTACCTGTCCCCAACGGCTTCACCTGGGTGCTTTGTCTGGAACTCACCTTCCAAGCAACTGGCATCCAGGCTAAACAGAGCGCCGCCCTCCCCTGCGCCACGCCTGTTCCTAACAGCCCTGCCTGCGAAAGGCCGCCTGGCTGCCTGCAGCCTTCCGGGAAGCGGAACAGGTTGCCAGGATTTCTAAGGATTTCTAAGCAGGAAATCCTATCCCAGAAGGACAAGAATATTTTCGAAGTTTATTTCTTTTCTTCCTTTTCCTCTCCTTTCCTACCTGCCCCTTCCCTCTCTCCCTCCCTCCCTCCCTCCCTCTCTCCCTCCCTCCCTCCCTCCCTTCCTTCCGTGGGTCCAGGGGGTCTCAGGTCTGGCTCCCCCTCCTAAGGGACACTCACCCCGCAGCGCGCAGCCGCCTGCCTCCCCAGGAAAGGAGGTAAAACGTCGCAGACCTCCCTCAGGGGAACCGCGGACAGGTGGCTTGTAAACTGCCTTTTAGTCCGGGCTGTACGCTTCCTACAGTCACCTCACCACACCCCATTTACGGGCTTCAGGGGATCCTAGAAAAACCCTGTTAGGAAGGGTCTTTGTCCGAGCCCCTTGCTGTTGCCCTCGTTCCCCGCCCCTTGGCCGAGCGCTGCCTTCGCTCTCTGAGCCGCCGCCTGCGGGGACCCGCTCCTGTCTGGAAGGCGCAGCAAGCAGAGCGTGTTTCTGACGCGGTACCGAGAGCTCCTCTGGTCTGCGGCGACCCCAAACTCCGCCCTTCGGGAGCTGGGGAGGGACAACAGGCGGCCCCCAGCCAGGAGCGCAGGGCGCCAGAGCCGCAGGCGCCAGCTCAGGAAAGGAGAGTCCCGGGGAGATCCGGGGGCGCCCATACCGCCCACGTGGAGGGGGTCGCGGCCTTCAGGGACGAGCGGGGACGCGGGGAGCGCGTGGGGACGTCCGGGAAACTCGGCAGGAATTCTGCTTGTCCTACAGCAGGGAGCAAAGCGGCTGCTTTAAGAAGAAAAAGAGGGACCACCAGAGAGCAGCCCCTAGAGCTCGGCCGCTGGTAGGAGCCTCGCAGGTGGCTCGTGAGGCAGAACAAGTGGCAGAGGTGCACCGCGTGGAAGAAGAGTTCAAGTTAGAAAGGGGCGTGCACCTGGCACAGCAGAAGTGAAGGTTCTTTAAGCCATCGCGCGTGCCCAGGTAATGATCAGTTAGAAGCCCTGGCTTGGGCGGGGGCAGCAGCTGCCTCAGTCTGGAGGACCCACCCCTGGGTGGGACCCTAAGACTGGGACCCCGTGGAATAAGTACTCGTTCTTCTCCACCCTGGCCGGTTAGCTCAGTTGGTTAGAGCGTGGTGCTAATAACGCCAAGGTCGCGGGTTCGAGCCCCGTACCGGCCATCCTGGGATGTTCTGTTTTAGGTGGTTTCTACACCGCCCACCTCTAACTCCGAGGCTCTCTCGGAAAATCAGGTCCCGTCCTTGAAGAACCATTTCTCGCTGAGAATTAACGATGCTAACTGACATTGTCATTTCACCAGACATCCCTGGTGGCCCTTGCCCTAGGCTTAGATCTTTTCGTTGATTCTCACCCGTGCCGACAAGACCGAGAAAAGGATCCGCACGTGCTTTTTGTCCCATTGGGATACAGATTCATGCAGAGAAAACGAAGCTGTCTCTTGTTTCCCTCTGAACAGGAATTGTACCACTCCCTCACTGGCTCTTCACCAGTTCCGTGAAATATGAAACGAGAGATTTAAAGTTACACGTGACAATGAATTTTATTAACATTGACAAAATAGGAAAGAAACAAAGGGCTTCGTTTTGAATATTCTGAAGATTGGTTCAATAGGTGGAAGACTCATTTTTTGAGAGGGATTTAAGGTTTAGTTTTAGGGTTAGAATTGCATTCAAATATTTAAACGTTGAAAGGTATAAACAGGTATGGTGAAGGGCTCGTCTCCTTATGCCTCATCCATCCAATAATCATTTTCCAAAAACTCGCCTAGGGAAACGCTATGCTCACTTGCTCATTGGTCCTCCTTGCTCTTGTCACTTAACAACCCTGTATGGAAAATCTGTTTCATCAGTATTTCTGTCTTTTTTATGTATTTGCCGAACTGGCTACTGGGCAAATAAGTACCACACATATTATTCCACAATATTGAAAATGGAAGCAGATTCAGGCCTCAGAATCCAAATGGGTTGATTTCCTGAGCTCTTTAGATGTGATGGAATCTTAAAAATATCATCCGTTCACTCTAAATTGTAATCTTAATTATGCATGTTGGCAGGAGGATGAAAAGAGGTAAGGGCAAAGAATAAGTTGATTATCCCTTCGTTAAAACTGATGGTCCCTCTCACTAAAGCCATCTAATCAAGGATCAGGCTGAATTAGTCTGGCCATCAATCTGGATTTTTCCCTTCAGGCCTTAGAATTATATGCAATACTATAATAGCTGAATATTCCCATGACAAGAGTCATTTCAGCATTAAGAATTTGGATTTTACTGCCAATATCATGTGACAGCATAGTTGTATATATGCATATGCTCTAGCCTGCCAGTACCATACGAAAGAGTTGAAAGACAAAAGGAGAATTTACATACGTCAACTGGCTCATAAAAACAAGAAAAATGTTCAAGTTTAATTTGTGAGTGGAAGAAAAACATTTTTCTAAATTGAATTTTGATGTTTAGGTCCTTTGGCATGAATAGTGAAACATCCAGCATAAGAAAAGGGAGGCTGACTATTGTAGGAAGATACAAATGTGTTGCATTTAATTGCTAAAGTCTGGCAAGACAACCAAAAGAATAAGATAAACACAGAGAAAATGGAGCAAGAGATAGGCTGGGAGAGAGGCTGCAGTTGATCAACTTCTTTGCCTCTTTGTTGGCCATGGAAACTCCATGTTCATAGTTCACTCATTTGGAAGGTTTTGAATCATTGCAGAGGAAAGTTATCACAGTTGTTTCCTTTATTTCCCTTGGGGACAGAAGAGTCTCAGAGGAATAATGAAAGAAAAAGTAATAATAAAACTATTTGTCATTGGAAATATTTTAAATTGGATCAATTCCATTTTAATGCTACACCCATTGATAGACTTTTTCAAAACTGGCACATAATATTAATATTTTATTTGCTAAAGAAATATTACAGTGGAGTTTGACTATAACAAGGTGCACAGGAGTTGAAGTGACTATTTACTGTATCACTGATATTTTAGGTGGGTATACAATGGGCATGAACAATTTCATGTCTACCCAATTTTATGTGTATATATCTGAGCAGGCTAGAAAGGTTTTGGGAGTTAACAGTACTGTAAATAATTTAGAAGTATTTGGTTTGGAGTTCTTGGGCATCCATCAAGTCCTAGCATTAACCTTGATCTTGAACAATAAAATGACCCCAGTGCCATTATCGTCAACCTGTATTTCTCCATCTAAATCTTCAGGATTGTGCTCATTTGCAATCAATGTCCTCACTTTAACAGCAGACACCTGCAAGGTTAAGATAATAGTTTCCATTGTAACTAATGGACATTAGTTAGACTTCAGTCTGGTTTTGGTGGATCTCAAGTCTGTGGCTGTGCAAATAATGATTTTCTTTTAGAGCACACAAAGAAACTTTCACATCATTCATGCAGTGTTTAAGTTTCAAATTTGCAGATTTCAGCTCATCTCTTTCTTTCGTAACTGTATCCAGCATATTCAGGAACAGCCAGCCAACATCATTGTTACTTTTTAACTCCACAAAACTCTGTTATGGTGTCAAAAACACTCTCACCCTGATCCTTGCCTCTTATAAACATGGAAGTAGTTATATCCAGTGCTGATATTTTGCACATTTCTATTGTCAACTCAATAAACTGCCAGTGGGTTTTTGATTATTGGAAACAGAGTTATTTGTGTCCCAGAATCTAATAAGGTAGCAAGCCAATTGCAAAAATGCCAGAGCCAATTCAGAAATCCTATTTTTAAAAATCTGTTCTATAAGAGCTACCCCTGGTACCAAACTGTATTAGTCAGGGTTCTCTAGGGAAACAGAACCAACAGGAGATATCTGTAAACAGTAAGAGATTTTATAAAACTGTCTTATTCGACCATGGGGATTCATAAGTCCATATTCCGCAGGGCAGGCTACTAGCCGGGCGCTTCGATGAAGGTCCTAGGTGAGTGCCCCAGGAGACGCTGGCTACCTGAATCAGAAATGAGAACTCTCTCTCTGAAGACTGAAGTCACTTTTCCTTTTAAGGTCTTCAACTTCTTGGATGAAATGTCACTCATTGCTGATGGCAGTCTCTTCAGCTGGTTGTAGATGTAACCAGCCATTCACGCAGTCAACTCACTGATGATGAAAGTCCATGAGATGCCCTTGTGCTACGCTTAACGCAGAGCTTGCTTTACCGAACAACTAGGCACCTGCTTGACCACATTGACCCATTAGCCTCACCACCACATATGCTATTGCATTTGGCTTGTAAAAAAACTAATAGAATACTAGCAAAATCAATTAATATAACTGAGATAACCTTGGAAATTAAAATAATAGGTACTAATTAATTATTCACCAAATTTTCAGGAATATGATTAATGAATTTTAGCTGTCAATAGTAAATGGCTATTGAAATGTCAAAACAGAGTAAAAAAAGTTTTGTTTTCAAAGACATATGCATTGAAAAGTTGAGGAAGCAAGTTATTTCATAACAGAACTTATACCAGAAAAGACAAATTTACATAATTCGGTGGGAATCTAATAAGGCCAACATTAAAATGCTGGATGAATAAAGTAAAAATTTTTTGTTCTCAATATAATAAGTTGACTTATTGACGTTAAGTTCATGATACTGAAGAATCTTCTGCCTGTGCCAGGTGCTTGTCCCTTTCTAACTTTAACTCTTCTTCTAAGCAGCACACAGAGGCCTTTGCCACTTCCTCTGCCTCAGCATCCACCTGCAAGGCTCGTGCAGCCCTGGTAGAGCTACTGCCCTCCAGCCGACTCTCTTCTGTGTAAGTGCAGCTGCTCTGCCACCTGCCGTAGCACAGCCCGTATCGTGGACATTTTGGGCCTCCCCAAACTCTCTCAGCAGTCCCCACTCACCCAGAGGGCAGCCTCCCCTCCCCACATGGAGGTCATGGGCGAATCCGGGATTTCCCCGACTTCTCCTTTTCCGGGGTGCATACCTGCTCATGCCCGTGGAACTTCGTCTCCTGGAATTGTTCCAACCCAAGTCCTGAAGGGCATGGGATGCGGCTGCTGCAGGACTAGAGGACTCGCTCCACGGGGTCAGACACAAGCTTTATTTATTGGGACTCATGGACTCAAGAGGGGCTGAGAATGAAGAAAGCACTCCCCAAAGAGGTGGGAAAATGAGGGCGATAGAAAGGGTCTCAGAACAAAGACCCTTCATCACAGAGTTCTTCCTAGGATCCCCTGAAGCCCATAAATGGGGTCTGGTGAGGTTACTGTAGGAAGGCCGCGTATAGCCTGGACTAAAAGGCAGTTTACAAGCCCTCTGTCCGCGGTTCCCCTGAGGGAGGTCTGTGACGTTTTACCTCCTGTCCTGGGGAGGCAGGCGGCTGCGGGCTGCGGGCTGCGTGCTGAGTGTCCCTTAGGAGGGGGAGCCAGACCTGAGACCCCTGGACCCACGGAAAGAAGAGGGGGAGGGAGGGAGGCAAAGAACAGTAAAAGCTTTGAAAACAATCTGGTATCTCTGGACGCGAATTTCCTTTTTAGAAATCCTTAGAAATCTTTTAAGCCTATTGAGTTTTCAGGTTTCCTGTAGGGGAAGGCGGCCCTGTGTTGAGGCTGGGGAATAACCCGTTGCTTCCAAGTCCAATTCCAGACAGAGCAGCAAATAAGTGAACAAAATTATTTATACTGTTTCCGCCCGGTTTCGAACCGGGGACCTTTCGCGTGTTAGGCGAACGTGATAACCACTACACTACGGAAACTGCTGGATGCTACGCTCTTCCTCCCGATAATGAAATGAAAAGATATTTCCAGGTTGCACTAATCAGTTTAAATCTGTTTTTTCTTTTACTACTTTGCAACTCACGGTGCATTGATTTCCTTCACAGTTTCTACTTATTGAAACTATCAATATGGAAACGCCACGACTCATAAACAAGCATTACTTATCAGCAACGTCCCAATTTTTTTCACGGAGGCCAGGCTGTCGCCCAAGGCTCCCAGGGGTTGGATTTCAAGGAACTCCTCCATATGACCGTGGGCGGGGTCCCTGCATACAAACAGCTCTGACTTCCGTCGTCTTGGGGCCCAATGGGCTGTGCTCCGAGATTCCCCCTCCCCGCCGCCTCCGTTCTGGCCGGCGCCCCTCGCCCCTCGGCTGAGCAGCTGCTGGCGGGGTGGGCTGCGCGCTGACTGCCGCGTCCCTCCCCCGGCCCCCCCTCCGGGTCTGGAAGGTGCTGGACAACGAGACGCTGCTCGTGCCTCAAATCCCTTGTGCCGAGTCCTGACAGCACAGCGCGACTTCTGCATCTCTTCACGTACAGCAAAATCGACTAAGACCTGGGCTAGTCAGAATCTTGCAGAAAACAGGAAAGAAAGGCTGCATTTCTCAGCTGGTAAGATCTTAACACTTTTTCCTGAAAGCAAATCAGCAGAATAAGGGGCATTAAATGGACATTTTCCTCCCTCCCTCCCTTCCTTCTCTAAAATTTGATTAGCTGTTAAATTTAAAGAAAGTGGGGCCCTAACAGACACCTAATCACTTACTCCTTCATTAGTCCCCTGTAACGTCTGCTTGTCCTCTACGAGCCCCAGTCCCGTGCCTGCGGAGTCCTCATTAGCTCCACCAGTGCCTGCTCATCTGACCCTGGTCACCGATGATGGATCTGCTGGCCCCTGTGGGCCCTGGCACAGCATCTGCACTTCCCGTGTCGCTACCTGCTGTGCCTGCCCAGCCCACATTAGCTGCCCTCGTGTCTGCTGGCATCTGTGCGCCTGCTGATCCCCCAGCCCCACACCCCTCCCCTTTTGGCTTCCAGCACAGCCTAGTCCTCCTACATGTACCGCATCACTGTCAAGAATCTCTGTTTTAGCAGGAGTATCTCACAGATTAAGCCAGCTGGGCAATGGGTCATGCGTTTGACTTTGGAGGAGCACAGTCCTGGAGAGGGAGGTGATAGAATCATGCCCCTCCCCCACCCCCACCCCAAGACATCCGCAAATCCTACCTCCAGGGCCTCTGCGTGTGAACTCACTTGTAAGTAGGACATTGGAAGATACTATTAAGATGAGGTCAGCCAGAGTCAGGGGGGGCTTTAATCCCATATGCCTCGGTTCTTGCAAGCAAAGGAATTTGGAGGTGACAGTGTAAGCCACAAGAGGAAGCAGAAAGAAGCAGGTGGCCCTGAGCTGCAGGCACAGCAAGTCACCACCAGCACGCTACAGCTTCAGAGAGCGCAGGGCAGCCAGGACCTGGTTTTGGACTTCTAGCCTCCAAACTGTGAACCTATAAGTTCCTATTTAAGCCAAAACATTTTTATAAAGGAAACAACGTGTAGCCAACAATTTATTTGGTCCTGAGCTAAGCTTTGAGGCATCAAATATCCTGAAATAGTTCTCATGGGCTAGCAAGGAGCACGCGCACTGATTATGACTAAAATTGTACATAAAGGTCAATTATATTTTAAATTGCCAAAGGAAGTTGCAAAGATAAGTAATCATGACATTTTCACAGGGGCACAGAGAAGGTGCAGCTCTCCACCCCTAGTGAGCAGGGGAGGCGCTCAGAAGAAGTGATGCCTGAACTGAGACTTCACAGAAGGAAAGATTCCATTGGATGGGAAGAGGAGGAGAGGAGAGTCTGGCATCAGGGGCATCAAGGGAGAGGGGAGGCAGTGTTGGGAACAATAAACAGTTTAAGGCAGAATTGAGTCCGGGAGTGGGGAGACATGAGGAAAAATGGGGAAATATGGGTCAGATCTGGAAGATTGTGGAGGATTCATTTTAAACTTACTTTTTTTGTGTTTTCAAATTTTCATTCATTAACTTAGAAGGTGAACCGAATGTGTAGCCCAAATATTCCAAAGCTTAACTACCTGAAACATGTTTCCTTGAGGATAAACAGATCCGGGATTTCAAGAAACGTACAGGAGATTCCATTGCCTATTGAAAAACATGCTTCTTTTTCCCCACAAAACTCTGCATTGAGAGACTTTTTTTTTCTTCTTTCATACCAAATTGAAAGCTAGATGGAAGCTTCTGATGTAAGTTTCTTTATGTCCTGTCTACTGCAGCTGGACGGCTGGAATGTCCACAGTTCCCTTAACTGATGCAGAAGGAAAGCTTCTCTTCCCCGCAGATGCAACTGGAAGCCTCGGCTCGCGTCTCCTACAGGAGCACCACAGACTCTCACGCCAGGTCACTTCCTCCCTTTGCTCCTTTCGCCCCTCCCCTTGCTCAAGACCCTCGTCACCCTCCCGTCCCCGTGTCCCTGTTTGAGGTGAGGCGTCATTTCGGCTGCTCACAGCGTCACTGACTCGCTGAGGGGAACCCCGAGGCAGAGGCTGCGTCTCCTGCTGGAGCTGCGCGCGGCTCCGCGCTCCCCGGGACGCTCACCCCGTTCTCCACGCACAGCTCAGCTTCCTCGGGAAGGGCCCTCGCTCCTCCCGCGGAGCTGCTCCTGGAGCTCTGTCCACGTCCAGTTCTCCTCAGCCTGTGCTGGGGACGCGCCTCCGCTCCGCGCTGGGCTTCTCGTCTCTCGTGAGCAGGATCGGCGCCAGGGGACCCGTCGTCGTGGGCCCGGAGCGCGCGGCGCAGGCGCCTGCAGCGGTGCCCGCCAGCGCCAGCCTGCACCTGCAGGTGGAAAGCGGCCGGGACTCGGGCTCCAGCTGCAGGGAAACGCGATGGGGGCGGGGGGGGGGGGGATGTTTGAAGAAGAGAAACGACATTTTCCATCTCAACCTAAAGAGCTGTTTGGTGGCTGTGAAAATAAATTTAAGAGGCCAAGAATGGAGAAAAAAGAAGAGGAAGCGGCCGGAAAGGAGAGGCAGTGATGGATCAAAGGAAGGCTCCCGAAAAAGAGAGCGGAAGCGGGACCCACATGAAACGTGTAAGGCCTCAGACGCCCAGAGCGCTCAGTAACCGTTATGTGTTGGGCATCTCTGCCTTGGTGGGACACTTTGATTCGCACCAAATTTAAGTGGAATTGTAGGGAGGGTGAACGTCAAACATCACTAGTAGATAAAGCACAGATTACAGATCAGCCCCGAGGACTGCCAAGGATCTTAGTGAGTGTGGGGAGGTCGGCTGTGCGTGGAACTCTGTAAAGTGGAGATATTCCCAATCACGGACACTTAAGAAGAAAAGTTTTCCACAAAAGCCAAGCTGGGATTTGAAGCAGGATCTCTCATTTATTAGACAGTCACTTTGATCAACTAAGCCACAAAGCCAAGTTCCCATTCCCTGGTGTGTGGAAAAAGGGAAGTAAAGGAGGCTACTCATAGGCTGGATGATAGATTGCATGAAATATAAACGCACTTACTTAGTGCCTAGTGTGTGCTAGAAGCAGCCACGTAACCCCAGAGGCAGGCTTTTCCACCTTTGTACTGATAGCTGTAGCCCCAGAGCCTTGCAAAGTGTCTGGGGCATTGTAATCACATTATAAATATGTGTGGAAAAGGTGAATATACAGACACTAGACAAGAACATTGTGACCCGGTAGAAAGAGAGTTCACTTGCACATCTGAAGCCATTTACTCTTGTGATAGCAGGTGAAACTAATACCCTTTGACATTTTCAACGTTGTGTGCACAAGATGCAGAAAAGCTCATTTACCTCGCTTGGGTTATTCCCTTGGAACGATGGGAGCTGTGGGTGGTTATGCCTACGATTGTCTCTGATAGTACTTTTTCCTCCTCTTTCTAGGCTCCACATTTAGGCATGTGTGCTCCCCTTAGTTCTATGGCTAGTTTCTTTCCCGCTCAGCTGCTCTGCTCTCTTCACAAGGTCAGCTGTAGACTATCAGGCTCATCTCTTTCCCCAGCCTCTGCCGTGTCTACTGAGCTGTCTCTCTTCCTCCGCGTGTGAGTCTGTTTTTCTCCAGCCCACCAAAGGTGCAGGGGTGCCATGCCCGAAGGATGTGGCCAAGGCAAAGCCCTCATCTTAACTTAATCGAGTATTTAATTAATTACTTTTAATTTAATACACTCAAAGGGTATCATGTCCAGAGCAATAGCGCAGTTTGCAAACATAACCCATATTTCTTTTTGGAATTCATTAAAAATATCAAACTGCCACAATGATATTCTTTAACGGAATTGGTGAAGACCCAGTGAGGAAGTTATAGGAATTATGGATGATTTTACGTATGGTTTTTCAGACGGAAATGAGAAACACTTCCCTTTTCTCTACATTTATCCATTTCCCAAATGGAGAGGGGTGAACCGTGAGGATCCTTTTCCCATCTCATGTCTGCGATGTCCCTTCAGCCAGTTGGTGGGAATCAACAGAAAGAACTAAACCCTGGGGAAGTGCCACCAGGGATGTGTGATGTAATGGCTCTCTCTCAGGGAGAATGCCCCCACATCCCACCTCTTCTTCCCTCTCCCTAACCTCAGCAACAACCGTGGCCGCTGTCTCCACTCCAGTGATACAATTTCTTCCATTGCTAGAGTCAAATTAGTTCTATAGTAGAATGCCAGTAAGTCCACTCTAATCCATATTTTATTCCTCCATCCTGCAGACCCTGGGATGGCAATGTCCCACTCCACCTCTAAATAGAGTAGGGGCTGCACATTCTCTGTTTCCCTGTGAAAATGTCATGATTACTTCCCTTGGCAACTTCCTTTGACAATTTAAACTATAATTAACCTTTATGTACTATTTTAGTATAATAAAGAGCTGGCCTTGAGAAGTCCTTCAGGATATTTGGTGCCTCACAACCTTGCACAGGATCATAAGAAATTGTGGGTTACACATTAATTTAAAAAAAAATTTTTTGCCTTAAATAAGAACTTTTTGGCTCACAGTTTGGCGGCTAGAAGTCCAAAACCAGGTCTTGGCGCCCTGCCTTCTCTGAAGCTGTAGCATTTGTTGAGGCATGCTGGGAATTACTCTGCCTGCAGCTCATGGCCAACTGTTTCTTTCTGTTTCCTCTTTTCTTTCGGGATAAAATAACTTTTATTTACATAATTTATTAAACGTAACTGCTTTTTTTAGAACATGACCATTTACAAATGATAGATACTGCTTTTTTTTTTCAGAGTTCTTCAAGCCAGATAAAATACACACTCACTTCTATGTCAAAGCACATGGTAGCAATATTTTCTAATCTGTGCGTCGATCATTCACAATTAGACTTTTAAATCATGTAATCACTTGCTAGAACCTAGATGTTTAACAACAAGTCAAGAAAAGGTAAATACTTTTATCATATCTCCTTTAAAATTTATGAAATTCGCAGTCACATGGACTGGGGCTAATGCAGGATAAGATGCTAAATTGGGGCTAAGCAGGGAGTAGCCGGTTATGAGTCTGCGAAGGGCCTAATTTCTTTAACAGCTAATCAAGTTGTAGAAAAGAAAGAGAGAGAGAGAGGGAGGGAGTGAGGAAATGTTAATTTCATATCCCTTAGGCTCCTGATTTGTTTTCAGGAAAAAGAGTCAGTGTTTTCCCAGTTGAGAAATATTGTCTTCCTTCCCTGTTTTCTGCAAGATTCCGACTGATCCAAGTCTTCCTTTTTAAGAGAGGGTGTTCTCGACTTTGCTCTGTGTCAAGAGACGCAGGAGTCGCGCTGTGCTGTCAGGACTCCGCACAAGGGATTTGAGGCACAAGCAGCCTCTCGTCGTCCAGCACCTTCCAGACCCGGAGGGGGGCGCCGGGGGGAGGGAAGCGGCAGTCAGCGGCGCAGCCCACCCTGCCCGGCAGCTGCTCAGCCCAGCATCGCCAGCATAGAATAAAAGGGGAGGGGGCGGAGGGAAATCTCTGAGCACAGCCCATTGGATGTGGAAGACAGACGGAAATCAAAGCTTTTTGGATGCAGAGACCCGGCTAATGGCAATACTGGGGAGTCCTTTGAAACCAAATCCCCTGGGAGCCTTAGGTCCCAGCCTGGCATCTCTGAAAACAACTGGGACTCAGTTCATGAGTGATGCTTGTTTATGAGTCATGGTGTTTCCATACCGATAGGTACAATAACCAGAAAGTGTGAGGGAAATCAAAGCACTGTGCTTTGAAAAGTACTGAAAGAAGAAAAAGATTGATAATTATTACATTTAATATTACCTGGAAATGACTTTCCATTCCATGATGTGGAAAAAGAGTTGCAAGGAAGTTTCTGTAGTGTTGTGGTTATCACATTGGCGTAACACGTGAAAGGTCCTCGGTTCGAGACTGGGCAGAAACAGATGCCATTTTCCAAAGCTCCTTCTTTATATCTAAAGGCCTCAGATTGGTACTTTGTCTGGAATTCGCCTTTTAAGTAACAGGGGATCCAGGCTAAACACAGCGCCGCCCTTCCCCTGCACCAAGTCTGTGAGTAACAACCCTGACTGCAGAAGGTCGCCTGGCTGCCTGCAGCATCCGGGAAGCGGAACTGGTTACCAAGATTTCCAAGGATTTCTAAGCAGGAAACCCTATCCCAGAAAGACCAGATTATTTTCAAAGCTTACTTCATTTTCTTTCTCTTTCTCTTTCTCTCCTTCCTTCTTTCCTGCCTCCCTCTCTCCCTCTTTCCCTCCCTCCCTCCCTCCCTTCCTTCCATCCTTCCCTCCTTCCTTCCTTCCTCCCTCCCTCCCCTCCTCCCTCCCTCCCTCCCTTCCTCCCTCCCTCCCTCTCTTCCTTCCGTGGGTCCAGGGGGTCTCAGGTCTGGCTCCCCCTCCTAAGGGACACTCACCCCGCAGCCCGCAGCCGCCTGCCTCCCCAGGACGGGAGGTAACACGTCGCAGACCTCCCTCAGGGGAACCGCGGACAGGTAGCTTGTAAACTGCCTTTTAGTCCGGGCTGTACGCTTCCTACAGTCACCTCACCACACCCCATTTACGGGCTTCAGGAGATCCTAGAAAAACCCTGTTAGGAAGGGTCTTTGTCCGAGCCCCTTGCTGTTGCCCTCGTTCCCCGCCCCTTGGCCGAGCGCGGCCTTCACTCTCTGAGCCGCCGCCTGCGGGGACCCGCTCCTGTCTGGAAGGCGCAGCAAGTAGAGCGTGTTTCTGACGCTGTACCGAGAGCTCCTCTGGTCTTGCGGCGACCCCGACCCTGCCCTTCGGGAGCTGGGGAGGGACAACAGGCGGCCCCCAGCCAGGAGCGCAGGGCGCCAGAGCCGCAGGCGCCAGCTCAGGAAAGGAGAGTCCCGGGGAGATCCGGGGGCGCCCATACCGCCCACGTGGAGGGGGTCGCGGCCTTCCTGGACGAGCGGGGACGCGGGGAGCGCGTGGGGAGGTCCGGGAAACTCCGGCAGGAATTCTGCTTGTCCTACAGCAGGGAGCAAAGCGGCTGCTTTAAGAAGAAAAAGAGGGACCACCAGAGAGCAGCCCCTAGAGCTCGGCCGCTGGTAGGAGCCTGGCAGGTGGCTCGTGAGGCAGAACAAGTGGCAGAGGTGCACCGCGTGGAAGAAGAGTTCAAGTTAGAAAGGGGCGTGCACCTGGCACAGCAGAAGTGAAGATTCCTTAAGCCATCGCTTGTGCCCAGGTAATGATCAGGTAGAAACCCTGGCTTGAAAATATGCTTGGGCCGGGGGAGCAGCTGCCTCAGTCTGGAGGAACCACCCCTGGGTGGGACCCTAAGGTATAGGACCCTGTGGAGTCCTCCTCAGATAAGGAAAAGAGGAAAAGTGGGAAAGGGCTAGGGGTGACAGAATAGCAAAGTGTAAGTTTAGCTTAAAATTCTTATCTACTAGGCCAGGGAATTATGAATCATAGTTTGTTCTGTATTTCCCCAATTTAAACATTTTAAAAGCCTTAAAATAGGGTAATTAATCTCATTATCAAATTTCAGTAAGTTTTTTTAAAAAGTCCTTAAAAGCTATGGAAAGCTCGTTTTTCAGTTATAATTATAACAAATAAAACAGTTATATATTCCAAAATCTGGCAGTCAGTATGCGTTTAAGGTTTTTCACAATATCAAAATTTTATTAAAGAAAATAAGAAGTTTTAGCCTCTTGAAGAGGTAGGAAAAATGGGAAACATTTCTTGCATAAAATATAATTGTTCCAAATTTCATTTGGCTTAGGTGCAATCTACCTAAGTTCATGGAATCCTAAAAAATAAATTAGCATATATGTATAAAATCTTTTTTGTGAAAGGATGTATCGAGGATGAGCCCGGCACGACATCCATGGGAAGCAGGAAAGAGTGGTAGGAAGGAGGGAAAGAGGAAAGAAAGACAGAGAGAGAAAGAAAGAAAACGAAGTAAGCTTTGGTGATATTTTGGTCGGTTTAGAGGTGGGTTTCTTTCTCAGAAATCCTTACAAATCTTGTAAACGTGTTCAGCTTCCCAGATCTGGAAGGAGCCTGACGACCCTCGAGGTCAAGCTGGACTGACGCGACCAGGTTCAGCGCAGGTGAAGGCCGGCGTTCTGGGTAGCAGGGACAACCTGTCGTTCACAAGCTGAGAACTCCAGGGAGAGCACCAGGCAGCCTCTTGGGCAAATGCAAACTTTTGACTTCCTTGTCAAGTTACAAGCATCAGGAAAAAAAACTGCTATTTCTCTGTCTCTAACTGGCGAGGTGATAACCAGTACACTAGCGAAACTGAGGTCCAGTCTTGGGTGAGGAGTAGCGGTGTTGGGGCTGGGGGTGTCATTTATGTGTGAAACTCACTGGTTATATCCCCTTTCTGAACTATTTTTCCAGCCCCAAATTTGCCTAGCCAATTGCCTAATTTATATCTCCAGTTACATAGCTTAATAACAGACATCTCCAAGTTCATAGATCAGAACACTCACATGCACATTCCCTCATTTTCTTTCCCTCCTCTATTAAATTCAATGCCATGCTTCCAGTTTATCAGGTCAAAAGAGTGGAGACTTCTTTGAGTCCAGTCTATCTCCCATTCCACATGTGCGGCTATTTCTATAAAATATGACCAGACTCTTGCCACTTCTCACCACCTCAACTGCTACCCCTCTGGTCCAAGCCACATCATTTCTGGTATGAAATGTTATTAAAATACCCTCATCACCTTCCTCTTTCCACCAAAGCCCCTCTACAATGTTCTCCACAGAGCAGCCAAAAGGATCCATTTTCACCTTAAAACCTTTGGAGCCATTCCCTGGCTGAGAACCAAACAATGGCCCCTTGCTGCTCTCAGAGGAAAAGCAAATGTCCTGGGGAGAGGATGGAGTTCTGGTGGTTGAGTGCCTGCTTCCCACGTACAAGGTCCCGGGTTCCATCCCCTAAAAGCAAACAAACAAACAAAACAAAGGAAAACACTGACTCCCATTGGGGAGCAGATGTAGCTCAGTGGTTGAGCGCCTGCTTCCCATCGATGAGGCCCTGAACTCAATACTGTGTACCTCCTAAAAAGAAACAAAAGCAAATATCCCAGGGGCACACAGAGTCTCCCTGATCTAACTGCCTGAGCTATTCCCTCCACTGCAGCAGTTACCATCCACGTGCTTGCTCTTCCTTGAAATCATAAACCACACACCTCCCTAGAGCTTAGTCAAGTTCCGTCTACCAGTGACCTTACATAAAGTCTTTCCCTTCCTTCAAGTCTTAGTTCAAATTCCACCAGGTCTGTGATATTTCACCTCACCTTCATTCTGTATTCCAGTTTCACACTCCTACCTTATTTTGCTCCACTTGCACTCAGTCTCTTTACACATTATTGCACTTGCTTAATTGTTTCATCCACAGTTTCTCCCACACCGGCGTGGAAGTGTCGTAAAGGTTGGAAATTGTGTGTGTGTGTGTGTGTGTGTGTGTGTGGTGAGCAGCTCCTTACCGGCCACGTAAGGAAAACTCCACGAGTTTGTTTTCCACCGAATGTAATACTCAATTTTGTGTACATGGGGAGTGTGATTCTGAGATATTATTGAGTACTGAGTCGTGAAGGAAATGAAACTGAAGTTTATACCCAGATGTCTTAGTTTAAACCCCGCTGCCCTTTTCCTGTTTGGAGCTTCATGGCGTGGGTGTATTGAGAGAAGCGCTGACGGCAAAAGCCTGCCAGGAGAGGGGGATGGAACTCGGCACTAGACCCATCACCCCCTGACAAACCTCAGTTTCCTTAACTAACTCTGTCCTTCGCACCAGGGGTTTGCTGACAGCCACTTCCGTGGATAGAGAACTTAGCTCAGGAAATCCTGCTGGCCTTGGCCATCGCTAACACCCACCCCGAGGGAAGGCTGCAGCCCTCCCCGTCTCTCCTGAATTATCCCCCATCCTGTCCTTCCTGCCCCCAAATCCAACTGCCCGGGAATGGGCGGGGGCGGGGCGGGGCGCCCTGGCAGGGACCGAGGCTTCCAGCGTCCT
Source organism: Dasypus novemcinctus (assembly GCF_030445035.2). Lineage (NCBI taxonomy): Eukaryota > Metazoa > Chordata > Mammalia > Cingulata > Dasypodidae > Dasypus > Dasypus novemcinctus. Next base: position 62,133,933 of record NC_080694.1, read on the forward strand.
TCCGGCCCCGCGGGTGTCCGCCCCAGGCCCCCACTTGGCGTTTCTCCCCGGGGCCAGCGAAGCGCCTCGGATTCTGACGCACCTTGCCCGCCACGGCCTTTGTTACAAAATATGAATAAGCCTCGTCTAAGGGGGTGGGGAGGAGGGGGAGGGGGGAGGGGGAGGAGGAGGAGGAGGAGGAGAAGGTGGTGTGCTAGGAGCCCGTGGGCACGATAGTGACCCTGTCACGGCGGCGCCTGCCGAGCCGAGGCGTCTGACCCGCATCCTGCAGGAGCGCAGGCCCCTCTCCCGCCGCCTCCCCTCCCTCCCCGCCGCCGCGGGAGCGCTCCCTGCCACCCGCCCCAGCCCCGAGCCAGGGAGTCGAGTGGGGTGGTCCGGCCTGCGCGGGTGGAGACCCCGCGGGGACTCTGCAGCTGGATCCCGGCAGGGCGGCGCCGCCACCGTCTGCACTAGGATGTCCCCACGTGAAGGGGTCAGCTGTGTTGCATGTTTAAAAGGAAAATTTCGACGTCGCAGATTTAAGTGTTTAATTTGCTGAGATCACGATCTCTGTGCACCTTCTCATGAAAGTGGCGCAACGACAACAAGGCGCACAACTGAGCACCAGCGCCGTGTTTATTAGCGAGGGGAGATTTTGATTTTTGCTGTGGGGGGGAGAGGGGGGGCGGGGGAAGCTTTTTCTGTAGAGCAGCCACAGACTTTTACTAGTCCCTGCGTGGATAAACGGGCTCTCCGGAGACAGCTCTTCAAGAGCGCGTCACTCCTGAACGCGCAGAAACCTGAGCAGCAGGATCTGTGCAATGGGCGCAGCGTCACCTGCGGGCACCCGAGCAGGTCGTGGACGGCTGTGCGCCTCAGCTTAGCCCGAACCCAGAGCCCCGAGAGACTGAGACGACTCGAGCACGGGGTCGCGGGCTGTCCCACCCCGGCGGGGACAGGAGGGCCTCGCGCTGGTGGGTCACACGCGCACTTCACTAGCAGCGCTACTGCGGGCTTGCTTCTCCTAGAGTTCATGTCCTCCCAGCAGCGGGGAAGCCGCGGGTCCTGCAGCTGCGCTTTGCCTCGGTTCTCAGGAGGGAGATGGTCCGCAGGGAGTCAGCTTCCCTCTTCCAGCCCTGCCGCTTCGCGGTCACAGCAACCGCAGGTGCAGCTGCAGCTGGAGCGGCAGCGGGCCCGGGCACTCGGCGGCCGCTGGGGACCGCACTCCACGGGAGCCGGCGTGCCAACACCAGGAGTGTCACCACGACCGTCGCCGTCCACAGCGACAACCAACCCAGCAACACAGAGAGCAGGCAGCAAACTCTCCAGGAGCCACGGTTTCCTTTAACGAGGCTGCAGGAGCCTAAAATGTCGGAACCAGGGCGTCAGTCCAAGGAAAGCGAGCGCGCAGAGGGCAGCCTGTGTGTCCCAGAGCTCCCTCTGTCCACTTTAGTGCCGAGGCAAGCTCGTCCTGAGACCAGGGTGAGCCCGGAGGGGGGTGGGAGGTGGGAGGTTTTGGTGCTAAGGGCTGAGTAGATATTACGCCTTTAGATGTTGTTTCAGGAAACTAAATTTAAAAGAGAGAAATAAAGGAGATGAGCCTCCACCTCCTCTCTGATGACATCCCAATTAGCAATGTCCTCTGTCCTGTATTTGCCACTGAAAGCGGACAACAAATACCTTGGGTTAGTTTGGTGATTGTAATTTCAGGTCTGTCGCTCTTGTTACATCGTGTACATTCAAAAGGAAGAGAGAAAATCTATATGATAATCATTTGCCTACTCTTTACTTCTTGCAGGTAAATGTAGGTAGCATTGCAGGGGTGAGGTCTGCTTCCTGTACCTGGACATGCAAAATGCTCTCCTAATGCTCCACGTTCAAACTGAAGAGGAAAGTTGAAATCTCTAATGAAGCTGATGTGTGTGTCTATGAATATTAATGAATAAAAACTGCTGGGATGGTTTGCCTTTAAGAAATCTATGGCTACTAACATAGCCCGTACCTTACATTTAGGGTGATTTCCCGCCAATCCACCAAATTATTAACACCCTTTATTGGTATTATGCATGTGTTATAGTTCATGAAAGAATGTTCTTGTTTTAGTTTTGTTAACCAGCCCTGCCATCACTGGATTCCCTGTGTAATACAGTTCCATGCTTTGTACAATCCATCCAAAGCATACACACAGTGACTCTAATTTTATCACAGTTGAGCTCTCATCACTTGTCAATTTTAGAATGTTTTCCCTACTCCAAAAGGGAAAATACCATACCTTTTATCCCCTTCATTGTTGTCTCTTAGAATTGAAATAATTTCTTTGCCATTACTGCAAAAATATTCAGTTGTATCAGAAGAAAATGTAGGGCCACATCTTAAAGACGTTGTGGTAGGTGCTGGTTTCTTGGACCTTACACCCAAAGCACGAGAAACAAATAAAAAAATATTTAAAAATGGACCCCATCAAAATTAGACACTGTTGCACCTCACAGGTCTTTTTAAAAGGGTGAAAAGGCAGTTGGATCAACGGGAGAAAATATTTACAAGTGTTGGAGAGGATAAGGAGAGATAGGAAAACTTACTCACTGTCGGTGGGAATGTAGAATGGTTCAGGCTCCGTGGAGGACTGTTTGGCGCTTCCTAAAGAAGTTGAAGGTAGATCTGCCATGTGATCCAGCAATACCACTACTGGGCACACACCCAGAAGAACTGAGAGCAAATACTGTATGGTTGCACTGCTATGAACTAAACATATTTTATCAATGTAAATGTACAAATGTAAATGATTTATAAAGATGATAAAGATTATAAATGTAAATGATTTATAATGACGAAGCTAGATGAATGGTTATGTAAGGCTGGGGAAGGACTGCTAAGGGATGTGAATTTTTTCTTTTTGGAGTAATGGAATCATTCTAAAACTTTTGGGCTGATAGTTACTCTATCACATACATAATGTTCCAAAGGAGAAATTTTCTTTATACATATAAATATTGTAAGGGAATGCACTTTGGTCCCAAAGGATATGGTCTTCTTTACCAGAATCCATCCAAGCTTCTGTGCATTACTGTCATGGGGAATCTGCAATTCTGTCGGTGCTCTTTACAGATTCATAAAACCTAGGAGATAAGGGGAGTTAGTTATTATGGAGGGACAGTGGTGCAATGGATAACGCGTCTGACTACGGATCAGAAGATTCTAGGTTCGACTCCTGGCTGGCTCATACTTTCACCTTTTCAAAACTATGTCTACTCACCTGGTGTGGGTACATATCGTGCCTAGGACTAGCTGACCGGCCTGAACTTGGGGAACAGTCGACAGCCCCAAGGGAAAGGCAGAACTAGCCGATGTCTCACTTCCCTCCCTGGAAATACACCTAACCACAGATAGTGGCCCGCAGAAACAAAATACACCCCCCCCCCCCCCCCGTCTCTCACTTACACACAAAGGCCCGCTGCGCAAGCGCCTACCCCTCCCAGCATCCCTTACATGGCCGCCAGAGCGGAGCCCGCTGCCTTGTTCTTCTTCCTCCCTGCTCCTTTGTTCTCCGTTTCCCGCCACTGCCCAGGCTGATAAAACAGTGCGCAGGCGCAAGGCCCGAAACAGAAGTCTGTCTTCCACCCCAGCAACAGCAGCCACCAATCCCTAAACCCTGCCACTTACCCCAGCACGCCTAATAAGGCATCCCAGCAAGAGCTCCCTCCCGCCCCCATGATAGCCCTGTATAACCCGTGTACATCCCCCAATAAACGGCTCTGTTACAGCTCCGCAAGGGTGTCTCGTCTCCTTCGTCCCCGCCGCCCTCCACACCTTGCACGCCTCCGCCGGAGACTCGCCAAGTCTCCCGCCTCGCCCTCGCCTCCGGGAAGAGTCGCCTGGCCCACGGCCGCCCGTCCCTCGGCCAGGCTCAGACCGCCGCTGCCACAACTGGTGCCCCGTGTGAGGAGTCTTCGCCCTCGCGCAGCGGTCCAGCCCAGAGTCCACTCTCCCAGACGCCTCTCCACTTCCCCTCTCCTTTCGCCTGCAAGGTAAGGGCCCCTCCTTCGCCGCCCCCACTCCGGGGCCGCCTCTCCTCACCCCTCGCCGCCCCCATCCCGGCTTGTTTCTCCCCCACCTGTTCTACTGCACGATTCCCCGCTACCCCTTCGTGTCTTCGGCGTTGTTCTCTGTACCCTCGTCCCTCTAATTGGCGCTTGGTGTCTTGCTGAACTCGCTCCCTCGCACTAGTCCTGCCGCCGAGGAGCACTATTCTTTGCTCTCCTCGCCTCCTTTAGCCTTGTAGTCTCGGCCCTTCTAGCCTTTTTCACCCTCTAGAGCGACATCATGGGCAATAGGCTGTCTGCCCGGCAAGCGCCCCAAGTCCGCGCCTTAGCGGGACTTTTAGATACCCACCGCTGCAATGTCTCCATCGGACAACTACAAGTCTACTGGGACCTTCTCTTGCCTTTTAACTCATGGTTAACCACCTGCCATCTCTCGGACCCTGATACGTATCTGAAATTGGCCCCGCCTATCAACAAGGCCAGCCACAAGCCCGAAAATCCACACAAGCTTATAAGGCAATCAACTCTGTTCCAACAAACGCCAGCCCACCCTTTTCACAACTCCTCAGGCTCCCTACTATCTACATGACAATGTAGCTATGAGAGAAAAACGTGGCAACATTTGTGTTTGTTTTATTTCCATGATTGCTGATAACTGATAGGAATGTTTCCGAGCACAGGCTTTCGTGTTGCAGGCAGCATGAATTCCAGAGAAAATCTTGAAAAGTACAATCTAAAATGTGCTATATAACAGAGGATTTAAAAGCAGCTATACTAAGAAACTAAAAATTATGAGTTAATTGTAAACTGTATGTTTCTGTTACTGTGTTGTGATTGTTCTATGTTTGTTCGTTCAATGTCAGTGTATATTTTGATACCTCCGGATGGTAAATATAAATTAATAAAAATTTATAAAAGAGCTCTATACAAATGGCCAAAAATTAAATAAGCGCTTATATTAATACTTAAGTTTATTATATCAATACATGAGCTTAAATGTTAATAAGATATCTACAATAATAAAAATTGTAAGTCTTGATTGACAAGATTAGCTGTACGTCTTCATAAAAAGTTGTTCTTGCCCAGATTAAAATGAATAACTTATTTTTCTTCACAGGATAATATAAAGAATGTAAAGCTTAAATGAATATTAAAAAAGGTTAAAAGTTTGTGAAAATGCTAACTGAAATGTAATAAGTTTTGCAAAAAGGCATATTTTGTCCTAAAGTAGGATGGCTAATTTTTCATGAACTCTTGAAACTTAATTTGCAGATGGCAAGCTGTAAAAGGTATTATGATAACTTTAAATAAAGGAATGTGTTCTATAAACATAAAATTTGTCTTCAATAGTCTATATGGTTATAAATAAAAGGTTTAATAAAGCATTGTTTACATTAAAGTATTAAATGGCTAATTCCAAAAGGTCATTCTTAAATATATATAAAACTGAATTGATGATAATAATAATAAAAGGTAATTTTATAACAGGAAAGATTGGCAGCAACCAGCCTCCCCTGCCAACTTACTTCTAGAAAACTGTTTCTAATATTGCATGCTACTAAGTATTTAAAGAAAAGTTCATTATTTTTACAAGCTTGTTTAATGTTCACAGTATTGTTATAAGAGGTTTGCTTGATAACTTTGATGTAGGCTATATGGAATGTGTTTTTATTATTAAGGAAACAGAAGATGATTTTGTCCTGAGATAAAATGATTGATTATTGGAAAGAGTAGAATGTGGGACAAAACCTGACTGAATACTGAAAGTGCAGAATGTTGGTGGAAAAAGAATTTTTACAGTTAAAGTTAAATAAAATTTAATGGGTCTATCTATAAAATTTTACAGGCTTTGGTGTCGGGTATGCTGATGCAAAGTTGAAAATTTTTGTTCTTTCTCTAGGCCTCTCACCATTAATCTGTTTTAGTAAAAGTTCTTATCCTCAGTCAGTATACAAAGAAAGTCTATCTAATGTTTCTTGTGCTTATCGTTTCCTCGGTGTTCCAAGAAAGAAAGCTTTATCTCTTAAAGGAACATAATGTTCAAAACTGCTTTCTCAAAACCTAATCCTAAACAGTGGCCTTTTGTTCCAAACTGATTGTAGGAAATTTGTTCTTTTACCTTAAAAGAAAAATTAAAGTAATAATTAAATTCATTTAATATGTTATAAGCTAAATAAAGGTGTTTTACAATGTTATAAAATTAACAACTTTTTCTTCCCTTAAACCCTCTATTAATTAAAGTCGTATAGATAAAAGATTTCTATGAATGCTTAAAAATGTATAAAGTTACCAATATTTCAGCATAATATTAAAGAAAAGTACAATGTAGTTAATTATGGTTTTAATTATTATAAAAAAGTATGTGTCACAAAAACAACCTCTTATCATAGATTAAAGTAACAACACTAGTGTGCAGCAATCCCAAATACTGCTAGTTTGTTGCAAAAAGTTAAAGTCCAGCTGTATGGCTATCACTTTGTTTTAAAACTTCCTAAGACTTTCTTTAATGTCTTCTTGGACAAATCAAGCCAGCTGCATTCCTTTATCTGTAAGAACCCAACAATAAACTTTTGCAGTGCTTTTCAAGGATATATGCATAGCCCAACCATCCTGTACAGTATTTACTGATAGTAATAGTAATGGAAAAGCAGCATACATTACTTCTCAAAAAGAACAGGTTTGGCCAACTCCTTATTCATCTGCTCAATGCACAGAGCTTTGAGCCATCATTAAAGTTTTACAAATGTTTTTAGAGCCCTTGAATATTGTCTCTGATTCTGAATATGTATGCCTTACTGCCAAGCACACCACTGCCCTTTTCTCCGAAAACCCCCGTGCTCAAATTCTTCTAGAAATCTTCCACAGGACCTTTGACTGCCATTACCCCCCCCCACAAGTTGCTCCAGGGCCTCACAAGGCTCCCCCTCTCCCCACTATACCACCCTTTCCCTAGCTCCAAGCCTCTCTCCAACTCCACTACTGTCTTCACGGACGCCTCTAAGACCAAGTTTGCTTATATTGCCTACTCTCCCAGCCGTGACTTGCCAACCATTTACTGCCAAACCCATCCCAGATCGGTTCAGGTAGGCGAGCTACTAGCCATCCTCACTGCCTTCCAACACCACGGGAATGAGCCCGTCAACATCTTCACTGACAGTCAGTACGCCCTGCAAGTTTGTTCAGTTATTGCCCACGCTGTTTTCTTTCCATGTGACATGCCCATTGATCAGGCACTCCGTGCCTTGCAGCGAGAGCTCGAGCTCTGCACACAGCCATAGTACATTTCTCATATTCGCAGCTATTCAGGGCTGCCCGGGCCTCTAGCCGCGGGTAACTCTGCTGCCGACCAAGCAGTCTCCACCCATACAATAGCCACTGTCGGAGACTTGGTCACTTAAGCCAAACTTCTCCATTCTAAGTTCCACTTTTCAGCGGCCTCACTTCAACGTCTTTTGCCGGGCCTCCCCAAGGAAACTTGCAAGCATTTGGTGCGCGCCTGTAAAACATGCGCCCCCTTCTTGCCGCTTGGACCGTTGCAGCCACAAGGGGTCAACCCCCGCGGCCTCAAGCCAAACTCCCGATGGCAAACAGACGTCACCCATGTGCCGTCATTTGGGCGCCTCAAGTATGTCCATGTCACAGTCGACACCTTTTCTCACCTTTGCTATGCTGTCCCCTTACCACCAAAAAAAAAAAAAAAAAAGCGTCCCAGAAGCCCCGCCGCAGGCGGTCTCCCGGCATGTTAAGCTCACCCAAGAAGCCAAAGAGGCCATTGCCGCCGTTAACAAGGCGCTCGCCACCTGCTGTCTCCACCGATACAGCATCGGAGAAGGCCCACTTATAGCACTCATCCTTCCTACACCCGGAACACCCATGGGTTGTTTATGGCAAAATGGCCCCCTGCTTTGGGCGCACCCCGCTAAAAGCCGACTGAGGAAAATCTGCCCTGCAGTGCGGCTATGGATCAGCCTAGCCTCAGATCTAGTCACCCTAGCTATCCACATTTTCGGGGCGCAGCCAGAAAAAATCGTTTGGCCCCTGGATGCCGGCCAAACCAGCCTACTCATACGGGATAACCCGGACATGCAAATCCTTTTAGAAGGATTTCATGGAGAATTCAGCTGCCACTACCCTAGCCACCGACTGTTATAGGGGCTGGCCAAGCTTCCTTTCCGCAACCCCTTCCACCCTTTCCCCTCCTCTGCACCCATCCCGGGTGCCACCACCGTCTTTACAGACGCCTCTAAAACCCGATTTGCCACCCTTTCATACACCCCTTATGCCCCAGAACCCCGCCTAGCCGGCTATGTTAACCTCCATTCTGTCCAGGTGGGAGAAATCCTGGCAGTGTCCTACGCACTGCACGACCATCGAGACCACCCAGTAAACATCTTTACCGACAGCCTTTACACCTATCAGGTCTGCCGAGTCCTCGCCTTTTCCACCTTTTTTCCTGGGGACTCGGCCATCGATAAGGCGCTTGCTGACCTCCGGAATGTCTTAGAGCGTAGACGAGATCCCTGGTTCATTAGCCACATCCGTAGCCACTCAGGCCTCCCGGGGCCCTTGGCTGATGGCAACAATATAGCAGACCAGGCCGTCACAGACCAGAAAGAGCAACCCGTTAGCCGTTTCGGCGGCCCCCCCGGGGGACACCATCAACCAGGCTAAGTTGCTGCACTCCAAGTTCCACTTCTCAGCCACATCCTTGCATCATCTGTGCGGCCTCCCCCTAGACACCTGTAAACATCTTGTCCGCAATTGCGCGGCATGCGCGCCTTTCGCGCTGCTTGGCCCCTTACAACCTCAAGGAATCAACCCGCGGGGCCTTAAGCCCAATTCCAGATGGCAAATGGATGTCACACACGTTCCGTCCTTTGGGCGTCTCAAATACGTACATGTAATGATTGACACTTTCTCAGCCATGTGCTATGCAGTCCCCCTTGCTGGGGAAACAGCCAAACACTGTATCAAGGCCCTAAGGCAAGGGATCCTCTTCATGGGAGTCCCCTGGGACATTAAAACAGACAATGGTCCTGCCTACCGCAGTGCCTCCTTTGCCGCCTTCCTTCAGCTGTACAACATCACCCATCATTTTGGCATCCCTTATAATCCTCAGGGACAAGCCATAGTCGAGGCAGTCCATCGGGGACTCAAGCTACAAATAGAAAAAGAGAAGGGCGCGCTCCCCCACGCGCCGCCCGGAGACTTAATTACAGCAGCCCTCATACACCTCAATCTGCTTACCTTCAATAAGGAGGGTCTATCTCCCCTACATAGACATTGGGGGCCCTCCTACCGGCCTACACAGGCCCCAGTGGTCTTTTGGAAAGACCCAGAAAACAATACCTGGAAGGGGCCCTCCCCCCTTCTCGCCCAGGGGCGAGGATTTGCTTGTGTCTTTCCAGATGATGCCTCACAGCCCATCTGGATCCCCGGGCGGAGCGTCCGACCCGCGACCGGAACACAGGCGCCCAACCCGTCGAGAGCGCCGGAAGATCCGCAACCGGGTCCGTGCCCTAGCCCACCGCCTAGAGGCCATGGATCTGAGCCTGACACCTCAGAGGCACTCCCGGACACCGGCACCGTCAGACGAGGAGGAAGTCCAGACCCTTCTTCGCCTCTACAGATGGGCTAAAGCTAGTCCACGGATCTCCAGCGACCCCCAGCCATCGCTTGTCACCCTTCTCATAATAATGCTCTCACTTGCCTCCTCAGCGCAAGCTTTCGAGCCCCCTACCTCACCTATATTAATCCTCCTCGCTCCCCTCCTTCCATCGGGCCTCTCCAATCCCCAGCATCAGCTCTTCAATTGGACCCTCTCCCTCTGGCAATGGGAAAAGCTTCTCGTTTCAAACGTAAATGCCTCCGCCCCTTCTTTTTCAACTGGTGTCTGCAACCTCACTGGACTCACGGCCAGTCCATCCTCTAGCTCTTCCAACGCACCATGTCTAGGCTCGCCCACCGCTAGCGAGTGGGGGGGACGCAACCCCACTGTCTCAGGTTTCTACATTTGCCCATCCTCCGCCAGAGGATGTCATGACCCAGCACACTATTACTGTCCTTCCTGGGGGTGCGAGACCATCGCCTACGGATGGTCTGGCGCCCCTAACAAAGACCCCTATATTAAGCTCGTCCAGAGCAGCACAAACTGGCGCTCCGTCACCCTACAAGTCATAAATCCCCTAGATTCAGTCTGGCTGTCTGGCCGCATGTGGGGAGTCCGCCTGTACGCAACCGGCTACGATTACGGCACCTTTATCATTATAAAAAAGGAGCCAATTTCCACATGTTCCACACCAGTGGGCCCAAATCAGGTTCTCTTTCCTCCCTCAGACAAGCCGTTGATGAAGACATCACCCACCTCCAGACAGCCATCTCCCACCTTAAAAACTCTCTTAACTCTCTTTCCGAAGTTGTCCTCCAAAACCGCCGAGGCCTAGACCTTCTCCTCCTCAAAGGAGGGGGTCTCTGTGCCGCCCTCGGAGAGGAATGCTGTATATATGCCAACTCTACAGGCCTCGCCGAGGACAGCCTTAAAAAGGTTCGAGAAGGGCTAGAGCGACGTCAAAGGGAACGCGAAGCCGCTAACTACTTTTCTGGAGTCTTCCATACCCTCCTCCCATACCTCCTCCCTGCCCTGGGTCCGCTAATAATCATTATCCTAGCTCTCATATAGGGCCCTGGGCCGTCAGAAGAATCGTCCAGCTCGCTAAAGATCAGGCCAACGCTGTCTTCACATCATTTGTGCAAGTCCACTACCAACGGCTTGCCACTGAAGATAGCCCTCCTGTCCGGTCCCGACCAGTCTATCCCAGAAAGAAGACAAAAAAGACCTTCCAGCGTCTAAATATCCAGCTGACACCAGCCTGATCTCTGCGAGACAAAGCTGCTAGCCCCCCCCCCCAACTACCAAGCTTGCCTACCTTAGACTTTCACCTCTCAATTCGCTAGCCCAGCCCACAGAGCACCACCCTCACATCTGCCTCCCACCCCTCCAATGTCGTCCTCTGGGGCGCAACCCTCCTCCTACTAATTTTGTCCCTGCGGGCCACCGGAAGCGATCAAAATCGTCAGGCGATAACAGCCAGGCATGCCCACCTTCTGGCTGCCGCCACCCTGGCGCTTAATAAAACAGAAGGGGGAAATGTGGGTACATATCGCGCCTAGGACTAGCTGACCGGCCTGAACTTGGGGAACAGTCGACAGCCCCAAGTGGGACGATGGGAACGGGCTGGCTACCCACCCTCCACCGCCCAGCAGGCCTGGGAAAGGCAGAACTAGCCGATGTCTCACTTCCCTCCCTGGAAATACACCTAACCACTGATAGTGGCCCGCAGAAACAAAATACACCCCCGTCCCTCACTTACACACAAGGCCCGCTGCGCAAGCGCCTACCCCTCCCAGCATCCCTTACATGGCCGCCAGAGCGGAGCCCGCTGCCTTGTTCTTCTTCCTCCCTGCTCCTTTGTTCTCCGTTTCCCGCCACTGCCCAGGCTGATAAAACAGTGCGCAGGCGCAAGGCGCGAAACAGAAGTCTGCCCTCCACCCCAGCAACAGCAGCCACCAATCCCTAAACCCTGCCACTTACCCCAGCACGCCTAATAAGGCATCCCAGCAAGAGCTCCCTCCCGCCCCCATGATAGTCCTGTATAACCTGTGTACATCCCCGAATAAAGGGCTCTGTTACAGCTCCACCAGGGTGTCTCGCCTCCTTCGTCCCCGCCGCCCTCCACACCTTGCACGCCTCCGCCGGAGACTCGCCAAGTCTCCCGCCTCCCCTCGCCTCCGGGAAGAGTCGCCTGGCCCACGGCCCCCCGGCCCTCGGCCAGGCTCAGACCGCCGCTGCCACAACCTGGCTTCTCACCAACATGATGCTAAGCACAACGCAATCTTGACTGTCTCTGAAGGATGAATGCATTACTGAAATACCACTCTTCTGAAAAATTCACCCCTTTTCTTCATTTCTTTCACTGATATTGACAAAGGGAATTGGCTGCAAGAGACCTTAGGAGAGAGAACTTTTAAAAATCAAAGAGCCGTCCAAGAAAAAAAACAATAAGAGTTAAGCAGTAATCAGGGTTTTCTCCCCTTATTTCCCCACTGAACAGGGATCTCACTCTTAGGACTCTCACTCCTGCCCGCAGCAGCATCACTCCTGGAATAAAAGAGGACATCACTGGAGAAGAAGTGAATCCAGAAAAGCGTGATGGACACTTGCACTCTTTCCATCTTTTGGCATTTGTGAACAACCAATTTATGATAACCGAGGCTCAACTAGCGCAGAATTGGCAAAAATGATGTGTGTTAATCTTTGGAAATAAAAGAAAAGGTAAAAGCACATCATAATGTTTTTAACTAGCAGTGCTAGTATGTGGTGAGAGTCGGGGAAAGGGAAAGTCTAAAGTCATGTATATTACTAAAAGGAAAACTAAAAAATGTTACATGGCACAGTATAGCATATAACCACATGTGAAACATGAATATGGCTAAAGTTGCATATTATAAGACCATTTTCCTTTAAAACTGAACAAATTTGTTAACACTACATGATGTTACTATCAGACTAAAAGAAAAAAAACCCTACAAATTATTCTAAGTGAGAGAAACCAGACACAAAGTAGTACATATTGTATGATTCCATTTATATAAAACATAAATATAAATCAATCTATAAAACCGAATGAGAGAAGTGGTTATGCAGAGCTGGGGAGGGATAAAGGGATTGAGAGGTGACTGCTAACAGGTGTGGAATTTTTCCTATTGGAGTAATGAAATTGTTCTAACTTTTTTTTTTATGGTGATAATGCACAACATTGTGATTATACTAAATCCATTAATTATACACTTTGGATAGATCATATGGAATGTGAATATATCTTAATAAAACTGCTAAGTCAATCAATCAATATGAATGAATACCCAGAAATAGCAGTTATGTACAGCAGGAGGAACATAGGTTGCGAGGTGAACAATTTTCTTGTTTGTCTGTTTTGTTGTTGTTGTTTAGTATTTTTGAAATAATGAAAATGCTCTAATAAAAAAAAAGAAAAGGCAGTGTGTCTGGGCTTTTTCTTTTTTGCAGACCCTTCCTTATTTCCACGAGATTAAGGATAATTCACTCTTTCCCTAACATCTATTACAGTGGGTGTCCCAAATTAATGATTAGATTATGCTTGTTGAAAGTAAAGTTTTCGTTAGTTTCTTTCCAAGCAGCATTTTAGGTTTCCTTTCTCTCTGAGCTCTTTTAAACCCAGCTTTCCCAGTATAAAATTGATGACAATTTTCCATAAGCTAACAAACACAAACGCTTTTACTTCTAATATGGTTAATATGGTGGAATCACACAGGTGTTGTCACCGGGATGGCCGAGTGGTTAAGGCCTTGGACTTAAGACCCAATGGGCAAGTGTCTGCGTGGGTTCGAACCCCACTCCCGGTAAGTTTTTAGAAAACCCTGCAGGTATTTGGGGGAAAAAAGCATCACTGTGTATTTAGCCTATAGGAACCAGGAAAAGAAAAAGGCCCATGGAAATGCTCTCACTAAACAGGATTCAATGACCAAGGCAATTGAGCGCCAAGAGGAAGGGAAAGGGCCAGGAAAGTTTAGGAAATTATCAATAAGCAAATAACAGACTTTTCAACTTGCCATGCTGAGCAGCAGCCGATTGGACAAACCTGACCAATTCGGAAGAAATGTGACCAATCCGGAGAAAACGGGGTGAAAGGAAATGCTGCTTCTTAGAGAAGAACACACATCTCTAGTGAAGTAAAAAACAAACAACAATTGTAAAGAATAACATGTGGTCATGGAGTCATGACTAATTGAATCTACGTTAATGATGGCAGTCATCACACATTGCAAAAACTTGTGAATCAATATATGATGTGATATAATAAATTTAATTTTTAACAAAAAAGGAAAAAAAACAGTTTAATTTTAGTGTTTTAAATCAAATACTAACCTTTCAACATCCAGTCACTGTAAAAACATTAAGATATTGCACATACTTTTATTTTTTCTACCACATCTTGAAACATGTGCTGGTTGCTACTGTAATGGACAGCAAAGTTCTAGAACATTCTGAGAGTAGAGACAAATAGCCTCTCTTCACTACATAATATCTGTAGTTTTGGTTTTTTGTTTTTTTTATCTCAACGTGTAGGTTTAAAAAAGCCTAACTTTTCTCCATCCAGTCCAAGAGTGTGAGTGCACTTACTTGTATCAAAGCTCTTTTGTTTGAGTAGGAAGTGGAAATGGAATTGTCTCTAAACAATCTCTCTCTCTCTCACACACACCCCAACACACACAAACACACAACCAACACAAGTGTTCCATGAAATTTACACTTTTATAAAATAAAAATATCCTTTGAGGGTAGAAAGTTGGTTTCGTTGTTTGGTTAAATTTGGATGGTACCAAAGCTGAGGATTTATGTGGGTTTGACCTGGGACTGGTAAGGGCCTCCATTCCTTTCCTTCTCTCGTCGATGTTCCTATCTCTCCACATCCTTCCCAGCACTTGCAGGGGCCATTCCAATAGTTGTAAAATGATATCGCATTGTAGCTTTGATTTGCATTTCCCTAATCTCCGGTGATTTTGAACATTTTTTTTTCAAGTTTTTTTTTTCGACTTGTATTTCTTCTTTGGAAAAATGTCTTTTCAAGTTTTTGCTCATTTTCAAAATCGGGTCATTTGTCTTTTTCTTGTTGAGTTGCTTCATCTCGTTTTATATCATGGATATGAAACTTTTTTCAGATATGCGATTTCCAAATATTTTCTCCCATTATGTGGCTGCCTTTTCACCCGTTGACAAAGGCCTTTAAGGTGCAAATGTGTTTAATTTTGAGAAGGAACCATTTATCTGTATTTTCATTTTTTCCTCATGCTTTGGGTGTAAGGACCAAGAAACCACCACTAACCATAAGATTTGAAGATGTTTCCCTACATTTTCTTCTAGTAGTTTTATGGTCCTGGCATTTTTATTTAGATCTTTGGTTCATTATTAGTTGATTCTTGTATAGGGAGTGAGAAAGAGTTCCTCTTTCATTCTTTTGGTTGTGGATATCCAGGTATTTCAGCACCATTTGTTGAAGATACTGTTTTGTCCCGTTAACGTGGTTTTGGTGGGTTTGTCGAAAACTAGTTGGCCATAGATATGTGAGTCATTTCTGGACTCTAAGTTGTATTCTGATGATCGATGTATCTATCTTTATGCCAATACAATGCTGTTTTGACCGCTGTAGCTTTGTACTATATTTCAAGGTCAGGCAGTGAAATTCCTCCTGCATCTTTTTTTTTGTTTTGTTTTGTTTTGTTTGTTTGTTTGTTTGTTTTTTGCTATTCGGGTGCATTTTCCCTTTCAAATAAATTTGGAAGGCTGCTGGAATTTTGATTGGTATTTCACTGAGTCTATAAATTGGTTTGGGTGGGATTGACATCTTCACTATATTTAGTCTTCCTACCCATGAATAAAGAATGTATTTCTATTTGTTTTGGTCTTTATCGATTTCTTTTAGCATTGTTTTGTAGTTTTCTGCATATAGGTCCTGTACTTCATGGTTTAATTGATTCCTAGGTATTTGAGTCTTTTTGTTGCTATTGTAAATGGAATTTTCCCCTCTATTTCCTCTTCCATTCCCCTTTGATTTGTTAATGTGGTGTATTACGTTAAATGATTTTCATATGTTGAACCACCCTGGTATACCAGGAATAAAGCCCACTTGGTCGTGATCTATAAGTATTTGATATGCTGTTGGATTCAATTTACAAGTATTTTATTGAGAATTTTTCCATCTATTTTCACTGCAGAGATTGGTTTGTAATTTTCTTTTCTTGTAGTGTCTTTATCTGCCTTTGGTATAAGGTGATGTTAGCTTCATAAAATGTACTGGGTAATTTTCCCTCCTCTTCAACTTTTTGGAAGTGTTTAAACAGGATTGTTCTTAATTCTTTTTGAAATGCATTGACTCTGGAAGAAATAAACTTAAAAAGTGAATTAAGTTCACAAAGACTTTTAACATGCTCAATAGCCTTCTGCATATGGTCTAGAATAGAAGAGATAATATTATATTTATCAGGTGTACCAGCACAGAACTTAATACTAATCAATGCACGAACCAATGCACAAGTTCTCTTTGAGCTGCAGTTAACAGATCTAAGCTCCAGTTTGCAATACCATACACATGATCTCTCCATGGGAGCAAGCCATAAGGACAATTGTGTTTGTTTTAGCTCTACTCGCAATTTTTTGGTAATTATTGCTCCACTTGGTATGTTCATCACACAGCGAAGTGTGATGCACCATGTGGATCCTCAAGGGAGGCACCAGTGTTTCACTGACCTGATGCACGGTGTCCTTTGGCACTACGAAAGGAGTCAGTCTGGAGTCCATGTCCATTGTAAATCTGGCCATAGTGAGCCATCCCCGTGCTTCATGATTCTGAAACAGCAACGTTCTTTCCATCCACTTCAGGAGCATGTCCAGAAATGTTGTAGACACTTTCATTCCTTCAGAGGGTGGTGGTGACTGACCATGGCAATAACTGAAATGGAGAGGCATCATGCAGGGTAGGGGTCGCTGAATTTGAACGCACATGAGAGTTTGATAATTCTGAAGCCTACTTCTTTTATTTTTTTAAGGATTATTGATTTATTCCCCCACCCCCATTGTCTGTTCTCTGTGTCCATTCGCTCTGTGTTCTTCTGTGTCCGCTTGTATTCTTGTCAGCAGCACAGGGAATCTGTGTCTGTTTTTGTTGTGTTATCTTGCTGCATCAGCTCTCCCTGCGTGAGGCACCACTCCTGAGCAGGGTGCACTTTTTTTCATGTGGACGGCTCTCCTTATGGGGTGCACTCCTTGCACACGGGGCACACCCATGCATGGAGGGCACTCCTTGCACACATCACCACTGTGCATGGGCCAGCTCACCACATGGGTCAGGAAGCCCTGGGTTTGAACCACGTACCTCCCGCCTGGCGGTGGAAGCTCTATTCATTGAGCCAAATCTGCTTCCCTCTTTTAATTTTTGTACATTTTAAAATAAATTCAATGCCATTTGTAACATGTCAAATGAACTTAACTATTCTTAGTACTTTACTTTCTACTGTTACACTTTTAATAAACTTATTAAATTACAATTAGTAACAAAGGAAATTTGCTTTTATCCATTTAAGTCTTGTCTTACAGTCCTCATTCTGTTCTGTGGAAACTAGTCATTTCACTTTAGGACAGACTATTTTTTTCCTTTAACTTAGTTTTATTAAACACAAACTTACAACTTTTATCATCTTAAAGACTTAAGACATATAATGTTAATTTATTTAATTAGTATCCTATAAACCTAGGGAGAGTACACTTAAGCCCAATACCATTAAAACCATTACAGTTTATGCAAGAAATATTTTTCTTTTCCCTCCATTTATAAGAAGCTAAAAAACCTCTTTTTCTAAAAATAAAATCGTAAGATTTTGAATGACCTAAAAGCATACTGACTGCCGGATTCTGGTATATGTATATTATTGTTATTTAATTTTTTAAATCATAATTTAGAAAGTATCTTTCTATACTGTTCAAGGACTTTCTTTTACTTACTGAAATTTGGTAATTGGGTTAATTACCCACATTGTAAGGCTGCTAAAAGGTTTAAATTGGGGAATTGCAGGAGAAATTACGATTTTTAATTTCGAGTCTTAGAAGATGAGTCTTTGGTAAACTTACATTTCCCTACTTTGTCACACCTAGGCCTTTCCCCATTCTTCCTCTTTGTTCTTATCTGAGCAGGAGCCCATAGGGTCCCACACCTTAGGGGCCCCCCCAAGGGTGGTTGATATCTTCTGGACCTGGACTTGAGGCAGCCTGTGGCCCTTAGTCCAAGCATATTTACAAGCCAGGGTTTCTAACTGATCATTAACTTGGTACAGGTGATAGGTTAAAGAATCTTTTATCTCTGCTTGTGCCAGGTGCGTGTCCCTGTTCTAACTTTAACTCTTCTTATAAGCAGCACACAGAGCCCTTTGCCACTTGTTCTGCCTCAGTAGCCAGTTCTCAACTGCAAGCCTCCTAAGCCATGCTATGGCCGCCGCCATCTGGTAGTCTCCCTTTTTCTTATTAAGTGCAGCTTCTCTGCTACCTGCTGTAGCACAGCCAATATACCTGCCAGAGTTTTTAGGGCACCCCTATACTCTCTCAGTGGTCTCCACTTATTCACGAGAGCAACCACCCTTTCTCACATGAACATTATCGGCCAACTCGAGATTTCCCCCGTGGAGTCTCCCTTCCGCGAGCGCATGCCTGCTACTGCCAGGGGTCCTTTGGTCTCCTGACCGGCGACTTGCCAATTGTTACAACCTAGTTTCTGAGGGGCACAGGTCTGGGTGGCAACAAGCCCACAGGACGCACCTGGCACTGTGTCAGACATAAGCGTTATTTATTGAGATTTACAACAGTGGAGGGTCTCCAAATATGGCAGCCAGAGAATGACGATAGCCCACTGCAAAGAGGTGGGAAAATGGGGGGTAATATGTAGGGTCTCAGAACAAAGACATTTCATAAATTGGGTCTGGTGATATTATTGTAGGAAGAAACTGTACAGTCTGGAGACAATTACTATGATACTATCTGTACATTATTTCCCTGTGAGTAGGATTGTTACATTTTAACTTGCGTCCTGGAGCATGGAGGTGGCTCTGTCTTATGGGATTAGATTCTCTTGGAGAGGGGGAGCCAAAGCTAAAGACCCACTGGCCCCCCCCCCCACCAGCATTTATCGTCTTTTACCATATCATGTTCGAAGCTTAATTATTTCATATTCCATGTGATTGTAAGCTGTATAAAAATAAAATTTTGTCTGCTTGTTTACTTCTACATCCCCATTTCCTGGAATAGTATCTAATACATAGCTGGACTCAGAAACATTTATTCAATCAATTCATCAACTAGACTTTCATAGATCATTTTGCCGATAAAGACAATGAGATACTAAGATTATCATTATTTGGGGGGGGGGGTACCAAATAACTTTATTTGAGGGAATGGTACCAATGTAAGAACTTGGTGGAAGTTGATACAACTTAGAGAAAAGTTAAACCCAACACACGCACTACACTGGGGCTCTGCGAAAGCCGGTGTAAAGTTTAGCTCTCATGATCACTGCTTCCCAGAGTCTGCTTGTCACAGAGGTACTCTGCCTGGCCAGAATCCGGGTTCCCATCTTGCGCAGGCTGGTTACGTAGTCACCCAGTTCTGTGATGGACTTCACCTGCTCATTCGGGTAATGGGTCTCACCAGTCTCCTCTCTCCTCTCCTCTCTCCTCTCTCCTCTCTCCCTCTCTCCCTCTCTCCCTCTCTCCCTCTCTCCCTCTCTCCCTCTCTCGCTCTCTCCCTCTCTCCCTCTCTCCCTCTCTCCCTCTCTC
Source organism: Dasypus novemcinctus (assembly GCF_030445035.2). Taxonomy (NCBI): domain Eukaryota; kingdom Metazoa; phylum Chordata; class Mammalia; order Cingulata; family Dasypodidae; genus Dasypus; species Dasypus novemcinctus. The sequence goes on from NC_080694.1 coordinate 62,153,366, forward strand.
CCTCTCTCTCCTCCCACCGTCAGGGTTATGCCAAATGTGTGGTAGCAGAAGTGGTGGAGGAAAAGAAATTTAGGCAAGTGAGATGGTTGTTGATATTCGATCAAACACCCTCCGTCAACGATTGTTTAATTGTATACTTGAGGTATTCTGGCAACCACTTCAAAGAACACAAATGGTTTTTCTCTATTTCTTTCTTTATTTGAAAAACCTTCCTGGTGGTATCTGCCATTGTTAATATCCACCCGATCAAGGGAAATTGTACACACACACTCAAACCTCTCTTCAATTGAGCATTTTCCTGCTGCAGCGAGTCAGAGCCGACTCGGCCCGCCGTGGGGGACGCTCTGAGAGTCCACGCGGTCCCCGGGGCGGTGGAAGTGGCCGCGCTGCCCGCACTCTCGGGGCCGGGGGTCGCCGCCTCTTCCTCCTTCCTCCGACGCTGCCCACTTGCCCTCGGCGCCTCCGCACTTCCCCGATCCAGGCGTTTCCAGGGCACGTCCCCGCCTCTGCGCGCTCGGCCTCGGCTTCCCCCGGCGCTGATGGGGGCTTAGGTCCGCCCCCAGCAGGGAAGGGCTGGGTCAGGAGAGGGGGTCTGTGGCCCCCGCACGCGGGCCGGCGCCGTGGGGGGTCGCGGCGGCCGCGGAGCCCCCGAGGCCGGGCGGGGAGACGGGGCAGGGCCCCCGCGGGCGGGAGGCGCCGAGCAGCGCGGAGCCGCCCCGGGGAGCAGAGGAGGCGCCCCGCGGGCCCTGCCCGGGCGCTCAGCTCGGGGCCGCGCCGCGCTCCCGGCCTTGCGGCCGCTGCGGGCCCCGGCCTGCGGGGGGAGGAAGCCCCGCTCGGCGGCCTCCCGGATCCTCGGGATGAGAAGCCGCGGCGGAGGAGGACGAGCTTCCCTGCAGGAGAGCCCCGGTGCCCTCACGCCAGAGAGGGGCTGCGCTTTCCTCTTTTCCTCTGCCCAGGGGTGAGAGAGGGGAGATAGAAAGAACATGGGGGCTTTTGAATATTGCTTGTTTCTGGTTGTTTGGGCTTTTTCTAGAGAAATGTGACGAAGATATTGTCTGGTTGTTTCCGTTTTCTGAAGGAGACTGGAGGCTTAGGGGGTGCCGCGGTGAGCGCCCCGCCAGCGCCTGGACTCCCCCCACGCGCCCCTTCCCGGCGTCCACATTCCCGTCGAGCCCAGCTCCTGAGCAGCTGCCTCCTCAGTCTAACTGCAGACCCTGGAAGGCCCCGCTGGGGCAGAGCTAGATGTGTTCACAAGTTAGTTCCACTCCCGAGAGCCATTCGATACAGAGTTAGCACAGGTGCGTTCACACAAGGACGCCCTGTAGAGGGAGCGAGATTCACCCTCACCACCTGCCACGAGAGCGAGTGTCCAGGGGAAGGTGCTGGGACCAAAGCTCAGAGATGGGTGCAGGGAGGCAGTCCCCTGCCACAGTGTCCCTGAGAAGTCAACTTCCTACTCCCCAAGTGCACGTGACAGTACCTCGCTCTGTAAACAACATGTTGTTGACTTAAACTTTCACTTATTACTACTGCCTAATCTGATCTCTGTGGCTGTATCTGCCCTCTCACCCCAATTTCTCCTCCTTCTCCTTAATTTCTAAAAAAAGGCAAATCTCCCTTTCTCATTCAGGGAAAGGTGAGAAATTCAGCATTCTTTACCAACGGATCAATGCTGTATCTTCCAGTGAACCCAATATACACAAATCTCCCATACATTATAACTTTGTATTTTCTTTACACTTTAAAACTTTTATGTATTTATCTGCCCACCCCCACTGTTTGGGTTATCTGTCTGCTCTCTGTGTCGTCTGTTCGTTGTGTGCTTGTATACTTTTTTAGAAGGCACTGGGAACCCAACCCAGGACCTCCCATGTGGAAGGGATGTGCCCAATTATTTGAGCCGCATTCGATTCCCTGGAATTGTTCTTATTTGGAGGTTCCCTAAATATGTCTTCGGCTGGTTTTGCCCCCTTACGCCCAAAACTATTTCATCTAACTTTAAATTCCCAGGCATAGGAGATTTGTCGGGTAGGTGTGGAATGAGTACACAGTGAAGTTCTGTGCAACACAGTGAATAAGGAAGATCTCTATTAACTGCTGTGGAGTGATTTCCAGGATACGTTGTTAGTTGAAGAAATAAAAGTGCAAAAGAGTATATATAGTGTGTTACTTTTTGGGCATGAAAGAAGGGGAAATAAGAAAAAACACATCTCTTCTTTTTATATAAAAAATAACGAAATGAAGAATAAACCAAAAATCATTAAAGCTGGTTACTGTAAAAGATTCATATGGTTATGAATTCCAAAAATAGATATTGGATTATGTTTGTAATCTGATCTGTACCTGGGCCTGACTGAGTTGTGATTAGGGCTGTAATTGGGCCACCTCATTAGGGCATTGAGTCCCCGCCCCTTGGTGGGTGGGCACTCACAGATAACAGGCATGGCAAAGAACAGAGTTGAGGGTTTCTGATGTTGGAGTTTGATGCTGAAGTCTTAACTGGAGCCCCAGGGAAAGAGACAGAGCCCTTGGCCTGATAATCTACAGCTGACCTTGTGGAGAGAGGCAAAGTCTAGAGCGCCTCATAGTCTACAACTGAGGTTGTGTAGGAAACAGAGGAGCTGAGCCCAGAGGAACCCAGAGAGCCTGAACCCTCACAGACGCTGGCAGCCATCTTGCTCCAACACGTGGAAATAGACTTTGGTGAGGGAAGTAAATAATGCTTTATTTTATTATTATTATGGCCTGGTAACTGTAAGCTCCTACCCAAATAATTAAGCTTTATAACACCCAGCAGATTTCTGGTATTTTGCATCAGCACCCCTTTGGCTGATTAATACTGTTACCTAAAGTGACAAGGATGAAGGAGAGGGTAGGTGAAGGGATATAAAATGAAGTGATGGAAGCGGCTGTGGCTCCATCGACTGGGCTCCCATCTACCATATGGGAGGCCCTGGGTTCCCATCCTGGGCATCCTTTTGAAGGCAAGCTGGCCCCCGCCCGCGTGCCCGCAGAGAGCTGACAGTCCGTGGGAAAACCTAAAAGTGAGAGCAAACTGAAAGAAAAGCCCAACTGTATGGTAAATGATTACCACCATCACATCAGACGGAAAAAAAGCAACTGTAGCAAAGTTTGGTTTCTTTGCTTATGCAGTATTTAACTATATGCCCTGCTCTTGGGGCACGGAGAAAACTAAAAACAAATGCTGAACTCTTTTTAACTGTTTTATTTTCTGTTGCATAGAGAAAGCAATTATGAAACTATTTACCATGTACTATAGGAAAGAGCACGTGAGTAATTGCTGTCATTTTACCCATTGTGGAACCGTGGACATACACACATGATGTGTGGAGGGCAAGAAAAACTCTGTGGGGATGGACTAGATTGAAAGTGTCCGTGTGAACTCATGATTACCAAAATATACTTCTGCACGTGTACATGCATTCATGTGTGCATGTGTGCATAATATCTATGTGTGTGTGTACTTATTAAGGATGTGTGTATATGCATATGTTTCTTAGATATTTTTCTGAAATATCCCAGAAGCAAAGACACGCCAGAAGCAATGAGCATACCAGAGGCTGGGAAAGGATAGACACAGTTGAGCCTGGAAGAACTCGTTATGTCAGAAATTAAGGAAGTCCTAAATAAATATAATTGCACCACGAGATGGACACAGTACCCAGCATGAAGGGTCTCCCACCTACTGAGTCTGGTAGCACTTTTCTGTGACAGTAAATGAAGAAAAGCAAGAATAGGTCTGCCCAGAGAAATAGGAGAGAAAGTGATAGCCTGTTTTGTCAAGGATAGGTAGTAAGGATTTGTCCAAAGCCTTTGCCTCCTCTGGAGGCAGTTTGAAGCAAGGTGTGATTGTGGAAAGGGATTGAGCCAGCGCCAAGGAGAGGTAACAGCTGCAGCCCACTTGCTGGATGAGGGAGATATAAAAAACTGTGCACTCATAACTAGTCATGCTCGCAGCAACCTTAGAGAAATGAAATGAGAACTCAGGTGCAGAAGACAACTGCCACTTTGCCGACGAGGATGGGATTCGAACCCACGCGTGCAGAGCACAATGGATTAGCAGTCCATCGCCTTAACCACTCGGCCACCTCGTCCTACAGAAAGGAAATTCTCTTTCGGAAATTCTTTGAGAGCATTCAGATGTTGAATTATTACATTGATTCTTACCATGTGCAGTTAGTTTAGAGGATTACCAAACAGAACCAGCCCTTTCCACCGCCCTCCAGGAACCCTTCATACTCTGCTGATCCTCTCCCAACCTGCCCCCTATTTCCAGCCTCACTTATCACTCCTTTGTCCCCACACTTGCCTTCCAGGGACCAGACACAGTACATTTTTTTCTTGTCCCCACACTTCAAGGTCTTCTTTTCTACCCGAGATACGTTTCTCGCTCTCCTCTGCCCTCAGTTTATCATTCTTCATCTGCTATCTCAATTAAGGCTTCTGTTGCAGCCCCTCTATTTTGGTTTCCTGGCTGCTGAAACAAGTATCATTCAATGGGTTGGGAATTTATTGGCTCATAGTTTGGACGACAGGAGAAGTCCAAAATCGACGAGTCAGCAGGGCGGTGCTTTTCGCCAGAAGCCCGGGGCGTTCTGGACCTGGCGTGGCCGTGGGCTGGTCTGTCTCGTGGCAGTGCACGCGGCCGACTCTTCTGGCTTCTCTGCCCAGCCTTCCCTCTGCCTCAGAATGGCTCCTTGTCCAGATGAAAGCCAGTCTGCTTCAGTGGGGCCCAGCTTAACTACTGACACTTAGAAGAGACTCATTCACAGTGGGTCCAGGAGAATCGGACCAAGACAAGAACGTGTACAAACTGGGGCGGGGACCTCAACCCACCACACCTTGTTAGCTGAAATATTTGCATGAGTGCTTTGTCTTTTACAAACATATTTCCATTTCACATCACTGTGGAATTTTACCCCAATATTTGGTGTCTTTGTACTAAACGACTGCTATTGTTATTGATCATCCCATCATTTCTATGAATTAAAGTCTGGTTTTTAGCTTTTTCGGGTACAGTAAAACTGGAAGTGTTTTAAGCATTCTCTCATGGCTTGAATTATCTTTAAGATCCATAGCAACACACACACACACACACACAAACACATGCAATGAAAGTGTATCAGTTTCTGAAAAACAAACGGTAGCCCTAATAATCCTGATAGTGGGGAAGGGATAGGCCACATGTAAAAATTAAATATAGTTTTACAGAATATGGAAATCTATATTAATTGATAGGTCAAGGAGAATTATTATGTTAGGAATTTGAATAAGTGTAAAAATATTAATACACTAACTTCCCACGATTTCCATATGTCCCCTTTCATTAGAATTGTAATTTTTCTGGTCAGAAGTAAGGGAGTAATTTGTCGCTTCCTCCTCCATGAGGTCGTGTGAGACATGCCACGGAGACACAGCGCAGTGTTCTGTGTACAGGAGACTTCCGAGGCACCAATATTTCAAAAGTTTCTTTTTTATCACTGGAGAATATTGTTATCCCAGAGGCAACGTGTCACAGTACGAGCTGACGTGAAAAGTGGTATGGTTGGCAAGGGAAGGTGGAAACAAAGGCCATCCCATCATCTGAGCCGCTGCGCAGTCAGGCAGGCACAGGCACAGCGCTGTGCCCGATCCACCTGGACGTCACCGGCCCCGAGCCCTGCGCGGGGCCCCTCTGCGGCGCGGCGCGCTCGCCTCTCACCTGCGCCTTAGCGCTAGAGCTGCTCTTTCCTGCGCGCGTTTCCTGCCTTCTCTCCCCGCCATCCTCCTCCTCTCCCATCCCGGCCTCTCACCCAAGCGGAATGGCCCCAGCAATCCCGGGGCGACTGCGCTTTCCCAACCTGCAAAGAGGGTCCCGCGGGGAAACCCCTGGCCTGGGAGCTGCGCAACGCAGGAGACAGCGGGAGAGCCGGAGAGGAGCGCGCAGAGCCAAACCCCCCTGCAAACCAACTTCTGTATCACACAGCAATAACCATTTTATTAACACTTTTGAATATATCCTTGCTCTAGGCCTATGGAAAACATCCTTATCTACGTATCTAAAAGTAGATCTTTACATAAATAAAGCTCAATAAACACATTATGTTTTTTTAAAAAACTGACCCTGTACAGGATTCATGAAGCTCCGTGTTTGGGTTTGCCAAAGGGCTGCCTATGCGAAACACCAGAGCCTGTTGGTTCTTACGCTGGGGTTTCCTCCAGGTGACAGCTGCGGTTACAAGTCCATGGAAAGTCCACACGAGGCGTCAGCAGGGGTGCTCCGCACTGAAGTCGGTCACCGTGGATCCTGGCCTTCCCTCACAGGATGGCTGCCGTGTCTGCAGAGCACTCTGCTTGCCTTCCAGAACCTGCTGCCTCTTGTGGCTCAGCTCTAAGCCACCGGGCCCAGGGCTCATCTCTCTCTGGGCCCCAGCTCTCTGAACCTCTGGGGGCTCCTCTTCACCTGCAGTCCCATGGCCAGCTGAAGCATGGCAGCCCCCTCTTCCTGTGACGGTCTGTCTCTCTGTGTCTCCCTTTATATCAGACCCTGCAAGAGGCCAGAGACTCCGCCTGGTCCCCGCTATTTGTGACTTCCGTTTCCTCACCCTCTCACCTTATCCCTCCTCAGACTGTGCAGACATGCCCTGTTCGGCTGCAACTGCACTGCCCCGGTCACGGCAGATGACAAGTGATTCCCGCCTGGTCTCTGCCTTCCCTTCCAGCTGTACCGTCTGTCCCAGAGCTCAGCAGTGGGCGACCAGGCAGCCTCTCAGCCTCCTCTCTCAGACTCAGCGGCTCCACTTCCTGCACAATTTCAGCTGCAAACTCTCAGGCACATGGCTCACCGCTCCCTGGTGCCTCGACTCCTTGAGCCTCTCCTTCCTGTCACATGGCAGGATCAGAAATGGCAGAGCCCCCTCCTCCTCTGTGTCTCCATTTTTCATCAGACCCCACAAGAGGGCAGAGATTCAACCCGAGTCACGCCTCACTGAGGTCGGCCAGCTGAAAAACCAGCCCACTCCTTTTCTGGGATTCATACAATAATTGCACATTGCCACCCTCTGCCTTAGCTTTGTCATTTGGAGTTTATGCTGCAGCATAATTTATGTACCTAGACCCCATTTGTTTGACATACAAGTAGTTCCTATTTCTTATCTCTCTTAAAGAAATTATGCATGAACATATACCCATGCTGTGCCCTGGTATTTGCCACTTGTTACCTGCCCTCCTTAAGTCCCTATTCCTCACGCAGATGCCCAGCTCCCAGGGCTCCTGCCACCATCCAGCTGGTCCTCTCTGAGGCTGACTGCTTGCTGCAGGGTCCCCTCATCCTCACCCTAGGATGCACCTGTGTTACCTTAGGTAAGAATTCCCTTGTTCCCACGGGTCAGGAACCCTGGCACTCCCACTCCACTTCCTTGGGCTGTGGAGAGGGACTCTGGTGCTGGTGAGCAGGGTGCAGAGTGAGATGAGCTCTGGGGAGGCTGCAGAGGCAGATCTGCTGGGCTTCCTTCCCAGTCACTTTCTTTGGGATGTCCTGCAGAAGGGGTGATGGCAGCTTCCCGATGATCTTCAGGGCACTCGACCTAATTTGCCTTCAGGAATCATTGCCTCCCTGATGTTTCATAAATGCAAGCTTGGTCATTGTACATGTGGAATATAAAGAACCCCTACCTGGACCACCAATCCCTGCCCTGAAGGACAAAACATGACTTTGTAGCCAAAAAGGAAGGATGAGATTCCAGGAAGAAATTCTTTCATAGCATATCACTGATGACGGGGGGGCAGGATGGAAATCTCAGTGATCTTGAGCTCCGTGGACTGGCTATAGGTATTTTTTTTCTGCCCCCAGGGCGCCACCGTCCCTTGTGCTTTCTCCCTGACCCAGTCCTCCCAGGGGATCGAAGTCTGTGCTGCAGGCACCGCACCCTGGCCGGCTGTGTGGCTGCACCCCTGCCAGGTGTCTAGGACTCCAGGAAAGGAACCTTGACTGTCGCCACCAGGAAGGAGGCCTGGGATTACAGAGGCGCAGGGGGAGGTGGAAGGGCAGGGGAGGAGGACCTCCAAGGCCACGCCCCAGAGTGCTGCGGATCCTGCTCCACCCAGACGTGCAGGTGTTCCCATTCCTGGCAGGCAAAGGGCAGCTGCTGGTGGTGATGACTGGAAGCAACAAGGAGAAATGCAAGGAAGCCCACTCCCCAAGGCTCAGGCAGCCTCAGCAGAAAATCCTCACCTTCAGCCGCTGCATCCAGGGGAGAGTCATTGCCTCTTTTGGCTCTTTCACCTTCCACAGAGCACCGAACCAAAGCCCAGCTCTCCTGTAAGCTCCCTTCAACCGCCAAATGCAGCACACAGAACTTCCTACCCAAAACCCAGGCGCGTGTGGGTGAGCCGGCCAGCGTTGAGGGCACAAGCTTGGGCCCCACCTCCTTTCTGAAGCCTGGAGATCCAGCCCAACTTCTGTCCAAATTGCTGGCCACAAGCAACTCAAGACCCAAAGAGTCCCAAGGCCAGGCAAAGTGCTGGCACACAGGCCACTGCACTCAGTGACAGACCCCTTTCTGTCCCCTGAAAGCTGCCACACAGCAGAAAAGCAGAGGCTGGGGCTTCCTGCTCCTCGCCCTCAAAATGGCAGGGAGACATACTTTCTGATGGGCAGAGTATAGGGCACTGGATTTATCCTCCTTCATAAAATAAAAAAAAAACTGACAAAAATATATAAGAAAAACAATTTTCAAGACACTGCACATAAATAAGAACAATAGGAATCCCTGAAAGTCAAGAAATAATGACATGCCATAAGGGGGGAATGAGGTGAACATTAGGATGGCCCCAGTTGACTGTCCTGAGAGACTTTCCAGGACCCATGAATTAGCAGGAGCCCAGGGAGAGCTTCGTGATCCTCTGAGTTGCTCAGAGGGAGTTGATGACATCTGGGAGTCTAAATGCACTAGAGTTAGCAGGACAGAGTACCAGAAAGGGGGAGGGAGAGAGAGAGAGAGCTATAATAGGAGATAACTCCAGGTTCATCAGTGATGTCATTCTTGTCTTCTTACAGCTTCATAATATTCCATTGTATGTCTACACCACAATTTGCTTATCTGTTCATCAGTGATGATACCTGGTTGTTTCCATCTTTTGCCAATTTTGAATAATGTTACTATGAACATTAGTGTACAGATGTCTGTTCTTGCATTGCTATCAGTTCTTCTGGGTACCAGTGAACTTATTGTCGTGTCACCTGGCAAATCTATAATCAACTTCCTTTTTTTTTTTTTAAGGTTTATTTATTTTATTTTATCCCCCCCCCTCCACTTGTCTGCTCTCTGTGTGTATTTGCTGCATGTTCTTCTTTGTCCACTTCTGTTGTCAGATTCATGGGAATCTGTGTCTCTTTTTGTTGCATCATCTTGCTGCATCAGCTCTCCGTGTGTGCAGCACCACTCCTGGGTAGGCTGCACTTTCTTTCGCGCTGGGCGGCTCTCCTTATGCAGCGCACTCCTTGCGCGTGGAGCTCCCCTACACGCGGACACCCTGGCGTGGCAGGGCACTCCTTGCGTGCATCAGCACTGCGCATGGGCCAGCTCCACACGGGTCAAGGAGGCCTGGGGTTTGAACCACAGACCTCCCATGTGGTAGACAGACCAAGTCCGCTTCCCTCAACTTCCTTTGTAACTACCAAACAGTCCTCCACAGTGGCTATACCATTTTACATGCCCACAAACAGTGAATAAGTGTTCCTATCTTTTCATATCCTCTCTAACACTTGTACTTTTCCATTTTTAAAAATAGTAGTCAATTCTAATAGACGTGAAATGATATCTCATTGTAGCTATGCTTTTTATTTTCCTAATCCCTAGTAAAGTTGAACATTTTTTCATGTGTTTTCTCACCATCTGCATTTCCTTTTTGGACAAATGTCTGTTGAAGTCTTTTGCCCATTTTTAAGTGGGTTGTTTTCTTTTGATTGTTGTCTTGTACAATCTTTTTATGTAACATGGACACTAAACCTTTATCAGATATGTAATCATCAAATATTTTCTCCCAATGAGTTGTTTGCCTTTTCACCCTTTTGATGAAGTCCTTTGAAGGACGAAAGTGTTTAATTTTAAGGAGTTCCCATTTATCTATTTTTCCCTTTGTTGCTTGTGCTTTGGGTGTAAGGTTCAGGAAACCACCACCTACCACAAGATCTTGAGAATGTTTCCCTACATTTTCTTGTGGTAGTTTTGTGTTCCTGACTTTTCTAGTTAGGTGTTTGATCCATTTTTGAATTGATTCTTATATAGGGAGTGAGATGTGAGTTCTCTTTCATTCTTTTGGTGTGGACCCCAATACTCCCAGAACCACTTGTTGAAGAGACTGTTTTGTCCCAGTTAAATGGACTTGTGGTTTTGTCAAAAACCAATTGGGTGGGGAGCAGATGTGGCTCAGGATGACAGCGCTTCTGCCTACCATATGGGAGGGCTGGGTTCCATCCCTGAGGACCCCTGGTGAAAAAGAAGAAGAGAAAGCCTGTCTGCATGGCAAGTCAATGCCCACACGAGTGAGTCGCAGCAAGATAACGATGCATCAAAAGAGGAGAAGGGACAAGTCAAGGTGAAGTGCAGCAGAAACCAGGAGCTGAGGTGGTGCAATTGACAGGGAACCTCTCTCCTCACCAGAGGTCTCCAGGATTGAGTCTGGGTGAATCCCAGAGAAGAGAAAATGAGAAAAGAAGACAAGACAGACAGAAAAGACAGCAGGGCAGGAGGAGGGTAAGAGAGGAAAATAAATTTAAAAATATATCTTTTTTAAAAATACTTGGAAAAAACAATAAATCAGACACACCAAAAACCAGTTTGCTGTACAGGTGAGGGTTTATTTCCAAATTCTCAGTTCTTTTCCACTGATCAACATGTCTGTCTTTATGCCAATACCATGCTGTTTTTGAACACTGTAGCTTTGTAATAGCTTTGAAGGTCAGACAGTGAGTTACCTCCCATATCAATCTTTTTTTTAAATGATGTTTTTGGCTATTTGCATGTCCTTTCCCTTCCAAATAAATATGGTAATTGCCTTTTTTTCTTTCTGTAATGAAAGTGGTTGGAATTTTGATTGGTGTTGCATTAAATCTATAGATTAATTTAAGTAGGATTGACCTCTTCATGATATTTAGTCTTCCAATCCATGAACATAGACTTTCTTTTCATTTGTTAGGTCTTCTTTGATTTAATTTTATGAATGTTTTTTAGTTTTCTGAGTCTAGGTACTGTACTGCTTTGGTTGAATTGATTCCTAGGTATTTGAGTCTTTGTGCTGTTACTATAAATGGAATTTTCCCCCTGATTTCCTTCTCAGGCTGTTCAATACGAGTGTACAGAAACACTACTGATTTTTGAATGTTCCTGCCCCTTGGCTGAACTCATTTATAAGCACAAGGAGATTTGTCATAGACATTTTGGGATTTTCTAAATATAGGATCATGTCATCTTCAAATACTGAGAGTTTTACTTCCTCTTTTCCTATTTGGATGCCTTTCTTTCTTGTCTAATTGCTCTAGCTAGAACTTTTAGTACAATGTTGCATAACAGTTGTGACCATGGGCAACCTTGCCTTGTTCCCCGTGTTAGTGGGAAGCTTTCGATGTTTTCTCATTGAGAGTGATGTTAGCTGTGGGTTTTTCATATATGCCCTTTATCATATTGAGAAACTTTCCCTCTATTGCTGTCTTTCAAAGTGCTTTTATTAGAAAGGACGCTGGATTTTGCTGAATGACTTTTCTTCATCAATCATGTGTTTTTCCCCTTCGATTTGTAATACAATAGAGTATTACTCAGCTGTTAAGAAGTAATGAAGTATCGACACATATGACAACATGGATGAATCTCGAAGGCCTTATGTTGAGTGAAGTAAGCCAGTCACTAAAGGGCAAATACTAAACGATCACACTTACAGGAACTAAGGAGTGGGAGGGAGTAGAGAGGGGTGAGCCAAGGCTCATTGTGCAGAGAATCTATGATAAGGTGGATGGCAGCAGGTTCTTGGGAACGGGGGTACAGCAGTGTGACTGGAGGTGATGGTGCTGGAGAGAGTGTGAATAGGGTTTGGGGAAGAGCTTGGGCCATTTATGGAACTGGGAGGAGGGCTGGAGGAAGGAACAGGTGAACTATGGGAAGGACGTGGACTGTGGGTGAGAATACAATTGTGGGAGTGTTCTTTGGTGTCTATGGCAGGGGAGGGTCACTGGTGCAGGAAGTCAGTGATGAGGGGATGAGTGGGGAAGGGTACACCTGGAGCACGCCTCTATGGAATACGTGCTCATGTTCATATTGTCATAGAGTGTTATCTCAGTGGGTGGACACCCACACAGTAAACAGCAAAATATTAAACTCCCATCCTGGGGAGTCCTGAGACACTCTCAAAAAGAGTGGCAAGAAACTCTAGAATACACGGGCAGTTCCTAATAAAAGGAAAACAGACCAATAAGCCATGTCTATGATATTAATTCTTGTACTGAGGAACCTTATTCTTGTAAAATTGAAACTTAACCTAATAACAACTACTGCCTAAGAGTTACCCCCTAAAGTGTCCTCACGTGTGGACTCTCTTAACCAATAAATTCACCACGTGGGATTTGACCGCTGGCGATGAGCCACCCTGCCACTGAGGCATTAGTACAAAGCACCAAACAATGATGCCTTTGGGAAAAGATCTTAACCAAAGGGAGAAACATTTAATACAAAAGAGTTTTTATGGTGAAGAAATTTCAAGTGAGTTGGAAGGGCATTTCAGATGTTACTCTTATGCATGTCCCAGGCAGGTAATGCTAACTGCCACAGTAAACCAAACAAACCAGGGGTGATTATTAAGGAGTAGAGTTTATTTTCTTTGTCTGTTTTTTTTCTTCTTATTATTATTATTGCAAAAAAATATTCTAATAATGATTGAAGTAACGAATGCACAATGATGTGATTATAAAAAAGTACCATTATTAGTACACTATGGACAGATTTTTGTACACTTTGAATGGATTGTATGCTTTATTAACATATGTCAATAAAGTTGATTTTAAAAGATCAGAGGTTGTCAAATGATTCAGGGAGAAGAGGACAGGGACGAACAGGTGAAGCAAAGGGCATTTTTATTTATTTTTTAAGTTTTATTTTATTATTTCTCTCCCCTTCCCCCTGCCGCCCCCTCCCACGTTGTCTGTTCTCTGTGTCCATTCGCTTTGTATTCTTTTGTGTCCACTTGCATTTTTGTCATGTGACACCAGGGAAACTGCCACATTTTTGTTGCATCATCTTGCTGCGTCAGCTCTTTGTGTGTGCTGTGCCATTTCTGGGCTGCTCTTCTTTTGGACAGGGCAGCTCTCCTTGCAGGGTGCACTCATTGAGCGTGGGGCTCCCCTCTGTGGGGGACTCCCCATCATGGAATGGCACTCCTTTTGTGTGGCAGCACTGAACTTGGGCCAGCATACCACATGGTTCAAGAGCCCCTGGGGGGAAGCAGACTTGGCCCAGTGGCTAGGGCATCTGTCTACCCCATGGGAGGTCCGTGGTTCAAACCCTGTGCTTCCCTGACCGGTGTGGAGCTGGTGCATGTGCAGTGCTGATGCACGCAAGGACTGCTGTGCTACACAGGGTCTCCCTGTAGGGGAGCCGAATGCACAAAGAGTGCGCCCCGTAAGGAGAACCGCCCAGTGGGAAAGAAAGTGCAGCCTGCCCAGGAATGGTGCCGCACACATGGAGAACTGACACAACGAGATGACGCAACAAAAAGAAAACACAGGGAAACGGACTTTGGCCCAGTGGTTAGGGCGTCCGTCTACCACATGGGAGGTCCGCGGTTCAAGTCCCGGGCCTCCTTGACCCGTGTGGAGCTGGCCCAAGCGCAGTGCTGATGCGCGCAAGGAGTGCCGTGCCACGCAAGGGTGTCCCCCGCGTGGGGGAGCCCCACGCGCAAGGAGTGCACCCATAAGGAGAGCCGCGCAAGGAATGCACCCATAAGGAGAGCCGCCCAGCTCGAAGGAGGGAGCAGCCTGCTGAGGAATGGTGCCGCCCACACTTCCCGTGCTGCTGACAACAACAGAAGCGGACAAAGAAACAAGATGCAGCAAAAAGACACAGAAAAAAAAAAACAGACAACCGGGGGAGGGGAGGGGAATTAAATAAATAAATAAAATTAAAAAAAAAAAAAAACACACATTCCCGTGCGGCTGACAATAACAGAAGTGGACGAAAGAAGAACACACAGCAAATAGACCCAGAGAACAGACAACCGGGAGGGGGGCGGGGGTGGAAGGGGAGAGAAATAAATAAAGGACATGCTCCCTGTGGATCACAAGATCCAGATTTGACTCTGTCTCCTGTGTTTACATTCCTGTGTTCTTTCTGACAGAGAGTGGAAATACCCGGAATTTGTTTTCTACCTTCATTTCTACTCTTTGTGGTCTATCTCTAACTCATTTTTAGAAAGGAGGTTATTTGAGAGATTACTTTGAAGACACACTGAAATACAATAGGCTTTTTTTTTAAAGATTTATTTATTTATTTAATTCCCCCCCCCCTCCCGGTTGTCTGTTCTCTGTGTCTATTTGCTGCGTCTTGTTTCTTTGTCCGTCTTGTTTCTTTGTCCGCTTCTGTTGGGTCAGCAGCAGGGGAAGTGTGGGTGGCGCCATTCCTGGGCAGGCTGCACTTTCTTTCGCACTGGGTGGCTCTCCTTACGGGGCGCACTCCCTGCGCGTGGGGCTCCCCTACGTGGGGGACACCCCTTTGTGGCAGGGCACTCCTTGCGCGCATCAGCACTGCGCATGGGCCAGCTCCACACGGGTCAAGGAGGCCCTGGGTTTGAACCGCGGACCTCCCATGTGGTAGACAGATGCCCTAACCACTGGGCCAAGTCCGTTTCCCTACAATAGGCTTTTAAAAGAAACACGGTAATATTTGCAATTTGATTTCTTTACCCATTCAGGAGGGCTCCCACTCTTGCCCTGCCTGCCTTGCACAGCTCTCTGCACCAGTCTCCTGGAGGAAAGAAGCGGGACACTGTTGGGGTGTGTGTGGAAACTGTGGGGACCTGGGACCCAAACAGCATACAGAGCAGTTAATGGAACACCAGCCAAGTGAATTTAGATCTTGGAACAGTTTGCATTGTTCCTGGGTTTTGAGGAGTTAAGGGTCCAGGGTCTGGATATAATTTGCACATGGGATACAAGGTATCTCCTTGAGAGACAAGTCCACTTAAAATCAGATATGACCCACGCGGGGATTAACCCACAGCCTTGGCCTTACCAACACCACACTGAACCAACTGCGCCAGCTGGCTCATGGAAACCTCTGCTTTTGGGTATTCTCAAAGATGTAAATTTGTCAGTGGGTATTTACAATTTAAATTAAGAATGAAAAACTTTCTCCTAACACACACAAAAAAGATTGAAACAATGTTGGTTTTAAATGATGTTCACAAACTTGAAGGAGGATGCTTACATTTCTTTCCAAGCCGAGACTTTTTGCCAGGGAATCCATGCAAATACCTACCGCTCTCTGAATTACTTGGAATAGGATGAAGTGGACAAGAAAGCAAACCCATGAACTACCAGCTAGTCCTGGACAGAGGATTCTGTTTTAGTATGCACAGAATTCAATCATATGAAATAAATATAGGCATAGATAGTTTAAAATGGATGGTTATTTCTTTTCCCACATCCCACTATTTCAAACACTTTTCATGTCCATGAACATTCACCATATCCCATCAGTGTCATGAGAGCTTGGACATATGTAGAAAAGCTGGATCAAAAAATATGTGCCTTGGCAACTTTGGTAGACGATGTACAACTGTGCTTCAGAAGGACTGACCAGAACTTTTTTTTCTGTTCTTTGTTTTAACTATGTTGAAGACAAATAAGTAGACTACATTCACGTTTTCTACCATTCCTTTTCTCTGAATTCCCTGCTCAGTTTTGAAGCAAATCTAGACAATCAGTGGAGATGCGGAGGAATTTTCATGGGTGGATGTTTAATTCTGGAGTATGACCTCTCAGGAAGGTTAAATGCAGTTAATGACGTTTGCCAAGCAAAGTGGTAAAACAGGTAGGAGGAAGAAAGGCTGAGAGAACAGCTGGGATAAAAGGCCAGCAGTGACCTCTGTTTGTGCACCGCTAAGAGAACAACATGGGCCAAACAGCAGAGGGCAGAGGAGCTGAGAGAGGCTAGCATGTCTGGAGACCAAGGCTGAGCTTCAGAAAGGTGAGGGGAGCGGGTTAGGGGCTGATGCTATGGGGGGAGAGAACATGTAGATGATGAAGGACCCTCCGGTACAACTTAATATCCTCACCAGGCTGTATTTGATGGTAAAGTGGGGGTTCTAAAAAAAAATAGCAACTTTTCATTGATCTACATCAGATGTAAACTAAGAAGGAGAGTCACTCTCTTTATAGGACAAGTTAAGAAAATTTTATTTAGAATTTTATTATCCCGAGCCTCTGGGATGGGCCAGTGGCGATTCTGCTCCTCCTTAGCCTCTTGTTAGCTCTGCGCCCCACCCCTCCACCACACTGGGGACAGGCCCAGCTCGACTGTGTGGGCACAGGAGCAGAGTAGCAGGACCCAAGAATTCCTTTCCCTCTTTCTCCTTATTGCTTGGTGGGAGGCATTATGGCCCCCAAAGGTGTAATGACAAACACTCCTGCTAAGTCTATCTGCAATTCAAAGAATTTCCTCAGGAAGAGCAGTACCCTCTGTGATGTGCCATTGAAAGTGGAGCAGAAAGACTTCCCTGCCCATTGTGCTGGCAGCCTCCAGCGATTACGTCTGCGCCAGGCTCACTAGTGAGATTTCAGAAAATGGGAAACCTTGTGCTGATAGTCAAGGTCTAACTCACTCTACCATGGAAATCCTGTTGGATTTTGTGTACACAGAAACAGTACATGGGACAGTGGAGAACGTGTGGGAACTGCACCCTGCAGCCTGCCTCCATCAGCTGAAAGGTGAGAAGCAAGCCTGCTGTCAGTTCCTAGAAAGTTAGTTTGATGCTTCTAATTGCCTGGTTAACAGGGATTTTGCTGAAATTCACAACTGTGTTCACCTGATGCAAGCAGTTAAGGTCTTTAGCCAGAAGCATTTTCCTGAAGCAGTACAGCATGAAGAATTTATTCTTCTACATTCAGGAGAGATGGAAAACCTAATCAAGTGTGATGAAATTCAGGGGGATTCTGAAGAGGAAGTCTTCAAGGCTGTCATCAGTTGGGTGAAGCTTCAAAGAAGGAGCAAGAAGAATCCTTGCCTGGCTTACGACAGTATGTCTGAATGCCCCTGCTGACCCCCAGGTACATCACGGATGTAACAGATGCTGAGTCTTTCATGCGCTGTAGTTTACAATGCTGGGACCAAGTAGGGGGAGAAAAGAAGTTTCATCTGAGACCTGAACTGCAGTGTCAGATGCAGGGACCCCGGACAAGGGCTTGTCTAGGAGCCAATGACGTGCTTCTGGTGGTTGGGGACTTTAGAAGTCATCAGTCTCCCATTGACGTGGTGGGGAAATATGACCACAAAGCTCAAGACTGGAGCTTTTTGCCAAGTATGACTCAAAAGAGATGATATGTAGGCTCCGTGTCCCTACATGACTGGATCCATGTAACTCGGGACTATATGGTCATTCTTGCCCCAGTTCAGTGGAATGTCTAGACTACACAGCAGATCAGGATGGGGTCTGGTATTCTGTGGCCCCTATGAATATCCAACAAGGACTTGCTGGAGCTACCACTGTGTGAGATATGATCTATGGATCTGGAGGCTTTCGTGGGGGCAGGCTTCATACCAGTGTGGAGCAATATGACCCAACATTGACCAATGGAGCATCCTGGGAGACATACAGACAGCCCAGGAAGGTGCCAGACTTGCGGTGGCCAGTGGAGTGACCTACTGTCTTGGAGGATGTGATGGAAATTTAACTATATTAAATTCAGTTGGGAACTGTGATCCCTATACAGGAAAATGGACTCTTACACTAATGGCCATCATGCTCACTGATATGATAGGTGAGGCAGTTTGAGATTATCTACGAACCCCCAAAAAGAGAAGGACTATGTTTGTAATTTGGTCTGTTCCTCTCGGAGTGATACCCTTTGTATTAGATTCAGCTGAGATGTCTTTGATTAAATTTTGTTAAGATTTGGGCTTTGACTCAACCATCTCAGTAGGGCATGATTCATGGTTGAGTCCCTGCCCCCTTGACAGGCTATATAAATGGACATTCACTCAAGAAGACACACAGAAGAAGACAGAGGAAGAGGGGAGCTCCATGGACATGGCGAAGGAGAGAACTTTGACCCTGTGACCCCAGGAAGAGAGATGAGCCATAAGCCTGATAGTTTATAGCTGACCTTGTGAAGAGACCAGAGCAGCTGAGAAGGCCCAGAAAGAAACAAGCCCTATCCCAGCCTGTAATAGAGAGAGAGGAAGGCTGAACCCTTGCAAAGATCACCAACCATCTTGCTTCAACAGGTGGCAGCATGCTGGAGAGAAACCAACCTTGAGTTGGACTTCTTAGGGCCTTGTAACTGTAGGTTTTTCCCTAATTAAATACCCTTTCTAAAAGCCAACAGATTTCTGGCAGTTCTCATCGCACCCCTTTGGCTGATGAATACAGTGGGAATTCTCTGCTGAGCAGCGCTGAATGTCATGACCCTATCATTGACACTGGGGTGTAGGGACATCCATGGGAACCCAGTGCTGTGATGCTGGAGTGTGTTCTCTGGGAGAAGTGATCATTGTTGGAACGCCATCCAGAGCTAGTGACAAGTTTGAGGGACAATTTGAGGGAGAATCAAGGATCCTTTTCAGAATGTCTATTTCTTAATGTGTGTATAGAGTGATTACAAGCACGGCTCATTGATGATTGTACTATTTGACACATACTCTCCCTTGCGCGCCAATAGTTGTCCATGAGAATGGTTAGTGAGCAACATTCAAGGAGAAAGAATGAACACTGAATGGATGTGAGATACCATGATCATCCCTCCTCCATGGGGAGCACATTGTCTTGTCATTGCTAATCTGGCATGTGCTTGGGATACATATGTGTGTGTGTGTATATATATATATACACAGATATATGCACACACATGTATGTATATATGTACATGTGCGTGTATATACATATATAGTGTGCCTCATAATTTGCAGAGAACTAGGGTGAATATGACCTACTAGATATGTTTGTTAATTGACCTAGATTATTGGAAGTATATCAATTTGGGTAAGCTTGGAAAAACCCAAGTCTTTATTTTTTTCAGGAACAAGGATCTTTTCTACTCTGTGGGTAGCTAGGAACAATACAGTTCCATTCCAGAAGGAAAAGTAGAGCTCTCTCAGAACCTTGTTGGTTATTGGAGCTTCATCTGACACTCCCTTAAAGGGGACTGAATTAGTTTATCAGCACAGAGGATAGAGAGAGAAAGTTAAGTAAAGTGAGTGTGATGGAATATGAGTGAACCTGGAAATAACTGAAGTGTAGTCTGGAAGACTTAGAAAGGCATATTATGGGAAGGATTTTCTTATTTCCTCAAGGACTGGAGTTTGTTCAAAAGAATAACAGCGTGAACAAATGTCAGGGCAAAGGAAAATGGCAAAAATGTGGGGGTTCAGTATGCCTGGGGATAAGCAAGAAGCACCTCTGCTTTTACAGTCTTCTCATTCCCTGTCAGGACTCAGCCAGCATTGGCAAGGTTTGCCTTGAAGGCTGAAAGACTGCCTTTCTTTGTTGAGTCAAATACTGCTACACTACTATGCTTCCACACTATTTATTTTGGGATGGCGCAGTGTAACAGCAGCGCAGTATTTCATCTACCTGATTACTACCCCATTCTTTCAAGGCACACCTCTGCTAAGGAGTGGTTTTTACTGCTGTTTGATACATTTACTGCTTTTCCTCCTGTAAGATTCCCTTACCTGTCCTTCCAGCGGATTTTATTCTTCCTAGTATAGACCAATCAAAGATAACCAACACTCTTTTGTTAGGTCCTATACCTCTGCTATCATCTTTTCTGTGCTATCATCTAAGGATCCTCTGTGTTATGCAGTGAAATTCTTGCTTTATGGGTACTGGGAGTGTTGGAAAATGATGATCTAAACAAGGATGCACTTTATCCATTTGCTCTGAAATTCCATTTTCGCCCTTTCCCAGAGTTGTATGATCAACAGAATTAATTCCCTTTGTATTTTTTTAGGAGGTACCGGAAATTGAACCTGAGACCTCATACTTTGGAGGCAGGTGCTCAACCTCTGGGCTACAGCCACTACCTTCTTTGTATTTCTTAAGAAAATATTAAAAATCACCTGTCACAAAAAATTCTATTGAAGTATGTCATACATACATGCACATACATAAATATCCAGTGTATAGTAAAAGTTGTGGGCTTACAAAACAAACATGCATGTCATCACACAGGTCTCCCATAACTCACCCCACTACCAACACCTTGCATTATTGTGAAACATTTGTTACAAAGTATGAAAGAGCATTGTCAAAATACTACTACTAACTACAGCCCATATCTTACATTTGGTATATTTTCCCCCCAACCCACCTGACTATTCCCAACCTTTGTTAATATTATAAATTTGTTCTAGTTCGTGAGAGCATGTTCTCACATTTGTCCTGTTAACCACAGCCCATCTTCCAGTACTGGATTCCATGTGTTCTACAGCCCCATAGTTTTTACAATCCATCCAAAGTGTATACTCGGTGGCTTTAATTTTCATCAGAGTTGTGCTGTCATCACCTCAGTTTTCATTAGTCCAAAAGGAAAAAGCCCATGTTCCCTTATGCCACATATTGTTGTCTCTGGAATTGATGTAATATCTTCTTTGCCACTGCTGCAAAAATATTCAGATATGCATTTTAGATGACCTCTCTGGACTGTTCTGATGGATCAGCTCTGAATTTTAAAATGTACAGTGGGATTTTAAGTGTGATTAAAAAAGTGAAGCTAAGCGTGCGAATGTGAAGGAATGGGATTAGTCTGGAATTCTAAAGAAGTATCAGCACAGGCTTCATTAAGATGGTGATGTGTTTGACTGGAGAAAGTGAGCCATCAAGCATCTGAAACATAGTGCGAACAGGCAAAAAGCACAACCTTGCCAAAGTCCAGCAGTGGGTGCTTGCCTGGAACGTTCCAGGACTAGATGGGGTTCCACGGGACTGGAGCACAAGTATGGGAGAGAATAGTAGAGATGGAATCAAAGAAAGGAGGGTCAGTGTGTAGGACTGATGGAAAGGATTTGACTTTTCTTCTAGTGCAATGGGGAGCCATTGGATGATTTTTGTCTTAGGAATGGCCAAATCTGAGGTTTGTTTTGCAATAATGCCTCTGACAGCTCTTCTGCAAATCAGATCTGTGGGCCTGTATGAGGCTGAGTCCTCTGGGAACCTGATTAGAAAGAGAGTCACCTATTACCACCTCCGGGGGGGAGGCCACCAGCTGCAGGGCAGCAAGAGCACGATGTCTGCCACCAGTCCTAGGGCAGCCACTTCACGCCATGGTTTGCCAGTGCCTGGGCAGACAACAGAACACAGCACCGGATGGAACAACATTTTACTCACATCACAAAGAGGTAGAGCAGTCACTTCACCAGTGGGTATCGGTCCCCCACAGCCACCAGGTCTCAATCCGTGACCTACACAGGGAAATGAATTATGACCTGCAGCACTGCTCTTGTGTGTGTGCCATAGTGCACAAACCACACTCTCTCACTGCCAAGGATCGATAAACCACAAGGGTATGAGCCAGATGTCGGAAAACATGCCCACTTTAATCAGACTGTCTATCGGGAATATTTACAAAGGTTCAGAGCAAGTAGGGGAAGGACTGGGCAGCAGTGCCTTGTCTGGTCCTGTGATTGGGGGTCCCGGGAAATGTGACAGGACATGAGAGGATTCAGGTGGCATTTTCATGGAGATATATTTTTGAAAAGTGCTTCCATAAACAAGAGATGAGGAGTTCATCAGGGCATAGGAGAAAATTTGATCTGAGATACAATGAGGCTTCAACACATCCCACTATGAGTTGGGAGCTGCTGTGCCCCTCTGGAGTAATCTTGAAAAAGGCCCAGGAGCTGGATCTAAAGACTCACAGACCTGATCTTAGGTGGAGGCTGTTTCCAGAGTCTGCGTAACCTTGGTCAGCACAGTTTCCTTTAGGTAAGAGCAGGTGCTAGGTGGAGCTCAGCTTTGAGCAATCAGCTGACAACACTCCAGGTTCCTGGGGAAGGTTTGCCTTGACCCAGCAAGGGGTTGGTCATCACAGCCACTGCAAGCCAGCACTCGTGCCACCTTCTCCCTCTAACAACTTCATCTGATGTGGAAATAGCGTTTTCTTGGGCTCTAGTTGTTATCTTTTTCTGGGGAAATCAAGAAGAGGGAAAAGTGCTTAGCCTTCTCTGGAAGGTGCCATATCAAGGACTTGCCATGGGTCTGTACATTTGGCAGGTCTGATGTTTGGCAGTGACAGTAGCTAGATAACAGCTGGTGAATGGGAGCCATGCCCCTGGGCCCATGCATGGCCCGCACCCTGCCAACAGCTGCTGTGCCAGCACTGGAGTGGCTGATGACTAAGCCCGACTGACAAAAATGGGCAGAGTCATTCTGATGCTTCCTTGGTGAACACTTCTGTGGTGGATGGATCCTGGATGGCATAGCACGTGACACAGAGACCTTCACAATTTGTGATCCCTCCCATGTCACATTTGCTTCCCAGGCTTTTCCTTCCAGGCCATTGACCAACAATGCAAGGCAATTAATCACTGCCCATGGGTTCATATCTATTCTGACATCCTCACAAAGGATGTCTACTGTCCTTTACAGTAGACACTGTACATGATGGCCATGTCTACCTTCCAAAGGTCTGCCCATTGGAAGGATCCCCCCAGTTATGATTTTGAGATAAAACAGAATGGGGGTGTAGGGCATCAGCCGTCCATGTTCACCAAGAGTCGCATCCAAAGCGAAGAGCTGGATGTTACAGCTCCCATCAGGACACACTGAGGTCCTTCCACCACGTGTGACTCACCCCCTCTCCTCTTTCGTAAGCTGGGGATTTTGAGAACCAGATGCTCCTCGGTGAGGCCAAAGGGCAAGGGACCCTCAAGGATTCCTTTTCTCTGGTAGAATTGAACTTTTTATAGGCAAAACATTGACTCAGGAACATTTTGCTCATGCCAGTAGCCTGATAAAACTGATGAAGAGTTTCATTTGCAAAGCAACTTAACATTCCCAACTCAAGTAGTTCTTTTTTTTTTTTTTTTGGCTCAAATACTAAAGACAAGGTAGTATTGAGGCCCAGGAGACATCAAAGTGAGTACACTGAATTTGTTCTGTTTTCACGTTTTTGAATTGATTCACCATCTTACTGAATCCTGGGTTAGAAATATAAAGGAGGGACTTTCCTGTTAAGTGGGTCTTCGGTGAGTGGTGTGGGCTTTGATACTCCTTGACTACTTAGCCTTCCTGAAGGAAAAGAAAGACCTTATTTTGTTTCTGCCCAGTGTTGAACTGGGGACCTTTCCGGTTCTTGGACGACTGTGATAACCACTGCACTACAGAAACAACTGTAAGAGAGTGCTCCTTAGTTTTCATAGAGAACACACTTTGTCATCCAGGTTTGAAAGTACCAAGTTTTACATTTCTCTATTAAAATTAACGATCCTGATGTCAATGAGGCACACTGAGCAAATGCACTGCATGTGGGAAGGATTCCTTTCCAACTATGTTGCGGAACTTGACCCCCAAATTCATGTCACCTTGGAAATGGGGCCTTTGCAGATGTACTTAGCTAAGATGTCATACTGCATTAGGGTGGACCTGTATTCAATACAACTCTTGTCCCTATAGAGGAGGAAACTTAGACACGTGGCACAGAGGCAGGGAAACATCTCCCCACGATGGCAGAGCCCGAGGTGGAGTTTGCCTGTCGCAAACCACGGAGCACCTGAGCCACCAGCGGCTGGGAGGGCCACGGCGGAGCCTCCAGCATGGCTGCCAGCACCGGATTCCAGACTTCAGCCTCCAGAAATGACTCCATGGAC
Organism: Dasypus novemcinctus; assembly: GCF_030445035.2. Lineage (NCBI taxonomy): Eukaryota > Metazoa > Chordata > Mammalia > Cingulata > Dasypodidae > Dasypus > Dasypus novemcinctus. The sequence goes on from NC_080694.1 coordinate 62,177,434, forward strand.
TTCTCTGGTTTCAAGCCACCCAGTGGGTGCCGCTCTGTGATGGTAGACCTGGACAACTGAGACGGGGAGCCCCTGGTAAGGCAGACGTCAGGAAGTCCCTCCATCCAGCCTATGTGTGAAGAAAGAAGGTTCTGGATCACCATCTCACAGGTGCCAGAAAATGATCCCCAGAAAAGTAGCGGGGACCCAGAGGACTGAGCTCTAGAAACTGCCCAGGCTCTGTAGCAGGCACGTCGGCCAGCGACACCGAGGAGCGGGTACAGGCTGTGGCCAGTTTTCTTTGGGAAGGAGGAAGGAAGGGTCAGGGACGCTGGATGAGCGACGCTCAGCCAGGGTCTGAGAGGAGCCTCCGCCTGCTGCCGTGGAACGTGCCTGCTGGTTTTCCACGTGCGTCCTCGTGTGGCGCAGGGGAGGACCCGTGTGGCGCCTGAAAGGCTGACCGCAGCCCACAGCAGTGCTCCCAGCAGCCTTCCCAGAGGGCCCATTGGACAATTCCAATGATCAGCTGTGACAAAATCTGGAAAGAGGCCGCCTCTGATGCCCGCAATTCACACTAAAATGCTTTGAGGTCGCTTCGGACCCCGAGTCAAAAAGACAGGACAGCTCCTGAATGGCCCGATCCTTGGGGAGCACGGGAGATCAAGGGGCTCCCGCAGAGTCATCTCCAGGGAAATGAGGCTGTCCATGTGCTCTTCACACAGGAAATCGTGTCTCAAATGTGGAGTGACTGGGCAACCAAGTCTTAAAGGGAAACAAAAGAACCTCGTCCAAAGGATTAATAGGATCCTGGGAACAAGGCAGCATGGCCTGGGATTAGTTTGTAGCATTCACATTCACTTACAATTTCTCAGTTTGAAGAAGCGTAAATTTTTTATGTTATGAAAAGTTTGTGCTTCCCGTAATAGTTTTACATTTGTGTGTATGTGCTGCTCTTTTATCAACTTGTGAAGTATCTAGGAAATTTGGCAGTCTGTTTGCTCCTCATATTTCCATCAGACTTTTTAATTTAGCAACTATGTATGGCAGGGAAAGCCCAGAGAGACTGAAAAATGAGAAAGGTTCTTTCTTTAATAGTTTGTCTGATTTTTGTTTTTTTATTATTATTATTGGAATAATGCAAATGCTCTGATAATGATTGAAATGATGAATGCACAAATGTGGTTATACCAATGCCATTGACTGTTTACTTTGGATGGAGTCTATGTTTTATTAATATGTATCAATAAAATTGATTAAAAAAAACAAAAAGAACAATGCAGCTATAAACATTTAAGAGCTTTTGGGGTCAGCATATGTTTTCATTTCTCTTGGGCATGTAGCTAGAAGTAGAATTGCTGGATCATAAAGGCTTAACATTCTGAGAACCTGAGAACCCGAGAGCCAGATGGAGCTTTTCCTTTTTCCTTTTTCCTTTTCCTTTTCCCGTCGATGTGAAAGTAGGAAATACGTGGCGGTGTGCACGTCTGTTTCTTCCTGTTTGCATGGTCCTTTGGGTTTGTTTTTGTTATTGATAATGATTTTTTTTTTTGCAGAGAACCTGGAAGAGACGATACAGTTTGATTGTCGATGGCATTTCCCCAGGAGGACGAGCAGCTTCGTGCAGGGCAGCTGAGCTCCTTGTCCACGACGTGGCGCGAGTCACCCAAGGGGGGCGTCCGAGGCCCGCGCGGCGCTGTGAGGCATTTGCGTTTCCAGCGAGCCCAGCTCCGCGAAGCTGCTTCCTTCCTCTCTACAGACCGAGGTCGCCCCGCTGGGCCGAAGTGCACCTGCTGTTCTTCTAGGGAGTTCCACTCTCTAGAGCTCTTAGCTCTGTGATGTTTTATGTTTCTTTCTTTCTTTCTTTTTTTAAGTTATATACCCTGCATCTGTCCCTGCATTATCAAAGGGACAACTCCAAGTCCCCAAAAATGCCCCAGTATCACACCTCTTTCCACTCTCCCTGCCTTCAGCAACTCCTGTAGCCACTGTCCCTAATTAACGATAGAATTTCTCCCATTGCTAGAGTCCTGCCAGAACCCACTGAATGGACTGGGAGAGTGTAAACTACAACATAAAGTATAATTCATGCTGGGTAGCAGTGCTCCAAAAGGTTCTCAAATGCAGTGAATGTACCTCACTGATGAAAGAAGTTGTCGCTGTGGGAGGAGTGGGGAGTGAGGTATATGGGAACCTCTCGTATTTTTTTTCTCTCTCATTTTTAATGTAACATTTTGTGTGATCCAGGTTTCATTTTAAAAAAAAGTATACCTATGGGATGGCTAGTTTTTTTAAGGATATTGAGTGGATATTTTAGGGCAGGAGAAAATAGGAAGTTTTCCGAGATTTCCAGGTTTGTATTAAGGACACACAGCTCTTAGTTTATCATTGCCACTTGAATAATAAGGGGGGTGGGGGGTGGGGAGTGGGGCTAGTTTTCTCTCGTGGCCGGTTAGCACAGTTGGTTAGAGCGTGGTGCTAATAACGCCAAGGTCGCGGGTTCGAGCCCCGTACCGGCCACGTAACCCCCTGCTTTTTTATGCTTTTCGATAACCTCAACCTCGAGGTCCACGCTGAGTTTCACGTTCCTTGTCCCCTAAGAACCAGATCTCGCTGAGAACTGATGGATTGCAACTGAGTCGTCTCAGCAGACATCCGTGGTGCGCCTCGCCCAAGGCATAGGTTTTTCTTCTGATTTTCACGTGCGTGGAAACGAAGGGGGAAAAGGATTCGCTTGTTTTTCTCCCATTGGGAAGGAAATTAATTCAGATAGAGAAAATGGAACTGTCTCTTCTTTCTATCTGAAAAGAAAATTGTAAAACTCTCCGCACTTCTTACCACTTCCTCACTCGTTCTTCACCAGTTCCAGGAAAATGAAACCAGATTTTCAAAGTTACAGGCGACAACAATTTTTATTAACATCGACAAAATAGGAGGGAAACAAAGGGCCTCGTTCGAACATTCTGAGCACTGATTCAATAGATGGAAGCCTCGCTGTTTGGAGAAGGTTTAAGGTATAATTTTGGGGTTGGAACTGCGTTCACAGGTTTCAACGCAGAAAAGTATGACCAGGTAGAGTGAGGTCTCCTCTCCTTACGCCTCATCCGTCCAGTAATCACGCCCAAGACCTTGCCGAGGGAAACGCTGTGCTCACCTGCTCGTAGGCCCCTCCCGGTTTTCTTAATACAAGCACATATTTTTATGAATTATTGTTTTCCCATCTCTTCTTAAAAGACAACGTATTCTCACATCGTCTGCAACTTGCTTTCATCAGTTAACAACACAATATGGAATCTCCATTTTATAGATATTTAGGGAGCTTTCTCTTTTTTTCCATTTTTACTCTCAATTGTAATCTCAACTATGCTTTATTAATACAGTGGGTAGAGAAAAGTTGGCAGGTGGATGAGGAGGAAAAAAGCAAAGGTAAGTTGATTAGCCCTTCATTAAAAATGATTGCCCCTCTCCTTAAAGCCAGCTGATCAATGGTCAGGCTGGATTTGTCTGCACATCAAGCCGGATTTTGCCCTTCAGGCCCTGGAGTTATACGTAATGCTATAATAGCTGAATAGAGCAGTACAAAGAGTCCCTTAAGCATTAAGAATTTGGATTTTATTGCCAATATTATGAGACAAGATAGTTGTATATATGCATATGCTGTAGCCTGCGAGCATCATATGAAAGAAGAAAGACAAAAGAGGCATTTACATACAGCAATTGGCTCATAAAAATGAGAAAAATCTTCAAGTTTTATTTGTGAGTGGAAGAAAGACATTTTCTTAAATTTAATTTTGGTTTTTAGGGCCATTGTCATGAATAGTGGAACATCCAACACAGCAAATGGAGGGCTAACTATTATTGTAGGAAGGTACAAATGTGTTGCATTTAACTGCTAAGTCTGGTGAGACATCAGAAAGAACAGGATAACATGGAGAAAACGGAGCATGAGATCGGCTGTGGGAAAGGCTGAGTCGATCAGCTTCTTTGTCTCTTTGTTGACCAAGAAACTCCCTGTTCATGCTTCATTCAATTGGAAGGATTTCAATCATTTCAAAGAAGAGTTTTCACATTTCTTTCCTTTACTTGCCTTGGAGATGGAAAAGTATTGGAGAAACAATGAAAAAATGTAATAAAAATCCATTTGTAGTTAGAAATATTTTTAATTGAATCAATTCCATTTCAATGTTAAAACCATTCATAGACATTTTCAAAACTGGCACAGAATACTATTTTATTTGCTAAAGGAATATTATACTGGAGTTTGGCTATAACAAGGTGCACTGTAATTGAAGTCACTTAATGTTTACTACATCACTGATATTTTATGTGAGTGTAAGTGTGCATGAACAATTTTATGTGTATCTAAGTTTATGTGTATACTTCTGAGCAGGCCAGAAAGTTTTTTGCTAGTTACCAATACTGTTAAATAACTTAGAAGTAATTCTGCTTAGGAGTTATTGAGAACCCATCAAGTGTTAGCATTGACCTTAAACATGAATAATAAAAAAGAATTTAATAACAGATAAGAAAAAAGTTAAGCTAAATCTAAAGTGTGAATTTTTTATTTAAAAATTTTCATGGATGTGTATCATTCATACGTGAATATGCATAACCAACAAGTACATAGTAAAAGTTGTGAACTCACAAGACAAACATGTGTAACATCATAAAGGACTCCCAAACTTCACCCCGCTAGCAATGCCCTGTATGTTGTGAAACGTTTCTTACATTTTATGACAGAGCTTATTTTCCAGTGAGTTGGTATATTCCGCAGGAGTTGAGCCTGAATGGCCAAATCTCTGGCATTATTGAAAGAGGGAATGTGTGATGACTTTCTTAAGGTTCTGCTATAAAGGGGGACAATGCACTTTTGGCATAAAGCCAGGAGCTGAGAAGCGAGCCCTGAGATGGGGATCTAAAGAGCTTAGGTGATTATTTAAAAATCAGGTAATAATTAGGAAATTATTAATGAATATTTATCAATATTCCCCACTCTTTAAAATGCAATCATCAGTTGTTATTTTGCGTCTGGCAGTTGCTGTAGATGTGTTGTGTGTGCAGCGTCTGCAAGATTCTTCATGGAGAAGCAGCCATCCCGGAGTCAGCCTTCTCCAGTCAGAGCCCTGGGCCCAGAACTTCCCTTACGCGGAGGCCGCACATCAGGCCTGCGGCCTGGTCTAGATTCTTCTTACTTATTGGGGTAATATTCCCCATTCCGGGTACTCGGTGACCTTCTATGTCTTGCTCAAGCATGTGGGTCAGTGGCACGTGCTCAGCCAAGATCTATATCCCATGGGGAAGGGTACTGGGTCTCCCCCATCGTGATGCAAGAGGGGGGAGCACAGAGTATCGTTCTGTGCCGAATGTTGGGAGGGGCCCCTGGCCACGGAGACCGACGCCCACTCGCCCACTGCCGAGGCCGACCTTGCTGACTCTCCTCTCCGAGTAAAGCCTTGTTCCCGGCAGTGCTAGTGTGCGCTGCGTCCTGCGTGGCCACCGCAATTCCGCGGCTCCACGCAGCGGGCGGGAGTGTGTGGACTCCTGCTCCTGGCGGCAGCCCAGCTCAGCCGTCCTCTAAGTGGTGGAAGGACTTCTCCCCTGGTAGACAGGAACATTGGCTTCACGATTCGGATGCCTTTTTAATTTTTAAATCTTCTTTATTCTGTATGATACACAAAGCAGTAAAATGCATCCATTTATGCACAAAGGGACGAGTTATGACAAATTTATGCACTCACTTAATCACTATCACAACAAAGAGGGAACATTGTTATGTTCCCCAAAGGTTTCCATGTGTCTTCTGGTAATGGCCCCTGAAATTAGCTCATCTACATAAAGTAGATGGCTTTTCTGTAACTATAAATCCATTAAATTATAACTACTATGTAATTTAAATAATGAGACTCTTTTATTCTTGTTCCCGGGCTGTTCATTATTTTGAAATGATCCTGTTTGTTGTTGCTGGGACCTGTTTGTACTGGTTTTCATCTGTGCCATCATGACCTCTGGATGATATTAGAAAACAAGACACCAAGACACCATCCCATGCAATCTGAAGTAACAGTTGAGTTGAGTGGTGTGTCCATAACGTGACCCTGAAGAAGCACCCAATTGGTCTTATATTTCTTTCACCTGGAGGTCTAAAGGTGGCACTCATGAGCTTCTTCTCTTACAGCAAAGTAAGAAATGACATGGTTCCACTGGGAATCGTACACAGACTGTCCTGGGTACAAAGCAGGTATGATAACCACTACACCATAGCACCAAGTTAATGCATGGCTGTACACGAATGTGCAGCGTAAAAAGAGAAGGAGAAGAGAAATACTATTACAGACACTCATAGGCATAACCACCCACAGTACCATGGTTCCAAGAGGATGTGTAATTGGAGATAGATTAACTTTTCCCCATCTTGTGCACACAACGTTAAAAATCTCAAAGGGCAGTAGTTTCACCTGCTGTCACAGGAATAAATGTCTTCACATATGCAAGTGAACTCTCTATTTCTACCAGGCTGGAATGCTCTTGTCTAGCCTCTGTATATTTACTTTTTCCAAACATTTACAGAGGGGTTATTATGTCTCAGACAGTTTGCAAGGCTCTGAGGATACAGCAATAAGTACAAAGCTCAAAAAGCTTGCCTCTGAGGTTCCATTGCCACTTCTAGCACACACTTGGCTCTAAATAAATGCATTTATATTTTATGCAATCTCTCATCCAGCTTATGAGTAGTCCCCTTTACTTCCTTTTTCCCCACACGAAGGACCTGGAACTTGGTTTCGTGGCTTTGTTGACCTACGTCAATGCCTGGTTTAGGTAAGAGGTTCTGGGTTTGAATCCCAGTTGGGCCTTTCGTGGAAAAGTTGTCTTGAGTTCCGTGATTGGGAATCCTTCTACTCTACAGTATTCCACATGGAATAATGTCCTTGGCAGTGCTCACGGCTTATCTGTAACTGGCCATATCTAGTAGTGATGTTTGATTTTCAGCCTGGCCCTACATTTCCACATTAAAACTGGTCCGAATCAAAGTACCACTCAGCCTCTTTCTGTTCCTTACTCTCCATTCTTGGCACCATAAATTTATTCACACAGCCCCTAAAGAGCTCTTTAGTTTGAGATGGAAAATGTCATTTATGTCTGCCAAACATTCCCTCCCACCCCTCTCATTACGTTTCCCCATAGTTGGAGGGCAAGTTCTGGCAGCTTTCTACCTGGAGGTCCCAGACCGAAAGTTTCAAGTTTCTTGAAATCCCATATCTTTTATCCACAAGGAAACATGGTTCAGGTAATTAAGGTTACTCAAATTTGAACATTCTGTTCACCTTCTAAATTAATTAATTAAAATTTGAAACCTCAGAATACGTAAGTGGAAGATCAATCCTCCACCCTCTTCCTGATCTGACCCATATTTTTCATTTTTCCTCATGTCTCCCCACTCCGGGCCTCAAATCTGCCTTAAACTCTTTGGTGTTTCTCCCAACCCTGTCTCCCTCTCTGGTGATCCCCCTGACACAAGATTCTCCTCTCTTCCTCTGTCCAACCAAATGGATTCTTTCCTCATATGAAGTGTCAGATCAGGTAGCACTTCTTCTGAAAGCCTTCCCTGCTCATTAGGAGTGGAGAGCTGCACCTTCTCTGTTCCCCTGTGAAAATGCCATGATTACTTATCTTTGCGACTTCCTTTGACAATTTAAAATATAATTAACCTTTATGTGCAATTTTCGTGTAATAATCAGTGTACATGTCCCTTGCTAGCCCTTGAGAACTTCAGGATATTTAGTGCTTCAGAGCCTATCTCCAGATCAAACAAATTGTGGGCTACCCAGTAATTTCTTTATATATATTTTTGCCTTAATTAGGAACTTACTGGCTCACAGTCTGGAGGGTAGCAGTCCAAAAGCAGGTATTGTCTGCCCTGCCTTCTCTGAAGCTGTAGCGTTCTGGTGGTGGCGTCCTAGGAATCACTCTTTGCCTCCAAAATATGGTCATCTGTTTCTTTGTTTCCCCCTTTTTTTCTTTTTGTTATAAAATAACTTTTATTTACATAATTTATCAAACATAACTGCTTTCTTTGGAGAAAGAGAATTTACTAATAACAGATACTGCCGTTTCTTTTTCAGACTCCTTCAGCCATGTAATACACATGTTCACTTCTATTTCAAAGAACATGGTATAAAACAGTGGATATTAATATTTTTTTAACTGTGCCTCAACCATTCACAATTAGGCTTTTAAATTATGTCCATCACTTGCTAGGTCCTAAGTGTTCAGGATGAAAAGTTGAGAAAAGATAAGGCCCTTAATCATATCTCTTTTAAAATTGATATAATCCACAGGCACATGGACTTGGGCTAATATGGGATAAGCAGATTAGGTGTGTAAGGGACCTAATTTATTTAACTTTAACTGCTAATCAAATTATAGGAGGAAAGAAAGAAAAGAAAAAAAGAAAAGAAAGAATGAAAAGGAAAGAAAGAAAGAAAGAAAGAAAGAAAGAAAGAAAGAAAGAAAGAAAGAAAGAAAGAAAGAAAGAAAGAAAGAAAGAAAGAAAGAAAGAAAGAAAGAAAGAAAGAAAGAAATTTAATACCCAGTTAGGCTGCTGACTTGTTTTCAGAAAAAAAGTGTTAAGATCTTACCAGTTGCGAAGTACGGCTTTCCTTCCCTGTTTTCTGTAAGATGCCGACTGGCCCAAGTCCTCCTTTCTAAGAGCGGGTGTTCTCGACTTTGCTCTGTGTTAAGAGACGCCGGGGTCGCGCTGCGCTGTCAGGAATTCCACACGAGGGATTTGAGGCACAAGCAGCATCTCGTTGTTAGCGCCTTCCAGACCCGGACGAGGGCGGGAAGGGAACGCGGCAGTCAGCGCGCAGCCCGCCGCGCCCAGCACCTGCGCAGCCCAGCACCCAGCGCAGAATGAAGGGGGCGTGGGGGTCTCTGCGCTCACACTGTGTGGTCAGGACGACAGGTGGAAACCAAAGCTCTTCGTGCAGAGCCCCGGCCTTTGGTGACACGGAAGAGTTCCTGGAAACCAGATCCCCTGGGAGCCTTAGATGCCGGAGCCTGGCGTCTGCGGAAACAATAGGACTCTGTTCAGGAGCTGTGCTTTTTACGAGTCACGGTATTTCCATATTGGCAGTTTCAATAACTGTAAAGTGTGAGGGGAATCAACGCACCGTGCGATGAAAAGTACTGAAGGAAGAAATAGATCAAAAACATTAGATACAGTGTCACCTGGAAATGACTTTTCATTCCATGATTCAGAAAAGAAAAAAGTCATAGCGCGAAGGTTTCCGTAGTGTAGTGGTTATCACATTCGCCTCACACGCGAAAGGTCCCCGGTTCGAAACCGGGCAGAAACATAAAACTGTTTTGCAAAGCTCTTTCCTTCGCAAGAATATGCAAATGTTTACCTTTCCCCAAGGCTTCACCTGGATGCTTTCTCTGGAACTCACCTTCCAAGCAACAGGGGATCCAGGCTAAACAGAGCGCCGCCCTCCCCTGCGCCACGCCTGTTCCTAACGGCCCTGCCTGCAAAAGGCCGCCTGGCTGCCCGCAGCTTCCGGGAAGCGGAACAGCTTTCCAAGATTTCTAAGGATTTCTAAGCAGGAAATCCTATCCCAGAAAGACCAGAATATTCTCGAAGTTTATTTCCTTTCTTTCTTTTCCTCTCCTTTCTTACCTACCCCTCACCTACATTCCAACCTTCCTCACTCGCTCCCTCCCTCCCTCTCTCCCTCCTTCCCTCCCTCCCTTCCTTCCGTGGGTCCAGGGGGTCTCAGGTCTGGCTCCCCCTCCTAAGGGACACTCACCCCGCAGCCCGCAGCCGCCTGCCTCCCCAGGACAGGAGGTAAAACGTCGCAGACCTCCCTCAGGGAACCGCGGACAGGTAGCTTGTAAACTGCCTTTTAGTCCGGGCTGTACGCTTCCTACAGTCACCTCACCACACCCCATTTACGGGCTTCAGGGGATCCTAGAAAAACCCTGTTAGGAAGGGTCTTTGTCCGAGCCCCTTGCTGTTGCCCTCGTTCCCCGCCCCTTGGCCGAGCGCTGTCCTCACTCTCTGAGCCGCCGCCTGCGGGGACCCGCTCCTGTCTGGAAGGCGCAGCAAGTAGAGCGTGTTTCTGACGCGGTACCGAGAGCTCCTCTGGTCTTGCGGCGACCCCGACCCTGCCCTTCGGGAGCTGGGGAGGGACAACAGGCGGCCCCCAGCCAGGAGCGCAGGGCGCCAGAGCCGCAGGCGCCAGCTCAGGAAAGGAGAGTCCCGGGGAGATCCGGGGGCGCCCATACCGCCCACGTGGAGGGGGTCGCGGCCTTCCTGGACGAGCGGGGACGCGGGGAGCGCGTGGGGACGTCCGGGAAACTCCAGCAGGAATTCTGCTTGTCCTACAGCAGGGAGCACAGCGGCTGCTCTAAGGAAAAATCGGAGACCACCAAACAGCAGCTCCTAGAGCTCGGCTGCTGGTAGGAGCCTGGCAGGTGGCTCGTGAGGCAGAACAAGTGGCAGAGGTGCACCGCGTGGAAGAAGAGTTCAAGTTAGAAAGGGGCGTGCACCTGGCACAGCAGAAGTGAAGGTTCTTTATCCATCGCTTGTGCCCAGGTAATGATCAGTTAGAAGCCCTGGCTTGAAAATATGCTTGGGCGGGGGCAGCAGCTGCCTCAGTCTGGAGGACCCACCCCTGGGTGGGACCCTAAGACATGGGCCCCTATAGAGTCCTCCTCAGATAAGGAAAAAGAGGAAGAGTGGGAAAGGGCTAGGTGTGACAGCATAGAAGAGAGTAAGTTTAGCTTAAAATGCTTATCTACTAGGCCAGGGAATTAAGAATCACAGCTGATCCTGTATTTCCCCAATATAAACATTTTAACAGCCTTAAAGGTAATTAATCCCATTACCAAATTACAAAAAGAAAAAGTGTATTAGTCCAAATTTTATTTGGCATAGGTGCAATCTCTCTAAGTTTACGGAATACTAAAAAATAAATTAGCATTATATGTATAAAATCTCTTTTTAAAAGGAGGTACCAAGGACTGAGCCCAGGACCACATCCATGGGAAGCAGGAAGGAGGGGAAGGAAGGACTCAAGGAAGGCAGGAGGGAAGGAGGAAAGCAAGACAGAGAGAGAGAAAAAGAAAAATAAGTTTTGAGCTAACATGGTCGGGTTAGAAGTGGGTTTCTTTCTCAGAAATCCTCAGGAATCTTGGAAACGTGTTCGGCTTCCCCGATGCGGAAGGTTCCCGGCGACCCTGGAGGTGCAAGCAGGGCTGACGCCCAGGTTTGGTGGAGGTGGAGGGCGGGGCTGGGTAGCAGGGATAACCTTCGCTCACAAGCTGAGAACTCCAGGCAGAGCACCAGGCAGCCCCTTGGGCAAATGTAAGCATTTGACTGCCTTGTCAGGTTACAAGCATGGGAAAAACCTGCTATTTCCCCGTCTCTAACTGGCGAGGTGATTCCCACTACACAAGAGAAACTGAGGTCCAGTCTTGGGTGAGGAACTGCAATGTGTGTGTGTGTGTGTGTGTGTGTGTGTGTGATATCATGTCTATTCGACTCACTGGTTATATCTCCATTCTGAACCATTTTTTCAACCCCAAATTTGCATAGCCAATTGCCTGTTACATCTCCAGTTACATATGCTGATGAGTGACATCTCCAAGGACATAGACCGAATGCACTCACACACACATTCCCTCGTTATCTTTCCCTCCTCAAGTAAATCCAATGCCATGATTCAGACTAGTGGGCCCAAAGATTGGAGACTTCTTTGATTCCGTCTATCTCCTATTCCTCATGTGGAACATGTGTGTTGTTTCTATAAAATATCACCAGACTCTTGCCACTTCTCACCACCTCAAATTCTACCCCTCTGGTCCAAGCCACACCATTTCTGGTATGAAATATTTTAAAAATATCGTCATCACCTTCCTCTTTCCATCAAATCCCCTCTACTATATTCTCCACAGAGCAGCCAAAAGGATCCATTTTCACCTGAAAACATTTGGAGCCATTCCCTGGCTGAGAACCAAACAATGCCCACTTGCTGCTCTCAGAGGAAAAGCAAATACCCTGGGGAGAGGATGGAGCTCAGGGGGCTGAGAGCCTGCTTCCCACGTACAAGGTGCCAGTCTTGGTCCCTGGTATGAACAAACAAAACAAAGGAAAACCTAACTCTCGTTGGGGAGCAGATGTAGCTCGGCAGTTGAGCACCTGCTTCCCAGCTAGGAGGTCCTGAACTCAGCACTCTGTACTTCTAAACAACAACAACAGCAAACACCCCAGGGGCGCACAAGATCTACCTCATCTACCTACCTACCCTGTTCCTACCCTGCTGCAGTTACCATCACGTCTTGCTCTTCCTTGAAACCATAAACCACAGCCCCCTAGAGCCTTTGCAGCGACATATTCTGTTCTCTCTAACAGTGACCTTACGTAAAGTCTTTCCCCTTCTTCAAGTCTTAGATCAAATTCCACCAGGTCCGTGATATTCACCTCACCTTCATTCCCTATTCCAATCTCACCTTCCTACCTTACTTTGCTCCACTGCACGCAATCTCTTAACACATTATTGCACTTGCTTACTTGTTTCATACACTTTCTCCCACACTGGCGTGGAAGCGCTGTAAAGGCTGGAAATCGCGTGTGTGGGCTGAGCAGCTCCCCACCTGCTACAGCGCCGCCAGTAAGGGAAACTCGACGAGTTTGTTTTGCACCAAATGTAATATTCAATTTTGTGGACTTGAAACGAGATTCTGAGATGTTATTGAGTGCTCAGAGTCATGAAGGTAATGAAACAAAAGTTTTCTACCCAGATGTCTTGATTTAAACTCACAGCCCTTTTACTGGGTTGGGACCTTCATGGCGTGGATGTATTGAGAGAAGCGCTGGCGGCAAAAGCCTGTCAGGAGAGGGGGATGGAACTCGGCACTAGACCCATCACCCCCTGACAAACCTCAGATTCCTTAACTAACTCTGTCTTCGCACCAGGGGTTTGCTGACAGCCACTTCCGTGGATAGAGAACTGCCTTAGCTCAGGAAATCCTGCTGGCCTTGGCCATCGCTAACACCCACCCCGAGGGAAGGCTGCCGCCCTCCCCGTCTCTCCTGAATTATCCCCCATCCTGTCCTTCCTGCCCCCAAATCCAACTGCCCGGGAATGGGCGGGGGCGGGGCGGGGCGCCCTGGCAGGGACCGAGGCTTCCGGCGTCCTTCCGGCCCCGCGGGTGTCCGCCCCAGGCCCCCACTTGGCGTTTCTCCCCGGGGCCAGCGAAGCGCCTCCCACCCCAGACGCGCCCTAACCCCACGGCCTGTGTCCCTGACGTGGGCTTGCTTGCTGCTCGGGAAGGAGGAGAAGGAGGCCCCCAGGAGAGACGCCCCACGTGCTCTGCCCTCGGGCCGGGGGAAGTGGCCGCGCTGCCCGCACTCTCGGGGCCGGGGGTCGCCGCCTCTTCCTCCTTCCTCCGACGCTGCCCACTTGCCCCCGGCGCCTCCGCACTTCCCCGACCCAGGCGTTTCCAGGGCACGTCCCCGCCTCTGCGCGCTCGGCCTCGGCTTCCCCCGGCGCTGATGGGGGCTTAGGTCCGCCCCCAGCAGGGAAGGGCTGGGTCAGGAGAGGGGGTCTGTGGCCCCGCACGCGGGCCGGCGCCTTGGGGGGTCGCGGCGGCCGCGGAGCCCCCGAGGCCGGGCGGGGAGACGGGGCAGGGCCCCCCGCGGGCGGGAGGCGCGAGCAGCGCGGAGCCGCCCCGGGGAGCGCAGAGGAGGCGCCCCCGCGGGCCCTGCCCGGGCGCTCAGCTCGGGGCCGCGCCGCGCTCCCGGCCTTGCAGCCGCTGCGGGCCCCGGCCTGCGGGGGGAGGCAGCCCCGCGCGGCGGCCTCCCGGATCCTCGGGATGAGAACCGGCCATTCCACAGTGACTCAGGGGCGCGGAAGAGCCGGGGTTCCTGCAGGCCCAATGCGGAGACGTTTCTTCTTTCCTGCTCCCTTTTCCCTGCTGGGGAAGGGGAAAGCAGGAAGAGTGTGGGGGAGAGTGGCACATTTCTTTTTGGTTGTGTGGGCCTTTCACCTATGGAATAAGAAACGCGTGTGAACCCAGCGGCCGGTTAGCTCAGTTGGTTAGAGCGTGGTGCTAATAACGCCAAGGTCGCGGGTTCGATCCCCGTACGGGCCAGGCTGTGGCTGTGTCAACCTTTTCGTGCACCTGCAACCTCTACCTCTAAGGTCCACTCTGAAGATCACGTTCCTTTTCCCTTAAGAACCATTTCTCCCTGAGAATGTACGATCTTAACCGAGGCAGTCATTTCAGGAGACCTCGCTGGTGGCCCTTGCCAAGGCTTAGGTTTTCTGATGATTCCCACGTACACACTGAAGGAACAGCGCCGACACCACGCGGGAAAAGGATCCGCGCGCGCTTCTTGTCCTATTGAGAAACGGTAAACAGAGCTCTGTCTCGTGTCCCTCTGAAAAGAAACTGTAAAACCATCCACACTTCTTACCACTTCCTCATTGGATATTCACCAGTTCCCTGAAAGACGAAACTCGATTTTAAAAATTACACAGTGACAACAAGCTTTAAGATGGATAAAGCAGGAGGTAAACAAAGTTTCCTTTTGAACATTCAGAAGACTGATTCAGTAGGTGGAAGACTCATTTTCAGAAGGATTTAAGGTTTAATTTTAGGGTTAGAATTGCATTCACATTTTTAACGTCAGAAGGTGTAAACAGGTACATCAAAATCTTTCCTTATGCCTCATCCGTCCAATAATCTTTTCCAAAAACTTCCCTACATAAATTCTATACTTACTTGCTTACAGGTCCTTTCCAGTTTTCTTCATACAAGCAAATATTTACACAAGTTATTGTTTCCCATCTTTCATAATCACACATTGTCTACAACTTGCTTTTATCACTTAGGGCAATAAGAATCTCAGTTTTATCGATATTTAGAGAGCTATCTCTCTCCCCCCCCCCTTTTTTTTTAATGTTTTGCTGAACTGGCTACTGGGTAATAAGTACCACACATATTGATCCACTATGTTCAAAATGGAAGCAGATTCAGGCCTCAGAATACAAATGGCTTGATTTCCTGAAAGCTCTTTAGATATGAAGGAATCTTGAAAACATCATCCGTTCACTCTAAATTGTAATCTCAATTGTGAACTGTTAATATAGTGAGTGAAGAAAAGTTGGCAGAAGGATGAGGATGGGTAAAGGCAAAGAATATGTTGATTATTTCTTCATTAAAAATGATTGCCCACTTATACCCTGCCATAACCCACTGAATGGACTGAGGGAAAGGGTAAACTACAATGTAAACCATAATCCATGCGATGAAGCAGTGCTCCAAAATGTATTCACCAAATGCACTGATGAAAGAGGTTGTTGATGTGGGAGGAGTGGGGGTGGGGAGTGGGGTATACGGGAACCTCTTATATTTTTTAATGTAACATTTTGTGTGATCTATGCATCTTTTTAAAATAAGACAATTAAAAATTGCTAAAAATAAATACATAAAAAAATGATCGTCCCTGTCCTTAAAGCCAGCTGATAAATAGACTGGATTTGTCTGGCCATCAAGCTGATTTTGTTCTTCAGTCCTTGAAATTATATGTAATGCTGTAATAGTTGAATATGCCATTAAAACCATCACTTGAACAGTAAGAATTTAGATTTTTGAGCCAATATCATAAGACAAATTAGTTGTATATATGCATATGCTTTAGCCTTTGAGCATCATATGGAAAACGACAGAGAAAAGAAGAATTTACATAGAACAACGGGCTGGTAAAAGCGAGAAACATCTTCAAGTTTAATTTCTGAGTGGAAGGAAAACATTTTCCTAAATTGAATTTTGATTTTAGGTCCTTTGGCATGAAGAGTGAAACATTCTGCATAGCAAAAGGGAGGCTGACTATTATTGTAGGAAGGTACGAAAGTGTTGCATTTAATTGCTAAGTCTGGCAAGGCATCAGAAAGAACACGATAACACGGAGAAAATGGAGCAAGAGATAGGCTGGGAGAGAGGCTGCTGTTGATCAGTTTCTTTGTCTCTTTGTTGGCCAAGAAACTCCCTGTTCATGCTTCATTCAATCTGGAAGGTCTCCAATCATTTCCAAGGAAAGTTTTCACAGTTCTTTCCTTTATTTGCCTTGGAGGCTGAAGAGTATCAGAGGAATAATGAACAACAAAAAGGTAATAATAAATCTATTTGTTATTAGAAATATTTTAAATTGGATCAACTCCATTTCAATGTTAACCCATTGATAGATATTTTCAAAATTGGCACATAATACTAATATTTTATTTGCTAAAGGATTATTACACTGGAGTTTGGATATAACAAGATGCAATGTAATTGAAGTGACTATTTACTACGTCATTAATATTTTATGTGAATATAAAATGTGCATTAACAATTTATGTTTATCTAATTTTATGTGTATATTTCAGGAAGTTTTTTAGTAGTAAAAAAGAGAGTAAAATAACTTAGGAGTTATTTTGCTTAGGAGTTATTGAGAACCCATCAAGTCTTAGCATTGATCTTAAGCTTGAATAATAAAAAGGAACTTAATAACAGCTAAAAATAAATGTTAAACTAAGCCCAAAATCAGAGTTTTCTATTTTAAAAGTTTCATTGATCCTATATCATTCATACTTGAATATACATAAACAATAAGTATATAGTAAAAGCTGTGAACTTACAAGACAATGATGCATAACATCACAAAACACTCCCAAACGTCACCCCACCAGCACTACACTCAGTATGTTGTGAAACATTTGTTACAGTTTATGAAAGAACTTATTTCCGAATGAGTTGATGTAGTCCACAGGAGTTGAATCTGAAGGGTCAAATCTCTGGCATTATTGAAAGAGGGAATGTGTGATGACATTCTTCAGGTTCTTCTATAAAGGGGGACGATGCACTTTTGGTTTGAAGCCAGAAGCTAATAGGAGAGCCCCGAGATGGGGGTCCTAAAGCACTTAGGTGATTATTTAAAAATCAGGTAATAATTAGGAAATTACTAATGATTATTTATTGATGTTCCCCACTCTTTAGAATGTTATTTTGCGTCTGGCAGTTGCTGTAGATGTGTTGTGTATGCAGCGTCTGCAAGATTCTCCATGGAGAAGCAGCCATCCCGGAGTCAGCCTTCTCCAGTAAGAGCCCTGGGCCCAGAAACTTCCCTTATGCGGAGGCCGCACATTAGGCCTGTGGCCTGGTCTAGATGCTTCCTACTTATTGGGGTAATTTTCCCCATTCCGGTACTCAGTGACATCCTATGACTTGTGTCAGTGGCACCTGGCCAAACGCGCTCGCGTATCTAACCCAGCGGGGCTGAACCGGGTCCCTCCCGTCGTGACGCAGGAGGGGGAGCACAGAGTATCATCGGTGTCGAATGCTGGGAGGGGCCCCTGGCCACGAGAGACCGACGCCCACTGCCGAGGCCGGCCTTGCTGACTCTCCTCTCCGAGTAAAGCCTTGTCCCGGCAGTGCTTGTGTGCGCTGCGTCCTGCGTGGCCACCGCAATTCCGCGGCACCACGCAGCGGGCGGGAGCGTGTGGACTCCTGCTCCTGGCGCCGGCCCAGCTCAGCTGCCCTGCAAGCGGTGGAAGGACTTCTCCCCTGGCAGCCAAGGACATTGGCTTGACAACTCAGATCGCTTCTTAATTTTTAAAGCATCTTTATTGTGTATGATATACTTGTAAAAAATGCATAGATTCAAGTGTACACTGGGATGAGTTTTGCTGTATTTATACATTCATATAGTCACTATCACAATCAAATTAGAGAACATTTCCATGCTCCCCAAATGTTCCCTTGTGCCTTGTGGTAACGGCAGTCAAATTAGCTAAACTAGGTACAATTATAAATCTATAACACTGTAACTGCTATGCAGTCTAAATAATGAGAATCTTTTATTCTTGTTCCCTGTGAGTTATTTTTAAATATTCCTGTTTGTTGTCAGTAGTCCCTGTTTGTACTCTTTTCTTGCAGTCTCAGGTAGCACAGTTGAGGTGATTCGGTGTCCATAAGATAGCTTTGGAAAAACAACCTACTGGTCTGTTTCTTTCACCAGGTCTAAAGGTGGCAACTCATAACCTTTATCTCTAAGTGCAAAAAGAGAAGTAATGTGGTTCCACTGGGAATCGAACCCAGGATCCCCTGTGTGTAAAAGAGATGTTATAACCACTACACCATAGAACCAAAGCAGAGTACACACACAGAAATGTGGAACCTAGAAAGAGGAGAAAAAATACTATCAGAGTGTTATAGGCATAACCACCCACAGCCACCATGGTTCTAAAGGGATAATCAAATGGACATAAATGAACTTTCCTGCATCTTCTGCACACATTGAAAATGTCAAAGGGTAGTGGTTTCACCTGCTATCACAAGAGTAAATGGCTTCAGATATGCAAGTGAACTCTATTTCTACCAGACCAGAATGTTCTTGTCTAGCGTCTGTATACTCACTTTTTCCACACATATTTATAGAGGGATTACTATGTCCCAGACACTTTGCAAAGCTCCAGGGCTACAGCAGTAAGTACAAAGGTGGAAAAGCCTGCCTCTGGGGTTACACTGATTCTTCTAGACACACTAGGCACTAAGTAAGCATGTTTATATTTCATGCAAGCTGTCACCCAGCCGATGAGTAGCCCCCTTTGCTTCCTTTTTTCACACAACAGGGATTGGGAACTTGGCTGTGTGGCTTAGTTGACCAAAGTGACTCTCTAATAAATGAGAGATCCTGCTTCAAATCCCAGCAGCACCTCATGTGGGACACTTTCCTTTTTAAGTAACCATGATTGAGAATATCTCTACTTTACAGAATTCCACACAGATCCGACCTCCCCACACTCACTAAGACCCTTGGCCGTCCTCTGGGCTGATCTGTAATCTGTACCATATCTATTAACGATGTTTGACGTTCGCCCTCCCTACAATTCCACCTAAATTTGGTCCCAATCAAAGTGCCCCACCAAGGCAGAGATGCCAACCCAGGATAACTGAGTGCTCTGGGCGACGGAGGCCTTACACGTTTCACGTGGGCCCGCGTCCTGCTCTCTCTTTCGGGAGCCCTCCTCTGATCCCTCACTGCCTCTCCTTTTGGCCCCTTTCTCTTCCTTATTCGCCAATCCTGGTCTCTTAAAATTTATTTTCACAGCTACCAGACAGCTCTTTAGTTTGAGATGGACAATCTCACTCCTCTTCTCCAAACATTCCCTCCCTCCCCTCCCATCACGTTTCCCTGCAGCTGGAGCCCGAGTCCCGGCCGCTTTCCACCTGCAGGTGCAGGCTGGCGCTGGCGGACACCGCTGCAGGTGCCTGCGCCGCGCGCTCCGGGCCCACGACGACGGGTCCCCTGGCGCGGATCCTGCCCACGAGAGACGAGAAGCCCAGCGCGGAGCGGAGGCGCGTCCCCCGCACAGGCTGAGGAGAACTGGACGTGGACAGAGCTCCAGGAGCAGCTCCGCGGGAGGAGCGAGGGCCCTTCCCGAGGAAGCTGAGCTGTGCGGGGAGAACGGGGTGAGCGTCCCGGGGAGCGCGGAGCCGCGCGCAGCTCCAGCAGGAGACGCAGCCTCTGCCTCGGGGTTCCCCTCAGCGAGTCAGTGACGCTGTGAGCAGCCGAAATGACGCCTCACCTCAAACAGGGACACGGGGACGGGAGGGGGGACGAGGGTCTTGAGCAAGGGGAGGGGCGAAAGGAGCAAAGGGAGGAAGGGACCTGGCGTGAGAGTCTGTGGTGCTCCTGTAGGAGACGCGAGCCGAGGCTTCCAGTTGCATCTGCGGGGAAGAGAAGCTTTCCTTCTGCATCAGTTAAGGGAACTGTGGACATTCCAGCCGTCCAGCTGCAGTAGACAGGACATGAAGAAACTTACATCAGAAGCTTCCATCTAGCTTTCAATTTGGTATGAAAGAAGAAAAAAAAAGCTCTCAATGCAGAGTTTTGTGGGGAAAAAGAAGCATGTTTTTCAATAGGCAATGGAATCTCCTGTACGTTTCTTGAAATCCCGGATCTGTTTATCCTCAAGGAAACATGTTTCAGGTAGTTAAGCTTTGGAAGATTTGGGCTACACATTCGGTTCACCTTCTAAGTTAATGAATGAAAATTTGAAAACACAAAAAAAGTAAGTTTAAGATGGATCCTCCACAATCTTCCAGATCTGACCCATATTTCCCCATTTTTCATGTCTCCCCACTCCCGGACTCAATTCTGCCTTAAACTGTTTACTGTTCCCAACACTGCCTCCCCTCTCCCTTGATGCCCCTGATGCCAGACTCTCCTTTCCTCCTCTTCCCATCCAATGGAATCTTTCCTTCTATGAATCTATGAAGTCTCAGTTCAGGCATCACTTCTTCTGAGCGCCTCCCCTGCTCACTAGGGGTGGAGAGCTGCACCTTCTCTGTGCCCCTGTGAAAATGCCATGATTACTTACCTTTGCAACTTCCTTTGGCAATTTAAAATACAATTGACCTTTATGTACAATTTTAGTCATAATCAGTGTACGTGCTACTTGCTAGCCCATGAGAACTATTTCAGGATATTTGATGCCTCAAAGCTTAGCTCAGGACCAAATAAATTGTTGGCTACACGTTGTTTCCTTTATAAAAATGTTTGGCTTAAATAGGAACTTATAGGCTCAGAGTTTGGAGGCTAGAAGTCCAAAACCAGGTCCTGGCCGCCCTGCGCTCTCTGAAGCTGTAGCGTGCTGGTGGTGACTTGCTGTGCCTGCAGCTCAGGGCCACCTGCTTCTTTCTGCTTCCTCTTGTGGCTTACACTGTCACCTCCAAATTCCTTTGCTTGCAAGAACCGAGGCATATGGGATTAAAGACCCCCCTGACTCTGGCTGACCTCATCTTAATAGTATCTTCCAATGTCCTACTTACAAGTGAGTTCACACTCAGAGGCCCTGGAGGTAGGATTTGCGGATGTCTTGGGGTGGGGGTGGGGGAGGGGCATGATTCTATCACCTCCCTCTCCAGGACTGTGCTCCTCCAAAGTCAAACGCATGACCCATTGCGAAGCTGGTTTAACCTGTGAGATACTCCTGCTAAAACAGAGATTCTTGGACAGTGATGCGGTACATGTAGGAGTAGGCTGTGCTGGAGCCTAAAGGGGAGGGGTGTGGGGCTGGGGGATCAGCAGGCGCACAGATGCCAGCAGACACGAGTGCAGCTAATGGGGGCTGGGCAGGCACAGCAGGTAGCGACACGGGAAGTGCAGATGCTGTGCCAGGGCCCACAGGGGCCAGCAGATCCATCATCGGTGACCAGGGTCAGATGAGGAGGCACTGGTGGAGCTAATGAGGACTCCGCAGGCACGGGACTGGGGCTCGTAGAGGACAAGCAGACGTTACAGGGGGCTAATGACGGAGTAAGTGATTAGGTGTCTGTTAGGGTCCCAATTTCTTTAAATTTAACAGCTAATCAAATTTTAGAGAAGGAAGGGAGAGAAGGAGGAAAATGTCCATTTAATGCCCCTTATTCTGCTGATTTGTTTTCAGGAAAAAGTGTTAAGACCTTACCAGCTGAGAAATGCAGCCTTTCTTTCCTGTTTTCTGCAAGATTCTGACCAGCCCAGGTCTTAGTCGATTTTGCTGTACGTGAAGAGATGCAGAAGTCGCGCTGTGCTGTCAGGACTCGGCACAAGGGATTTGAGGCACGAGCAGCGTCTCGTTGTCCAGCACCTTCCAGACCCGGAGGGGGGGCCGGGGGAGGGACGCGGCAGTGAGCGGCGCAGCCCACCCCGCCAGCAGCTGCTTAGCGGAGGGGCGAGGGGCGCCGGCCAGAACGGAGGCGGCGGGGAGGGGGAATCTCGGAGCACAGCCCATTGGGCCCCAAGACGACGGAAGTCAGAGCTGTTTGTATGCAGGGACCCCGCCCACGGTCATATGGAGGAGTTCCTTGAAATCCAACCCCTGGGAGCCTTGGGCGACAGCCTGGCCTCCGTGAAAAAAATTGGGACGTTGCTGATAAGTAATGCTTGTTTATGAGTCGTGGCGTTTCCATATTGATAGTTTCAATAAGTAGAAACTGTGAAGGAAATCAATGCACCGTGAGTTGCAAAGTAGTAAAAGAAAAAACAGATTTAAACTGATTAGTGTAACCTGGAAATATCTTTTCATTTCATTATCGGGAGGAAAAACCAACCATCCCGCAGTTTCCGTAGTGTAGCGGTTATCACGTTCGCCTAACACGCGAAAGGTCCCCGGTTCGAAAGCGGGCGGAAACAGCGTAATTGCTTTTGTTCACTTACTTGCTGCTCTGTCTGGAATTGGACTTGGAAGCAACGGGTTATTCCCCAGCCTCAACACAGGGCCGCCTTCCCCTACACGAAACCTGAAAACTCAATAGGCTTAAAAGATTGCTAAGGATTTCTAAAAAGGAAATTCGCGTCCAGAGATACCAGATTGTTTTCAAAGCTTTTACTGTTCTTTGCCTCCCTCCCTCCCCCTCTTCTTTCCGTGGGTCCAGGGGTCTCAGGTCTGGCTCCCCCTACTAAGGGACACGCAGCCCGCAGCCCGCAGCCGCCTGCCTCCCCAGGACAGGAGGTAAAACGTCACAGACCTCCCTCAGGGAACCGCGGACAGGTGCCTTGTAAACTGCCTTTTAGTCCAGGCTATACGCGGCCTTCCTACAGTAGCCTCACCAGACCCCATTTATGGGCTTCAGGGGATCCTAGGAAGAACTCTGTGATGAAGGGTCTTTGTTCTGAGACCCTTTCTATTGCCTTCATTTTCCCACCTCTTTGGGGAGTGCTTTCTTCATTCTCAGCCCCTCTTGAGTCCATGAGTCCCAATAAATAAAGCTTGTGTCTGACCCCGTGGAGCGAGTCCTCTAGTCCTGCAGCAGCCGCATCCCATGCCCTTCAGGACTTGGGTTGGAACAATTCCAGGAGACGAAGTTCCACGGGCATGAGCAGGTATGCTCCCGGGAAAAGGAGAAGTCGGGGAAATCCCGGATTCGCCCATGACCTCCATGTGGGGAGGGGAGGCTGCCCTCTGGGTGAGTGGGGACTGCTGAGAGAGTTTGGGGAGGCCCAAAATGTCCACGATACGGACTGTGCTACGGCAGGTGGCAGAGCAGCTGCACTTACATAGAAGAGAGTCGGCTGGAGGGCAGTAGCTCTACCAGGGCTGCACGAGCCTTGCAGGTGGATGCTGAGGCAGAGGAAGTGGCAAAGGCCTCTGTGCGCTGCTTAGAAGAAGAGTTAAAGTTAGGAAGGGACAAGTACCTGGCATAGGCAGAAGGTTCTTCAGGGTCATGCAACTTAAAATCAATAAGTCAACTTATTATATTGAGAACAAAAATTTTTCACTTTATTCACCTAGCATTTTAATGTTGACCTTATTAGATTCCCACCGAACTATGTAAATTTTTCTTTTCTGGGATAAGTTCTGTTATGAAATAACTTGCTTCCTCAACTTTTCAGTGCATATGTCTTTGAAAACAAAACTTTACTCTGTTTTGACATTTCAATAGCCATTTACTATTGACAGCTAAAATTCATTAATTATATTCCTGAAAATTTGGGTGAATAATTAATTAGTACCTATTATTTTAATTCCCAAGGGTATCTCAGGTATATTCATTGATTTTGCTAGTATTCTATTAGTTTTTACAAGTCAAATGCAATACCATATGTGGTGGGCAGGCTAATGGGTCAATGTGGTCAAGCAGGTGCCTAGTTGTTCGGTAAAGCAAGCTCTGCGTTAAGCGTAGCACAAGGGCATCTCATGGACTTTCATCATCAGTGAGTTGACTGCGTGAATGGCTGGTTACATCTACAACCAGCTGAAGAGACTGCCATCAGCAATGAGTGACATTTCATCCAAGAAGTTGAAGACCTTAAAAGGAAAAGTGACTTCAGTCTTCAGAGAGAGAGTTCTCATTTCTGATTCAGGTAGCCAGCGTCTCCTGGGGCACTCACCTAGGACCTTCATCGAAGCGCCCGGCTAGTAGCCTGCCCTGCGGAATATGGACTTATGAATCCCCATGGTCGAATAAGACAGTTTTATATAATCTCTTACTGTTTACAGATACCTCCTGTTGGTTCTGTTTCCCTAGAGAACCCTGACTAATACAGTTTGG
Organism: Dasypus novemcinctus; assembly: GCF_030445035.2. NCBI lineage: Eukaryota > Metazoa > Chordata > Mammalia > Cingulata > Dasypodidae > Dasypus > Dasypus novemcinctus. The sequence continues at coordinate 62,201,494 of NC_080694.1, forward strand.
TACCAGGGGTAGCTCTTATAGAACAGATTCTTAAAAATAGGATTTCTGAATTGGCTCTGGCATTTTTGCAATTGGCTTGCTACCTGATTAGATTCCAGGACACAAGTAACTCTGTTTCCAATAATCAAGAACCCACTGGCAGTCCCTGGCCTGTGTTGACAACAGACATGAGCAAAATATCAGCACTGGATATAACTACTTCAATGTGTATAAGAGGCAAGGATCAGGGTGAGAGTGTTTTTGACACCATAACAGAGTTTTGTGGAGTTAAAAAGTAACAATGATGTTGGCTGGCTGTTCCTGAATATGCTGGATACAGTTACAAAAGAAAGAGATGAGGTGAAATCTGCAAATTTGAAACTTAAACACTGCATGAATGATGGGAAAGTTTCTATTTGCACTCTAAAAGAAAATCATTATTTGCACAGCCACAGACTTGAGATCCACCAAAACAAGACTGAAATCTAACTAATGTCCATTAGTTACAATGGAAACTATTATCTTAACTTTGCAGGAGTCTGCTGTTAAAGTGAGGGCACTGACTGGAAATGAGCACAATCCTGAAGATTTGGATGGAGAAATACAGGTTGACGATAATGGCACTGGGGTCATTCTATTATTCAAGATCAAGGTTAATGCTAGGACTTGATGGTTGCCCAAGAACTCCAAACCAAATACTTCTAAATTATTTACAGTACTGTTAACTCCCAAAACCTTTCTAGCCTGCTCAGAAATATACACATAAAATTGGATAGACATGAAATTGTTCATGCCCATTGTATACCCACCTAAAATATCAGTGATACAGTAAATAGTCACTTCAACTCCTGTGCACCTTGTTATAGTCAAACTCCACTGTAATATTTCTTTAGCAAATAAAATATTAATATTATGTGCCAGTCTTGAAAAAGTATATCAATGGGTGTAGCATTAAAATGGAATTGATCCAATTTAAAATATTTCCAATGACAAATAGTTTTATTATTACTTTTTCTTTCATTATTCCTCTGAGACTCTTCTGTCCCCAAGGGAAATAACGGAAAGAACTGTGATAACTTTCCTCTGCAATGATTCAAAACCTTCCAAATGAGTGAACTATGAACAGGGAGTTTCCATGGCCAACAAAGAGGCAAAGAAGTTGATCAACTGCAGCCTCTCTCCCAGCCTATCTCTTGCTCCATTTTCTCTGTGTTTATCTTATTCTTTTGGTTGTCTTGCCAGACTTTAGCAATTAAATGCAACACATTTGTATCTTCCTACAATAGTCAGCCTCCCTTTTCTTATGCTGGATGTTTCACTATTCATGCCAAAGGACCTAAAAATCAAAATTCAATTTAGAAAAATGTTTTTCTTCCACTCACAAATTAAACTTGAACATTTTTCTTGTTTTTATGAGCCAGTTGACGTGTGTAAATTCTCCTTTTGTCTTTCCTCTTTCATATGGTACTCGCAGGCTAGAGCATATGCATATGTACAACTATCCTGTCACATGATATTGGCAGTAAAATCCAAATTCTTAATGCTGAAATGACTCTTGTCACTGGAATATTCAGCTATTATAGCATGGCATATAATTCTAAGGACTGAAGGGAAAAATCCAGCTTGATGGTCAGAGAAATTCAGCCTGACCCTTGATTCGATGGCTTTAGTGAGAGGGACCATCAGTTTTAACAAAGAGATAATCAACTTATTCTTTGCCCTTACCTCTTTTCATCCTCCTGCCAACATGCATAATTGAGATTACAATTTAGAGTGAATGGATGATATTTTAAAGATTCCATCACATCTAAAGGGCTTTCTGGAAATCAACCCATTTGGATTCTGAGGCCTGAATCTGCTTCCATTTTCAATATTGTGGAATAATATGTGTGGTACTTATTTGCCCAGTAGCCAGTTCAGCAAATACATAAAAAAGACAGAAATACCAATGAAACAGAGATTCCATACAGGGTTGTTAAGTGATAGGAGCAAGAAGGACCTATGAGCAAGTGAGCACAGCGTTTACCTAGGCAAGTTTTTGGAAATGATTATTGGATGGATGAGGCATAAGGAGACGAGCCCTTCACCATACCTGTTTATCCTTTCTACGTTTAAACACGTGAATGCAATTCTAACCCTAAAACTAAACCTTAAATCCTTCTCAAAAAATGAGTCTTCCACCTATTGAACCAATCTTCAGAATATTCAAAACGAAACCCTTTGTTTCTTTCCTATTTTGTCAATGTTAATGAAATTCATTGTCACGTGTAACTTTAAAAATCTCGTTTCATATTTCACGGAACTGGTGAAGATCCAGTGAGAAGTGGTACAATTCCTGTTCAGAGGGAAACAAGAGACATAGCTTCGTTTTCTCTGCATGAATCTGTATCCCAATGGGACAAAGAGCCGGTGCGGATCCTTTTCCAGCGTCGTTTCGGGGACGGACGTGAAAATCAACCGGCAGATCTAAGCCTGGGTAGGGCAAGGGCCTCCAGGGATGTCTGATGAAACGACTGTGTTAGTTAGGATCGTTAATTCTCGGCGGGAAATGGTTCTTGAAGGACCGGACCTGATTTTCCGAGAGGGCCTTAAAGGTAGAGGTGGGCGGTGTAGACACCACTTAAAATGGAACATCCCAGCGTGGCCCGTACGGGGCTCGAACCCGCGACCTTGGCGTTATTAGCACCACGCTCTAACCAGCTGAGCTAACCGGCCACCGTAGGAAAAAAGGGGTACTTATTCCCGAACTGATGAAACCTAAAATCGATGTCTTTACCCAGTACTCATCTGAAAATCATGAAAAATATTCCTATTTCCTACCGACTCAAACGAGTCACTCAATTTACTTTAAAAACTCACCATCCTACGAGTATATTACATTTTAAAAAGAAACGTAAAACGTCACAGAGCTAAGAGCTCTGGAGAGTGGAGCTCCCTTGAGGAACAGCAGGTGCGCTTCGGCCCAGCGGGGCGACCTCGGTCTGTAGAGAGGAAGGAAGCCGCGTCGCGGAGCTGGGCTCGCTGGAAACGCAAACGCCTCCCAGCCCGCGGCGGGCCTCGGACGCCCCCCTGGGGTGACTCGCGCCAGGTCGTGACAAGGAGCTCAGCTGCCCTGCACGAAGCTGCTCGTCCTCCTGGGGAAATGCCATCGACGATCAAACGGCATTGTCTCCTCCAGGTTCTCTGCAAAAATAACTTCAGCACAACAAACAACAACCCTACAGACCCCAAAGGCCACACAACCATGAGGACACAAATGTGCCACCTCCCCCACACTCTACTACTTTCCCTTCCCCGGCAGGGAAAGGGGAGCAGGAAAGAAGAGATCATCTCCGCATTGGGCCTGCAGGAACCCCGGCTCTTCCGCGCCCCTGAGTCACTGTGGAAAGGCCGGTTCTCATCCGGAGGATCCGCGTGGCCGCCGCGCGGGGCTGCCTCCCCCCGCAGGCCGGGGCCCGCAGCGGCCGCAAGGCCGGGAGCGCGGCGCGGCCCCGAGCTGAGCGCCCGGGCAGGGCCCGCGGGGGCGCCTCCTCTGCTCCCCGGGGCGGCTCCGCGCTGCTCGCGCCTCCCGCCCGCGGGGGCCCTGCCCCGTCTCCCCGCCCGGCCTCGGGGGCTCCGCGGCCGCCGCGACCCCCCACGGCGCCGGCCCGCGTGCGGGGGCCACGGACCCCCTCTCCTGACCCAGCCCTTCCCTGCTGGGGGCGGACCTAAGCCCCCATCAGCGCCGGGGGAAGCCGAGGCCGAGCGCGCAGAGGCGGGGACGTGCCCTGGAAACGCCTGGATCGGGGAAGTGCGGAGGCGCCGGGGGCAAGTGGGCAGCGTCGGAGGAAGGAGGAAGAGGCGGCGACCCCGGCCCCGAGAGTGCGGGCAGCGCGGCCACTTCCCCCGGCCCGAGGTGGTCGGCGAGGGCAGAGCACGTGGGGCGTCTCTCCTGGGGGCCTCCTTCTCCTCCTTCCCGAGCAGCAAGCAAGCCCACGTCAGGGACACAGGCCGTGGGGTTAGGGCGCGTCTGGAGTCGGAGGCGCTTCGCTGGCCCCGGGGAGAAACGCCAAGTGGGGGCCTGGGGCGGACACCCGCGGGGCCGGAAGGACGCTGGAAGCCTCGGTCCCTGCCAGGGCGCCCCGCCCCGCCCCCCCCCCCCCCGCCCATTCCCGGGCAGTTGGATTTGGGGGCAGGAAGGACAGGATGGGGGACAATTCAGGAGGGACGGGGAGGGCTGCAGCCTTCCCTCGGGGTGGGTGTTAGCGATGGCCAAGGCCAGCAGGATTTCCTGAGCTAAGACAGTTCTCTATCCACGGAAGTGGCTGTCAGCAAACCCCTGGTGCGAAGGACAGAGTTAGTTAAGGAATCTGAGGTTTGTCAGGGGGCGATGGGTCTAGTGCCGAGTTCCATCCCCCTCTCCTGGCAGGCTTTTGCCGTCAGCGCTTCTCTCAATACACCCACGCCATGAAGCTCCCAACCCAGTAAAAGGGCTATGAGTTTAAATCAAGACATCTGGGTAGAAAACTTTTGTTTCATTACCTTCATGACTCTGAGCACTCAATAACATCTCAGAATCTCCTTCCTCACGTCCACAAAATTGAATATTACATTTGGAGCAAAACAAACTCATCGAGTTTCCCTTACTGGCGGCGCTGTAGCAGGTGGGGAGCTGCTCAGCCCACACACACGATTTCCAGCCTTTACAGCGCTTGCACGCCAGTGTGGGAGAAAGTGTATGAAACAAGTAAGCAAGTGCAATAATGTATTAAGAGATTGCGTGCAGTGGAGCAAAATAAGGTAGGAAGGTGAGACTGGAATAGGGAATGCAGGTGAGGTGAATATCACGGACCTGGTGGAATTTGATCTAAGACTTGAAGGAAGGGAAAGACTTTACGTAAGGTCACTGTTAGAGAGAACAGACTATGTCACTGCAAAGGCTCTAGGGGGCAGTGGTTTATGGTTTCACGGAAGAGCAAGACGTGATGGTAACTGCAGCAGGTAGGAACAGGGTAGGTAGGTAGATGAGGTAGATCTTGTGCGCCCCTGGGGTGTTTGCTGTTGTTGTTGTTTAGAAGTACAGAGTGCTGAGTTCAGGACCTCATAGATGGGAAGCAGGCGCTCAACTGCTGAGCTACATCTGCTCCCCAATGAGAGTTAGGTTTTCCTTTGTTTTGTTTGTTTGTTCATACCAGGGACCAAGACTGGCACCTTGTACGTGGGAAGCAGGCTCTCAGCCCCCTGAGCTCCATCCTCTCCCCAGGGTATTTGCTTTTCCTCTGAGAGCGGCAAGTGGGCATTGTTTGGTTCTCAGCCAGGGAATGGCTCCAAATGTTTTCAGGTGAAAATGGATCCTTTGGGCTGCTGTGTGGAGAATATAATAGAGAGGATTTGATAGAAAGAGGAAGGTGATGAAGATATTTTAAAAATATTTCTACCAGAAATGGTGTGGCTTGGACCAGAGGGGTAGCATTTGAAGTACTGAGAAATGGCAAGAGTCTGGTCATAGTTTCTAGAAACAACACACATGTTCCACATGAGGAATAGGAGATAGACGGAATCAAAGAAGTCTCCAATCTTTGGGCCCACTAGTCTGAATCATGGCATTGGATTTAATTGAGGAGGGAAATATAATAAGGGAATGTGTGTGTGTGTGTGTATTTGATCTATGTCCTTGGAGATGTCACTCATTAACATATGTAACTGGAGATGTAAATTAGGCAATTGGCTATGCAAATTTGGGGTTGAAAAAATGGTTCAGAATGGAGATAAACCAGTGAGCCAAATAAACAGGATATCACACACTGAGGTGAGGCAGGCTGAAGTCTGGCTGGCAAGCATAGCCGCGCCCAGTGGGGGATATGCGCAGCCCACCACTCGGGTGTAGGGCGGCTGGAACGGGTGAACTGCCCTCAGCCATGGAACGGGCGCACTGCCCTCGGCCCCGCCCAGGCAACCTGACGCCGGCTTGCTGATACCAGCAGGAGCTGCCTACGCTCACATCCCCCTCCCGCACTGTCAAGCCGCAGCGCAAGCCGCACCATGAAAGGCAAGGAACTAGTCCCTACCAATCACTCCCAGCCCCGTTCCCCTTTCCCGCCGGTGCCGCCCCTTCACCAACCTAGAATCTGCCTCTTCCCCCCACCAACTGCTCGCCACCGCCAATCCAATCCCCCTTTGGCCACAGCCAATCAGTCCCCTGCTCACTCCCCCGTAACCCTATATAAACACATGTACTTCCCTTAATAAATTAGACCTGGTGCTCACCTCGTCTCCGTGGTGGTTTCTCCGCCGTGCGCCCTCCACGCCTGCGAGCCCCCGCAGGAGCCTAGGCCTCTCCTGCCCCGTCGTCCACCGGAGAGGACGTACCGACCGCGACACACACACACACACACACACACACACACACACACAGTGCTGTTCCTCACACAAGACTGGACCTCAGTTTCTCTAGTGTAGTAGTTATCACTTCGCCGATTAAAGGCAGGGAAATAGCAGGTTTTTCCCATGCTTGTAACCTGACAAGGCAGTCAGATGCTTACATTTGCCCAAGAGACTGCCTGGTGCTCTGCCTGGAGTTCTCAGCTTGTGAGCGAAGGTTATCCCTGCTACCCAGCCCCCCCTCCACCTCCACGGAACCTGGGCGTCAGTCCCGCTGGCACCTCCAGGGTCGTCAGGCTCCTTCTGAATCGAGGAAGCTGAACACGTTTCCAAGATACCTAAGTATTTCTGAGAAAGAAACCCGCTTCTAAACCCACCATGTTAGTTCAAAACTTATTTTTCTTTCTCTCTCTGTCTTCCTTACCTCTCTCCTTCCATCCTTGAGTCCTTCCTTCCACTCTTTCCTGCTTCTCATGGTGGTCCCGGCCTCAGTTCTCGGTACCTCCTTTTAAAAAAAGATTTTGTACATATAATGCCAGTTTATTTTTTAGTATTCCATAAACTTAGGGAGATTACACCTAAGCCAAGAAAAATTTGAACTAGTACACTTTTTCTTCTTTGGTAATTTGGTAATGGGATGTATTACCTTTATTTTAAGGCTGTTAAAATGTTTATATTGGGGAAATACAGGATAAACTGTGATTCTTAATTCCCTGGGCTAGAAGATAAGCATTTTAAGCTAAACTTACACGCTTCTATTCTGTCACCCCTAGCCCTTTCCCACTCTTCCTCTTTTTCCTTATCTGAGGAGGACTCTATAGGGGCCCATGTCTTAGGGTCCCACCCAGGGGTGGGTCCTCCAGACTGAGGCAGCTGCTGCCCCAGCCCAAGCATGTTTACAAGCCAGGGTTTCTAACTGATCATTACCTTGGCACAAGCGATGGATAAAGAATCTTCACTTCTGCTGTGCCAGGTGCACGCCCCTTTCTAACTTGAACTCTTCTTCCACGCGGTGCACCTCTGCCACTTGTTCTGCCTCACGAGCCACCTGCCAGGCTCCTACCAGCGGCCGAGCTCTAGGGGCTGCTCTCTGGTGGTCCCTCTTTTTCTTCTTAAAGCAGCCGCTGTGCTCCCTGCTGTAGGACAAGCAGAATTCCTGCCGAGTTTCCCGGACGTCCCCACGCGCTCCCCGCGTCCCCGCTCGTCCCTGAAGGCCGCGACCCCCTCCACGTGGGCGGTATGGGCGCCCCCGGATCTCCCCGGGACTCTCCTTTCCTGAGCTGGCGCCTGCGGCTCTGGCGCCCTGCGCTCCTGGCTGGGGGCCGCCTGTTGTCCCTCCCCAGCTCCCGAAGGGCAGGGTCGGGGTCGCCGCAAGACCAGAGGAGCTCTCGGTACAGCGTCAGAAACACGCTCTACTTGCTGCGCCTTCCAGACAGGAGCGGGTCCCCGCAGGCGGCGGCTCAGAGAGCGAAGGCAGCGCTCGGCCAAGGGGCGGGGAACGAGGGCAACAGCAAGGGGCTCGGACAAAGACCCTTCCTAACAGGGTTTTTCTAGGATCTCCTGAAGCCCGTAAATGGGGTGTGGTGAGGTGACTGTAGGAAGCGTACAGCCCGGACTAAAAGGCAGTTTACAAGCTACCTGTCCGCGGTTCCCTGAGGGAGGTCTGCGACGTGTTACCTCCTGTCCTGGGGAGGCAGGCGGCTGCGCGCTGCGGGGTGAGTGTCCCTTAGGAGGGGGGCCAGACCTGAGACCCTGGACCCACGGAAGGAGGGGAGGGAGAGAGGGAGGGAGGGAGGGAAGCAGGGAGGGAGGGAGGGAGGGTGGAATCTAGGGAAGAGGAGGTAGGAAAGGAAAGAAAAGAAAGAAAATGAAGTAAGCTTTGAAAATAATCTGGTCCTTCTGGGATAGGATTTCCTGCTTAGAAATCCTTAGAAATCCTGGAAAGCTGTTCCGCTTCCTGGAAGCTGCGGGCAGCCAGGCGGCCTTTCGCAGGCAGGGCCGTTAGGAACAGGCGTGGCGCAGGGGAGGGCGGCGCTCTGTTTAGCCTGGATCGCCAGTTGCTTAAAAGGAGAATTCCAGAGAAAGGAGCAAGATGAAGCCTTTGGGCCAAGGTAAATACTTGCATATCCTTGTGGAGGAAAGAGCTTCGCAGAGAAATCATTGTTTCCGCCCGGTTTCGAACCGGGGACCTTTCGCGTGTGAGGCGAACGTGATAACCACTACACTACGGAAACCTTGGGCCTGCACACATTTTTTTTCTGGTCACGGAATGGAAAGTCATTTCCAGGTGACTAAATTTAATGCTTCTTCTCTCTTCTTTCAGTACTTTTCATCGCACGGTGCGTTGAGATCTCTCACACTTTACAATTATTGAAACTACCAATATGGAAACACCGTGACTCATAAAAAGCACAGCTCCTGAACAGAGTCCTATTGTTTCCGCAGAGGCCAGGCTCCGGCATCTAAGGCTCCCAGGGGATCTGGTTTCCAGGAACTCTCCCGTGTCACCAAAGGCCGGGGCTCTGCACGAAGAGCTTTGGTTTCCACCTGTCGTCCCGACCACAGGGTGTGAGCGCAGAGACCCCCACGCCCACTTCCCTTCTGCGCTGGGCGCTGGGCTGCGCAGGTGGTGGGCGCGGTGGGCTGCGCGCTGACTGCCGCGTTCCCTTCCCGCCCCCCTCCGGGTCTGGAAGGCGCTAACAACGAGATGCTGCTTGTGCCTCAAATCCCTCGAGCGGAATTCCCAACAGGACAAAGTTGAGAGCACCCCGCTCTTAGAAAGTAAGACTTGGACGAGCCGGAACCTTGCAGAAAACAGGGAAGAAAGGCCATATTTCGCAACTGGTAAGATCTTAACACTTTTTTTCTGAAAACAGGTCAGCAACCTAACTGGGTATTAAGTTGACATTTCCCTTTCTCTCTCTCTTTCTCTTTCTTTCTCTCTTTTTTTCTTTTTATCTTTCTCTTTCTTTTCTTTTCTTTTCTTTCTTGCCTCCTATAATTTGATTAGCTGTTAAAATTAAAGAAATTAGGCCCCTTACACACACCTAATCTGCTTATCTTGTATTAGCCCCAGTCCATGTGCATGTGAATTATATAAATTTTAAAGGAGATATGATGAAAGGTCTTTATCTTTTCTCAACTTTTCATCCTGAACACTTAGGACGTAGCAAGTGATGGACATAATTTAAAAGCCTAATTGTGAATGGTTGAGTCACAGTTTAAAAAATATTAATATCCACTGTTTTCTAGTATGTTCTTTGAAATAGAAGTGAACATGTATATTATCTGGCTTGAAGGAGTCTGAAAAAGAAAGGGCAGTATCTGTTATTTGTAAATTCTCTTGCTCCAAAGAAAGCAGTTATGTTTGATAAATTATGAAACTAAAAGTTATTTTATACCAAAAATAAATAAAAAAGGAAACAAAGAAACAGATGACCATGTTCTGGAGGAAAAGAGTGATTCCCAGGATGCCACCACCAGAACGCTACAGCTTCAGAGAAGGCAGGGCGGACAATACCTGCTTTTGGACTGCTACCCTCCAGACTGTGAGCCAGTAAGTTCCTAATTAAGGCAAAAATATATATAAAGGAATTTTTGGGTAGCCCACAATTTGTTTGATCTGGAGATAGGCTCTGAAGCACTAAATGTCCTGAAGTTCTCAAGGGCTAGCAAGGGACATGTACACTGATTATTACACTAAAATTGCACATAAAGGTTAATTATATTTTAAATTGTCAAAGGAAGTCGCAAAGATAAGTAATCATGGCATTTTCACACGTGCACAGAGAAGGTGCAGCTCTCCACTCCTAATGAGCAGGGAAGGCTTTCAGAAGAAGTGCTACCTGATCTGACACTTCGTAGAAGGAAAGAATCCATTTGGTTGGACAGAGGAGAGGAGAGTCTGGTGTCAGGGGGATCACCAGAGAGGGGAGGCAGGCTTGGGAGAAACACCAAAGAGTTTAAGGCAGATTTGAGGCCTGGAGTGGGGAGACATGAGGAAAAATGAAAAATATGGGCTGCATCAGTTAAGAGTGTGGAGGATTGATATTCCACTTACGTATTTTGAGGTTTCAAATCTTAGATCATTAATTTAGAAGGTGAACAGAATGTTCAAATTTGAGTAACCTTAATTACCTGAACCATGTTTCCTTTTGGATAAACATATGTGGGATTTCAAGAAACTTGAAACTTTCAGTCTAGGACTTGCAGGTAGAAAGCAGCCAGAACTAGCCCTCCAACTATATGGAAACGTAATGTGAGGGGTGGGAGGGAATGTTTGGAGGAGATAAAGGACATTTTCCATCTCAAGGTAAAGAGCTCTTTGGGGGCTGTGTAAATAAATTTGTGGGGCCAAGAATAGAGAGTAAGGAACAGAAAGAGGCCGAGTGGTACTTTGATTCGGACCAATTTTAATGTGGAAATGTAGGGCCGGAGTGAAAATCAAACATCATTACTAGATAGGGCACAGTTACAGATAAGCTGTGAGCACTGCCAAGGATCTTATTCCGTGTGGAATTCTGTAGAGTAGAAGTATTCCCAATCATGGAAGCTCAAGACACGTTTCCCACAAACCCAGAACCTCTTACCTGAACCAGGCATTGACGTTGGTCAACAAAGCCACAAAACCAAATTCCAGTTCCTTGCTGTGGGGAAAAAGGAAGTAAAGGGGACTACTCATAAGTTGGATGAGAGATTGCATGAAATATAAATGCATTTATTTAGAGCCAAGTGTGTGCTAGAAGCGGCAATGGAACCTCAGAGGCAGGCTTTGTGAGCTTTGTACTTACTGTGTATCCCCAGAGCCTTGCAAATTGTGTGGGACATAATAACCCCTCTATAAATGTTTGGAAAAAGTAAATATACAGAGGCTAGACAAGAGCATTCCAGCCTGGTAGAAATAGAGAGTTCGCTTGCATATGTGAAGACATTTATTCCTGTGACAGCAAGTGAAACTACTGCCCTTTGAGATTTTTAACGTTGTGTGCACAAGATGGGGAAAAGTTAATCTATCTCCAATTACACATCCTCTTGGAACCATGGTACTGTGGGTGGTTATGCCTATGAGTGTCTGTAGTAGTATTTCTCTTCTCCTCCTCTTTTTACGCTGCACATTCGTGTACAGCCATGCATTAACTTGGTGCTATGGTGTAGTGGTTATCATACCTGCTTGTACCCAGGGCAGCCTGTGTTCGATTCCCAGTGGAACCATGACGTTTCTTACTTTGCACTAAGAGAAGAAGCTCATGAGCGCCACCTTTTGACCTCCAGGTGAAAGAAATATAAGACCAATTGGGTGCTTCTCCAGGGTCATCTTATGGACACACCACTCAACTCAACTGTTACTTCAGATTGCATGGGACGGTGTCTTGGTGTCTTGTTTTCTAATATCATCCAGAGGTCATGATGGCACAGATGAAAACCAGTACAAACAGGTCCCAGCAACAACAAAAAGGATCATTTCAAAATAATGAACAGCCCGGGAACAAGAATAAAAGAGTCTCATTATTTAAATTACATAGTAGTTATAATTTAATGGATTTATAATTACAGAAAAGCCATCTACTTTATGTAGATGAGCTAATTTCAGGGGCCATTACCAGAAGACACATGGAAACATTTGGGGAACATAACAATGTTCCTTCTTTGTTGTGATAGAGATTAAGTGAGTGCATAAATACGTCATAACTCGTCCCTTTGTGCATGAATGGATGCATTTTACTGCATTGTGTATCATGCAGAATAAAGATGATTTAAACATTAAAAAGGCATCCGAATTTTCAAGCCAATGTCCCTGGCTGCCAGCGGAGAAGTCCTTCCACCACTTAGAGGACGGCTGAGCTGGGCCGCCACCAGGAGCATGAGTCCACACGCTCCCGCCCGCGGCGTGGAGCCGCGGAATTGCGGTGGCCACGCAGGACGCAGCGCACACTAGCACTGCCGGGAACAAGGCTTTACTCGGAGAGGAGAGTCAGCAAGGTCGGCCTCGGCAGTGGGCGAGTGGGCGTCGGTCTCCCGTGGCCAGGGGCCCCTCCCAACACTGGGCACAGAACGATACTCTGTGCTCCCCCCTCTTGCATCACGATGGGGGAGACCCAGTACCCTTCCCCATGGGATATAGATCTTGGCTGAGCACGTGCCACTGACCCACATGCTTGAGCAAGACAATAGAAGGTCACCGAGTACCCGGAATGGGGAATATTACCCCAATAAGTAAGAAGAATCTAGACCAGGCCGCAGGCCTGATGTGCGGCCTCCGCGTAAGGGAAGTTCTGGGCCCAGGGCTCTGACTGGAGAAGGCTGACTCCAGGATGGCTGCTTCTCCATGAAGAATCTTGCAGACGCTGCACACACAACACATCTACAGCAACTGCCAGACGCAAAATAACAGCTGATGATTGCATTTTAAAGAGTGGGGAATATTGATAAATATTCATTAATAATTTCCTAATTATTACCTGATTTTTAAATAATCACCTAAGCTCTTTAGATCCCCATCTCAGGGCTCCCTTCTCAGCTCCTGGCTTTACACCAAAAGTGCATCGTCCCCCTTTATAGCAGAACCTTAAGAATGTCATCACACATTCCCTCTTTCAATAATGCCAGAGATTTGGCCATTCAGGCTCAACTCCTGCGGAATATACCAACTCACTGGAAAATAAGCTCTGTCATAAAAGACAGAAACAAACGTTTCACAACATACAGGGCATTGCTAGCGGGGTGAAGTTTGGGAGTCCTTTATGATGTTACACATGTTTGTCTTGTGAGTTCACAACTTTTACTATGTACTTGTTGGTTATGTATATTCACATATGAATGATATACATCCATGAAAATTTTTAAATAAAAAATTCACACTTTAGATTTAGCTTAACTTTTTTCTTATCTGTTATTAAATTCTTTTTTATTATTCAAGTTTAAGGTAAATGCTAACACTTGATGGGTTCTCAATAACTCCTAAGCAGAATTACTTCTAAGTTGTTTGACAGTATTGGAAACTAGCAAAAAACTTTCTGGCCTGCTCAGAAGTATACACATAAACTTAGATACACATAAAATTGTTCATGCACACTTACACTCACATAAAATATCAGTGATGTAGTAAACATTAAGTGACTTCAATTACAGTGCACCTTGTTATAGCCAAACTCCAGTGTAATATTCCTTTAGCAAATAAACTAGTATTCTGTACCAATTTTGAAAATGTCTATCAATGGTTTTAACATTGAAATGGAATTGATTCAATTAAAAATCTTTCTAACTACAAATGGATTTTTATTACTTTTTTTCATTGTTTCTCCAATACTTTTCCATCTCCAAGGCAAGTAAAGGAAAGAAATGTGAAAACTTTTCTTTGAAATGATTGAAATCCTTCCAATTGAATGAAGCATGAACAGGGAGTTTCTTGGCCAACAAAGAGACAAAGAAGCTGATCAACTTGCATGCTACTTTATTGGAATTGTAGTTGGTGCTGGGGTTTAAGATATATTTAGGGGATTTGAATCTCTGGACTGATAATATGACACCCAGGCCCAGAGCCTCAACAGACTTCAGCTCCTACACTTTGATTTATTGGACTTACTCCACTCAGCTAACATGGAGTTGAAGAAGGTCAACCACCACAACATGGAGCCTAGAGTGTCTACAACTAGAAGCGGGAGGAGTGCATCCAGTACCCATGTGGAATCTAAGCCCTCACTTGATATAGGTGTGGAATGGACACAACCAATCCAATGTCCACAGAGAAAATGTGGAATGGGTGTGGGAACGGTAGCCATGGGGGCTGCTGGGTGTGGGGAACGGGAGGAAGAGATGAGATGTGGAGGCATTTTCGGGACGTGGAGTTGTCCTGGATAGTGCTTCACGGACAATTACGGGACACTGTAGATCCCCCCAGGGCCCACTGGATGGAACATGAGAGAGGCTGGGCTATATGATGTGGACCATTGACTATGGGGTGCAGTGATGCTCAGAGATGAACTTTACCAGGTGCAATGGATGTGTCATGATGATGGGAGAGAGTGTTGCTGTGGGGGGAGTGGGGGGGGGGGGCGGTGGGGTTGAATGGGACCTCATATTTTTTTTAATGTAAATTTAAAAATTAATAAATAAATAATTAAAAAAAAAAGAAGCTGATCAACAGCAGCCTTTCTCACAGCCGATCTTATGCTCCATTTTCTCCTTGATATCCTATTCTTTCTGATGTCTCACCAGACTTAGCAATTAAATGCAACACATTTGTACCTTCCTACAATAATAGCCTTCCATTTGCTGTGTAGGATATGTCATTATTCATGACAATGGTCCTAAAAATCAAAATTAAATTTAAGAAAATGTCTTTCTTCCATTCACAAATATAACTTGAAGATTTTTCTCATTTTTATGAGCCAATTGCTGTATGTAAATGCCTCTTTTGTCTTTCCTCTTTCGTATGATGCTCGCAGGCTACAGCGTATGCATATATACAACTATCTTGTCTCATAATATTGGCACTAAAATCCAAATTCTTAATGCTTAAGTGACTCTTTGTACTGCTCTATTCAGCTATTACAGCATTACATATAATTCCAGGGCCTGAAGGGCAAAATCTAGCGTGATGTCCAGACAAATCCAGCCTGACCATTGATCAGCTGGCTTTAATGAGAGGGACAATCAGTTTTAATGAAGGGCTAATCAACTTACTCTTGCTTTTTTCCTCCTCATCCTCCCCCCAACTTTTCTCTACTCACTGTATTAATATTGTATAGTTGAGATTACAATTTAGAGTAAAAATGGAAAAAAAGAGAAAGCTCCCTAAATATAAAATGGAGATTCCATATTGTGTTGTTAATTGATGAAAGCAAGTTGCAGACGATGTGAGAACAAGTTGTCTTTTATGAAGAGATGGGAAAGCAATAAGTCATAAAAATATGTGCTTGTATTAAGAAAACCGGGAAGGGCCTACGAGCAAGTGAGCACAGCGTTTCCCTCGGCAAGGTCTTGGGCGTGATTACTGGATGGAAGAGGCATAAGGAGAGGAGACTTCAGGTACCTGGTCATACTTTTCTACGTTGAAACCTGTGAACGCAGTTCCAACCCCAAAACTATACCTTAAACCTTCTCCAAACAGCGAGTCTTCCACCTATTGAATCAGTGCTCAGAATGTTCGAACGAGGCCCTTTGTTTCCCTCCTATTTTGTCGATGTTAATAAAAATTGTTGTCGCCTGTAACTTTTAAAATCTCGTTTCATTTTCCTGGAACTGGTCAAGAACGAGTGACGAGGTGGTAAGAAGTGCGGAGAGTTTTACAATTTTCTTTTCAGATCGAAACAAGAGACATAGTTGCGTTTTCTCGGTCCGAATTTCTTTCCTTCCCAATGGGAGAAAAACAAGCGAATCCTTTCTCCCCTTCGTTCCCACGCACGTGAAAATCAGAAGAAAAACCTGTGCCTTGGGCAAGGCGCACCACGGATGTCCGATGATACGACTCAGTTGCAATCCATCAATTCTCAGCGAGATCTGGTTCTTAGGGGACAAGAAACGTGAAACTCAGCGTGGACCTCGAGGTTGAGGTTATCGAAAAGCACGAAAAACAGGGGGTTACGTGGCCGGTACGGGGCTCGAATCCGCGACCTTGGCGCTATTAGCACCACGCGCTAACCAACTGAGCTAACAGGCCAGAGGGTAAAAACCACTCTTATTATTCAACAGACAATGATAAACTAAGAGAGTAGTGTTTCCCTAATACAAACCTGGAAATCCCGGAAATCTTCCTATTTTCTCCTGCCCTAAAAATCCACTCAATATCCTTAAAAAAAAATAGTATACTTTTTTTTTTGCAGTTTTTAGTATCTTTTTTTTTTAAAGATACATAGATCACATAAAATGTTACATTAAAAATATGAGAGGTTCCCATATACCCCACTCCCCACTCCTCTCACATCGACGTCTTTCATCAGTGAGGTACATTCACTGCATTTGAGGAGAACCTTTCGGAGCACTGCTACCCAGCATGAATTACACTTTATATTGTAGTTTACACTCTCCCAGTCCATTCAGTGGGTTCTAGCAGGACTCTAGCAATGGAAGAAATTCTATCGTTAATTAGGGACAGTGGCTACAGGAGTTGCTGAAGGCAGAGAGAGGGAAAAGAGGTGTGATATTGGGGCATTTTTTGTGACTTGGAGTTGTCCTCAATGATAATGCAGGGACAGATGCAGGATATATTACTTAAAAAGAAAGAAAGAAACGTAAAACATCACAGAGCTAAGAGCTCTAGAGAGTGGAGCTCCCTTCAAGAACAGCAGGTGCGCTTCGGCTCAGCGGGGCGATCTCGGTCTGTAGAGAGGAAGGAAGCAGCGTCGCGGAGCTGGGCTCGCTGGAAACGCAAACGCCTCCCAGCGCCGCGTGGGCCTCGGACGCCCCCCTGGGGTGACTCGCGCCAGGTCGTGACAAGGAGCTCAGCTGCCCTGCAAGAAGCTGCTCGTCCTCCTGGGGAAATGCCATCGACGATCAAACGGTATTGTCTCTTCCAGGTTCTCTGCAAAAAAAAAAAAAAAAAAAAAAAAATCATCATCAATATCAAAAACAAACCCAAAGGACCATGCAAACAGGAAGAAACAGACGTGCAAACCGCCACATATTTCCTACTTTCCCGTTCACCTCCACGGGAGAAGGAAAAGGAAAAGGAAAAGCTCCATTTGGCTCTCAGGTTCGCAGGTTCTCAGAATGTTAAGCACTGATCCAGCAATTCTACTTCTAGCTACATGCCTAAGAAAATTGAAAACATATGCTGACCCCAAAAGCTCTTAAATGTTTATAGCTGCATTGTTCTTTTTGTTTTTTCAAAATCATTTTTATTGATACATATAATAAAACATAGACTCCATCCAAAGTAAACAGTCAATGGCATTAGTATAATCCCATTTGTGCATTCATCATTTCAATCATCATCAGAGCATTTGCATTATTCCAATAATAATAGTAATAAAACAAAAATCAGACAAACTATAAAAAAAAGAACCTTCCTCATCTTTCACTCTCTCTGGGCTTTCCCTGCCATACATAGTTGCTAAATTAAAAAGTCTGATGGAAATATGAGGAGCAAACAGACTGCCAAATTTCCTAGATACTTCACAAGTTGTTAAAAGAGCAGCACATACATACAAATGTAAAACTATTATCGGAAGCACAAACTTTTCAAAACATAAGAAATGTACGCTTTTTTAAACTGAGAAATTGTAAGTAAATGTGAATGCTACAAACTAATCCCAGGCCACGCTGCCTTGTTCCCAGGATCCTATTAATCCTTTGGACGAGGTTCTTTTGTTTCTCTTTAACACTTGGATGCAGAGTCACTCCACATTTGAGACACGATTTCCTGTGGGAAGAGCACGAGGACAGCCTCGTTTCCCTGGAGATGACTCTGCGGGAGCCCTCGATCTCCCGTGCTCCCCCAGGATCGGGCTCTGGGGCCATTCAGGGGCTGTCCTGCCTTTTAGCCTCAGGGTCCGAAGTGATCTCAAAGCATTTTAGTGTGAATTGCGAGCATCAGAGGCGGCCTCTTTCCAGATTTTGTCACAGCTGATCATTGGAATTGTGGTTCCTGGCCCTCTGGGAAGGCTGCTGGGAGCACTGCTGTGGGCTGCGGTCAGCCTTTCAGGTGCCACACGGGTCCTCCCCTGCGCCACACGAGGACACACGTGGAAACCCAGCAGGCACGTTCCACAGCAGCAGGCGGAGGCTCCTCTCAGACCCTGGGCCCAGCGTCGCTCATGCAGGGTCCCAGACCCTTCCTTCCCCCTTCTCAAAGAAAACTGCCCACAGCCTGCACCCGCCCCTCAGTGTCGCTGGCCGACATGCCTGCTACAGAGCCTGGGCAGTTTCCAGAGCTCAGTCCTCCCGGTCCCGATTACTTTTCTGGGGATCATTTTCTGGTACTTGGAAGATGGTGGTGCCAGAACCTTTCTACACACATAGGCTGGATGGAGGGACTTCCTGACGTCTGCCTTACCAGCGGCTCCCCGTCTCAGTTGTCCAGGGCTGCAGTCACAGAGCGCCACACACTGGGTGGCTTGAAACCAGAGAAGTCCATGGAGTCATTTCTGGAGGCTGGAGTCTGGAATCCGGGTGCTGGCAGCCCCTGCTGGAGGCTCTGCCCGTGGCCCTCCCAGCCACTGGTGGCTCAGGCGCTCCATGGTTTGCGACAGGCAAACTCCATCTCCGGCTCTGCCATCGTGGGGAGATGTTTCCCCTGCCTCTGTGCCATGTTTCTAAGTTTCCTCCTCTACAGGGACAAGAGTCGTAGTGAATACAGGTCCACCCTAATGCAGTATGACATCTTAGCTAACTACATCTGCTAAGGCCCCATTGCTGAAGGTTCGGGGTGACATGAATTTGGGGGCAATTTCTGCAACATATTTGGAAAGGAATCATTCCCATATGCAGTGCATTTGCTTATGTGCCTCATTGACCTCAGTATCATTGATTTTAATAGAGAAATGTAAAACCTTGGTATTTTCAAACCTGGATGACAAAGTGTGTTCTCTATGAAAACTAAGGAGCACTCTTTTACAGTTGTTTCTGTAGTGCAGTGGTTATCACAGTCGTCCAAGAACCGGAAAGGTCCCCAGTTCAACACTGGGCAGAAACAAAATAAGGTCTTTCTTTTCCTTCAGGAAGGCTAAGTAGTCAAGGAGTATCAAAGCCCACACCACTCACCGAAGACCCACTTAACAGGAAAGTCCCTCCTTTTTGATTTCTAATGCAGGATTTATTAAGATAGTGAATCAGTTCAAAAATTTGAGAACATAACAAATTCAGTATATTTACTTTTATGTCTTCTGGGCCTCAATACTGCCTTGTCTTCAGTCTTTGAGCCAAAAGAACATACTTCAGTTGGGAATGTTAAGTTGGTTCACAAATGAAACTCTTCATCACAGTTTTCTCAGGCTACTGGCATGAGCAAAAGGTATCCGAGTCAATGTTTTGCCTATAAAAAGTTCAATTCTACCAGAGAAAAGGAATCTTTGCAGGTCCCTTGCCCTTTGGCCTCACCGAGGAGCATCTGGTTCTCAAAATCCCCAGCTTACGAAAGAGGAGAGGGGGTGAGTCACACGTGGTGGAAGGACCTCAGTGTGTCCTGATGGGAGCTGTAACATCCAGCTCTTCGCTTTGGATGCGACTCTTGGTGAACATGGACGGCTGATGCCCTACACCCCCATTCCGTTTTATCTCAAAATCATAACTGGGGGGGGAGGAATCCTCCCAATGGGCAGACCTTTGGATGGTAGACATGGCCATCATGTACAGTGTCTACTGTAAAGGACAGTAGACATCCTTTGTGAGGATGTCAGAATAGATATGAACCCATGGGCAGTGATTAATAGGCTTGCATTGTTGGTCAACGGTAGAAGGAAAAGCCTGGGAAGCAAATGTGACATGGGAGGGAGCACAAATTGTGAAGGTCTCTGTGTCACGTGCTGTGCCTCCCAGGATCCATCCACCACAGAAGTGTTAACCAAGGAAGCGTCAGAATGACTCTGCCCATTTTTGTCAAGTCAGGCTTAGGCATCAGCCACTCCAGTGCTGGCACAGCAGCTGTTGGCAGGGGTGGGGCATGCATGGGCCCAGGGGCATGGCTCCCATTCACCAGCTGTTATCTAGCTACTGTCACTGCCAAACATCAGACCTGCCAAATGTACAGACCCACGTTAAGTCCTTCATATGGCACCTTCCAGAGAAGGCTAAGCACTTTTCCCTCTTCTTGATTTCCCCAGAAAAAGATAACAAATAGAACCCAAGAAATGCTATTTCCACATCAGATGAAGTTGTTAGAGGGAGAAGGTGGCACGAGTGCTGGCTTGCAGTGGCTGTGATGACCAACCCCTTGCTGGGTCAAGGCAAACCTTCCCCAGGAACCTGGAGTGTTGTCAGCTGATTGCTCAAAGCTGAGCTCCCTCTAGCACCTGCTCTTACCTAAAGGAAACTGTGCTGACCAAGGTTATGCACACTCTGGAAACAGCCTGTACCTAAGGACAGGTCTGTGAGTCTTTAGATCCAGCTCCTGGGCCTCTTTCAAGATTACTCCAGAGGGGCACAGCAGCTCCCAACTCATACTGGGATGTGCTGAAGCCTCATTGTATCTCAGATCAAATTTTCTCCTATGCCGTGATGAGTTCCTCATCTCTTGTTTATGGAAGCACTTTTCAAAAACGTGTCTCCATGAAAATGCCACCTGAGTCCTCTCATGTCCTGTCACCTTTCCCTGGACCCCCCAAACACGGGACCAGATAAAGGCACTGCTGGCCCAGTCCTTCCCCTATTTCCTCTGAACCTTTGTAAATATTCCCAGGAGACAGTCTGAATAAACTGGGCATGTTTTCCGACATCTGGCTCATACCCTTGTGGTTTATCGATCCTTGGCAGTGAGAGAGTGGGGTTTCTCCACTATGGCACACACACAAGAGCGGTGCTGTGGGTCATAATTCATTTCCCTGTGTAGGTCACGGATTGAGACCTGGTGGCTGTGGGGGACCGATACCCACTGGTGAAGTGACTTTGCCCTACCTCTTTGCGATGTGAGTAAAACGTTGTTCCATCCGGTGTTGTGTTCTGTTGTCTGCCCGGGCATTGGCAAACCATGGCGTGAAGCGGCTGCCCATGGACTGGTGGCAGACATCGTGCTCTTGCCACCCTGCAGCTTGTGACCTCCCCCCCCCCCGGAGGTGGTAATAGGTGACTCTCTTTCTAAACAGGCTCCCAGAGGACTCAACCTCATACAGGCCCACAGATCTGATTTGCAGAAGAGCTGCGAAAGGGATTATTGCAAAACAGAACTCAGATATGGTTATTCCTAAGATAAGAATCATCCAATGGCTCCCCATTGCACTTGAAGAAAAGTCAGATCCTTTCCATCTGTCCTACACACTCCTTTGATTTCGTCTCTACTATTCTCTCCTGTACTTGTGCTCCAGTTCCGTGGAACCCCTTCTAGTCCTGGAATGTTCCAGCCAAGCACCCACTGCTGGACTTTGACACTGGTTGTGCTTTTTGCCTGTAACGCCCTACGTTTCAGATGCTTGATTGTGCACTTCTTCCAGTCAAACACATCACCATCTTAATGAAGCCTGTGCTGATACTTCTTTAGAATTCCAGACTAATCCTATTCCCCCAGATCCACACGCTTAGCTTCATTTTTTCAATCATACTTAACATCCCATTGTACATTTTAAAATTCAGAGTTGATCCATCAGAACAGTCCAGAGAGGTCATCTAAAATGCATATCTAAATATTTTTGCAGCAATGGCAAAAAAGATATTACATCAATTCTAAGAGACAGCAATATGGGGCATAAGGGGACATGGGCTTTTTCCTTTTGGAATAATGAAAACTGAGGTGATGAGAGCACAACTCTGATGAAAATTAAAGCCACTGAGTATACACTTTGGATGGATTGTAAAAAATATGGGGCTGTAGAACACATGGAATCCAGTACTGGAAGATGGGCTGTGGGTAACAGGACAAATGTAAGAACATGCTCTCATGAACTATAACAAATTTATAATATTAACAAAGGTTGGGAATAGTCAGGTGGGATGGGGGGAAAATATACCAAATGTAAGATATGGGCTGTAGTTAGTAGTAGTATTTTGACAATGCTCTTTCATACTTTGTAACAAATGTTTTTACAATAATGCAAGGTGTTGGTAGTGGGGTGAGTTATGGGAGACCTGTATGATGACATGCATGTTTGTTTTGTAAGTCCACAACTTTTACTATACACTTAATATATATGTATGTGCATGTATGTATGACATACTTCAATAGAATTTTTTGTGACAGGTGATTTTTAATATTTTCTTAATAAATACAAAGAAGGTAGTGGCTGTAGCCCAGAGGTTGAGCACCTGCCTCCCATGTATGAGGTCTCAGGTTCAATTCCCGGTACCTCCTAAAAAAATACAAAGGGAATTAATTCTGTTGATCAATACAACTCTGGGAAAGGGCGAAAATGGAATTTCAGAGCAAATGGATAAAGTGCATCCTTGTTTAGATCATCACTTTCCAACACTCCCAATATCCATAAAGCAAGAATTTCACTCCATAACACAGAGGAGCTTTAGATGATAGCACAGACAAGATGATAGCAGAGGTATAGGACCTAACAAAAGAGTGTTGGTTATCTTTGATTGGTCTATACTAGGAAGAATAAAATCCGCTGGAAGGACAGGTAAGGGAATCTTACAGGAGGAAAAGCACTAAATGTACCAAACAGCAGTAAAAACCACTCTTTAGCAGAGGTGTGTCTTAAAAGAATGGGGTAGTAATCAGGTAGATGAAATACTAGGCTGCTGTTACCCTACGCCATCCCAAAATAAATAGTGTGGAAGTGTAGTAGTGTAGCAGTATTTGACTCAACAAAGAAAGGCAGTCTTTCAGTCTTCAAGGCAAACCTTGCCAATGCTGGCTGAGGCCTGACAGGGAATGAGAAGACTGTAAAAGCAGAGGTGCTTCTTGCTTATCTCCAGGAATAGTGAACTCCCACATTTTTGCCATTTTCCTTTGCCCTAACATTTGTTCACTCTGTTATTCTTTTGGACAAACTCCAGTCCTTGAGGAAACAAGAAGATCCTTCCCATAATACACCTTTCTAAGTCTTCCAGACTATACTTCAGTGGTTTCTAGATTCACTTATATTCCATCACATTCACTTTACTTAACTTTCTCTCTCTATCCTCTGTGCTGATATACCAACCCAGTCCCCTTTAAGGGAGTGTCAGATGAAGCTCCAAGAACCTCCAAGGTTCTGATAGGGCTCTATTTTTCCTTCCAGAATGGAACTGTATTGTTTCTAGCTACCCATACTGTAGAAAAGATCCTCATTCCTGAAAAAAATAAAGACTTTGGTTTTTCCAAGCTTACTCAAATTGATATACTTCCGATAATCTAGGCCAATTAACAAACCTTTCTAATAGGCCATAGACACCTTAGTTCTCTGCAAAGTATGAAGCACACTCTCTATATATATGTAAACACACACATATACATATATATACATGTGTGTGTATATATATACACACACACACATATATATCCCAAGCACATGGTAAATTAGAAATGACTAGACAATGTCTTCCCCATGGAGAAGGGATGATCATGGTATCTCACATGCATTCCATGTGCATTTTTTTCCTTGAATGTTGCTTACTCACCATTCTCTTGGACAATTATTGGCATGAGGGAGAGTATATGTCAAATAGTACAATCATCAATGAGCCATGCTTGTAATCACCCTATACACACATTGGGAAATAGACATTCTGAAAAGGATCCTGTTTCTCCCTCAAATTGTCCCTCAAACTTGTCACTAGCTCTGGATGGCGTTCCAACAATGATCACTTCTCCCGGAGAACACACTCCAGCCTCACAGCACTGGGTTCCCATGATTGTCCCTACTTCCCAGTGTCAATGATAGGGTCATGATATTCAACGCTGCTCAGCAGAGAATTCCCACTGTATTCGTCAGCCAAAGGGGTGCGATGAGAACTGCCAGAAATCTGCTGGCTTTTAGAAAGGGTATTTACTTGGGGTAAAACCTTACAGTTACAAGGCCCTAAGAAGTCCAACTCAAGGTTGGTTTCTCTCCAGTATGTTGCCACCTGTTGAAACAAGATGGTAGGTGATCTCTGCAAGGGTTCAGCCTTCCTCTCTCTCCTTACAGGCTGGAATAGGGCTTGTTTCTTTCTGGGCCTTCTCAGCTGCTCTGGTCTCTTCACAAGGGCAGGCTGTAAACTATCAGGCTAATGGCTCATCTCTCTTCCTGGGGTCACAGGGTCAAAGTTCTCTCCTTCGCCATGTACCGTGGAGCTCCTCTCTTCCTCTGTCTTCTGGGTGTCTTCCTGAGTGAGTGTCCATTTATATAGCCTGCCAAGGGGGCACGGACTCAACCCTGAATCATGCCCTACTGAGGTGGTTGAGTCAAAGCCCTAATCTTAACAAAATTTAATCAAAGACATCTCAGCAAAATTTAACATGAAGTGTATCACTCCGAGAGGAACAGACCAATTTACAAACAAAACCCTTCTCTTTTTGGGGGTTCATAGATAATCTCAAACTGCCACACCCATCATATGAATGAGCATGATGGCCATTAGTGTAATAGTCTTGTGTAGGGATCATAGTTCCTAACTGAATTTAATATAGTTAAATTCCCATCATATACTCCAAGACAGTAGATACTCCACTGGCTGCCACAAGTCTGGCACCTTCCTGGGCTGTCTGCATGTCTCCCAGCAAGCTCCATTGGTCAATGTTGGGTCATATTGCTCCACACTGGTATGAAGGCTGCCCCTATGAAAGCCTCTAGATCCATAGATCATTTCTCACAGGGTGGTAGATCCAGCAAGTCCTTGTTAGATATTCATAGGGGCCACAGAATACCAGACCCCATCCTGATCTGCTATGTAGTCTAGACATTCCACGGACCTAGGGCAAGAATGGCCATCATAGTCACCAGTTACATGGATCCAGTCATGTAGGGACATGGAGGCTACATATCATCTCTTTTGAGTCATACTTGGCAAAAAGCTCCAGTCTTGAGCTTTGTGGTCATATTTCCCCACCACGTCAATGGGAGACTGCTGACTTCCAAAGCCCCCAACTACCAGAAGCACGTCATTGGCTCCTAGATGAGCCCTTGTCTGGGGTTCCTGCATCTGACACTGGAGTTCAGGTCTCAGATGATACTTCTTTTCTTCCCCTACTTGGTCTCAGCATTGTAAACTACAATGAAAGACTCAGCATCTATTACATCTGTGATGTACCTGGGGGTCAGCAGGAGCATTCGGACACATTGTCGTAAGTCAGGCAAGGATTCTTCTTGCTCCTTCTTAGCATGCTTCACCCAATTGATGACAGCCTCAAAGACTTGCTCTTCAGAATCCACCTGAATTTCATCACACTTGACTAGGTTTTCCATCTCTCCTGAATGTAGAAGAATAAATTCTTCATGCTGTACCATGTCAGGAAAATGCTTCTGGCTACGACCTCAGCTGCTTGCATCAGGTGAACACAATTGTGAATTTCAGCAAAATCCCTGTTAACCAGGCGATTAGAAGGATCCAATTGACTTTCTAGGAACTGGCAGCAGGCTTGCTTCTCACCTTTCAGCTGACGCAGGCAGGCTGCCGGGTGCAGTTCCCACACGTTCTCCACTGTCCCATGTACTGTTTCTGTGTACACAAAGTCCAACAGGATTTCCATGGTAGAGTGAGTTAGACCTTGACTATCAGCACAAGGTTTCCCATTTTCTGAAATCTCACTAGTGAGCCTGGCCAGACGTAATCGCTGGAGGCTGCCAGCACAATGGGCAGGGAAGTCTTTCTGCTCCACTTTCAATGGCACATCACAGAGGGTACTGCTCTTCCTGAGGAAATTCTTTGAATTGCAGATAGACTTAGCAGGAGTGTTTGTCATTACACCTTTGGGGGCCATAATGCCTCCCACCAAGCAATAAGGAGAAAGAGGGAAAGGAATTCTTGGGTCCTGCTACTCTGCTCCTGTGCCCACACAGTCGAGCTGGGCCTGTCCCCAGTGTGGTGGAGGGGTGGGGCGCAGAGCTAACAAGAGGCTAAGGAGGAGCAGAATCGCCCCTGGCCCATCCCAGAGGCTCTAATAAAATGCTAAATAAAATTTTCTTAACTTGTCCTATAAAGAGAGTGACTCTCCTTCTTAGTTTACACCTGATGTAGATCAATGAAAAGTTGCTATTTTTTTTTAGAACCCCATTTTACCATCAAATACAGCCTGGTGAAGATATTGAGTTGTACCGGAGGGTCCTTCATCATCTACATGTTCTCTCCCCCCATAGCATCAGCCCCTAACCCTCTCCCCTCACCTTTCTGAAGCACAGCCTTGGTCTCCAGACATGCTAGCCTCTCTCAACTCCTCTGCTCTCAGCTGTTTGACCTATATTGTTCTCTTAGCGGTGCACAAACAGAGGTCACTGCTGGCCTTTTATCCTAGCTGTTCTCTCAGCCTTTCTTCCTCTCACCTGTCTTACCACTTTGTTTGGCAAACATCATTAACTGCATTTAAGCCTCACCTTCCTGAGAGGTCATACAACAGAATTAAACATCCACCCATGAAAATTCCTCTGCATCTCCACTGATTATCTAGATTTGCTTCATTCTGAGCAGGGAATTCAGAGAAAAGGAATTGTAGACAATGTGAATGTAGTCTACTTATTTGTCTTCAACATAGTTAAAAGAAACAAAAAAAAGAAAAAGCTCTGGCCAGCTCTTCTGAAGCGCAATAGGACAATGTCTACCAAAGTTGCCAAGGCACATATTTTTTGACCAAGTGTTTCTACATATGTCCAAAGCTCTCATGACACTGATGGGATATGGTGAATATTCATGGACATGAAAAGTGTTTGCAATAGTGGGATGTGGGGAAAGAAAGAACCACTCATTTTAAACTATCTATGCCTATATATATTTCATGTGATTGAGTTCTATGCATACTAAAAGAGAATCCTCTGTCCAGGACTAGCTGGTAGTTCATGGGTTTGCTTTCTTGCCGCTTCAGCCTATTCCAAGTAATTTAGAGAGCGGTAGGTATTTGCATGGATTCCCCTGCAAAAAGTCTCGCTTGGAAAAAAATGTAAGCATCCTCCTTCAACTTTGTGAACATCATTTAAAACCAACATTGTTTCAATCTTTTCTTTTTGTGTTAAGAGAATGTTTTTCATTTTTAGTTTAAATTGTAAATACCCACTGACAAATTTACATCTTTGAGAATACTGAAAAGCAGAGGTTTTCATGAGCCAGCTGGCGCAGTTGGTTCAGTGTGGTGTTGGTAAGGCCAGGGCTGTGGGTTAATCCCCGCGTGGGTCATATCTGATTTTAAGTGGACTTGTCTCTCAAGGAGATACCTTGTATCCCATGTGCAAATTATATCCAGACCCTGGACCCTTAACTCCTCAAAACCCAGGAACAAAGCAAACTGTTTCAAGATCTAAATTCACTTGGCTTGTGTTCCATTAACTGCTCTATATGCCGTTTGGGTCCCGGGTCCCCACAGTTTCCATCCCGCTTCTTTCCTCCAGGAGATTGGTGCAGAGAGCTGTGCAAGGCAGGGAGGGCAAGAGTGGGAGCCCTCCTGAATGGGTAAATAAATCAAATTGCAAATATCACCATGTTTCTTTTAAAAGACTATTCTATTTCAGTCTGTTTTCTAAGTAATCTCTCAAATATCCTCCTTTCTCAAAATGAGTTAGAGATACAAGACAAAGTAGAAATGAAGGTAGAAAACAAATTCAGGATATTTCTGCTCTCTGTCAGAAAGAATATAGCAACATATACACACCAGACAGAGTCAAATCTGGATCTTGTGATCCACAGAGAGCTTGTCCTTTATATCTCTGCTTCCTGGTGGAAAGGAGCATTCAGTATCATTGCTACATCACATCTTTTTTTCTCTCTCCCCTTCCCCACTCCCTGCCCCAGTTGTCTGTTCTCTGTGTCCATCTGCTGCATGTCCATCTGCTGCATGTCCGCTTCTGTCGTTATCAGCGGCATGGAATCTGTTTGTTTTTGTTGGGTCATCTTTTTTTTTTTTAAGATTTATTTATTTATTTAAATCCCCCTCCTCCCCCCGCCGTTCACTGTTTGTGTCTTAGAGTTCTATGGGTTTGACAAATACATAATGATACCTACCTCTCATTACAGTGTCATACAGGATAGTTCAACTGCTCTAAAATTGCCCTCTGGGGAAGTGGTTGTGACTCAACTGATAGAGTGTCCACCTACCATAGAGGAGGTCCAGGGTTCAGTACCCAGGGCCTCCTGAACCATGTGGTGTGCTGGCCCACATTCAGTGCTGCCATGCACAAGGAGTGCCATGCTAGAAAGGGGTGTCCCCCACTTAGGGGAGCCCCACGCACAAGGAGTAAGCCCCGCAAGGAGAGCTGCCCTGTGTAAAAAAGTACAGCAGCCCAGGGTGGCACCACACACACAAAGAGCTGACATAGCAAGATGATGCAACAAAAATTTGACACAGTTTTCCTTGGTGTCACATGACAAGAATGCAAGCGGACATAGAAGAACACAAAGCGAATGGACACAGAGAGCAGACAACGGTGTTGGGGGAGGGAAGAGAAATAAATAAAATAAATCTTAAAAAATAAAAAATAAATAAATCTGCTTCACCATTCATCCCTGTCCTCTTCTTCCTGAATCATTGGACAACCTCTGATCTTTTTAAATCAACATAATTGACACATATTAATAAAGCATACTCTCCATTCAAAGTGTACAATCTATCCACAGGGTCCAATTAATGGTACTTTTTAATAATCACATCGTTGTACATTCATCACTTCAATCATTATTAGGACATTTTCTTCCAAAAATAACAACAATAATAAGGAAAGAACAGACAAACCAAAAGAGTTCTACTCCTTAATCATCACCCCTGGTTTGGTTTTGTTCACAGTGGCAGTTAGTGATACCTGCCTGGGACAGGCATAAGAGTAACATCTGAAATGCCCTTCCAACTCACTTGAAATTTCTTCACCATAAAAACTCTTTTGTATTTAATATTTCCCCCTTTGGTCAAGATCTTTTTCCAAAGGCATCATTGTTTGGTGCTTTGCACTAATGCCTCAGTGGCAGGGTGGCTCATTGCCAGCAGTCAAATCCCACGTGGTGAATTTATCTGGTTTAGAGAGTCCACACTTGAGTAGACTTTCAGGGGTAACTCTTAGGCAGTACTTATTATTAGGTTAAGTTTCAGTTTTACAAGAATAAGGTTCCTCAGTACAAGCACTAATATCATAGACATGGCTTATTGGTCTGTTTTCCTTTTATTAGGCACTGCCCCTGTACTCTAGAGTTTCTTGCCACTCTTTTTGAGAGTGTAGCAGGACTCCCCAGGATGGGAGTTTAATATTTTGCTGTTTACTGTGTGGGTCTCCACTCACTGAGATAACACTCTCTGACAATATGAACATGAGCACGTATTCCATAGAGGTGTGCTCCAGGTGTACCCTTCCCACACATCCCCTCATCACTGACATCCTGCACCAGTGACCCTCCCCTGGCATAGATGCCCAAAGAACACTCCCACAATAGTATTCTCACCCACAGTCCATGTCCTTCCCATAGTTCACCTGTTCCTTCCTCCAGACCTCCTCCCAGTTCCATAAATGGCCCAAGCTCTTCCCCAAACCCTATTCACACTCTCTCCAGCACCATCAACTCCAGTCACACTGCTGTACCCCCCTTCCCAAGAACCTGCTACCATCCACCTTATCATAGATTCTCTGCACAATGAGCCTTGGCTCACCCCTCTCTACTCCCTCCCACTCCTTAGTTCCTGTAAGTGTGATCGTTTAGTATTTGCCCTTTAGTGACTGGCTTACTTGACTCAACATAAGGTCTTAGAGATTCTCCCATGTTGTCTCATGTGTCAATACTTCATTCTTTCTTCACAGCTGAGTAATACTCTATTGTATTACAAATTGAAGGGGAAAAACACATGACTGATGAAGAAAAGTCATTCAGCAAAATCCAGCGTCCTTTCTAATAAAAGCACTTTGAAAGACAGCAATAGAAGGAAAGTTTCTCAATATGATAAAGGGCATATGTGAAAAACCCACAGCTAACATCACTGTCAATGAGAAAACATCGAAAGCTTCCCACTAACACCGGGAACAAGACAAGGTTGCCCACGGTCACAACTGTTATGCAACATTGTACTAAAAGTTCTAGCTAGAGCAATTAGACAAGAAAGAAAGGCATCCAAATAGGAAAAGAGGAAGTAAAACTCTCAGTATTTGAAGATGACATGATCCTATATTTAGAAAATCCCAAAATGTCTATAACAAATCTCCTTGTGCTTATAAACGAGTTCAGCCAAGCGGCAGGAACATGCAAAACTCAGTAGTGTTTCTGTACACTCCCTATTGAACAACCTGAGAAGGAAATCAGGGGGAAAATTCCATTTACGGTAACAACACAAATACCTAGCAATCAGTTCAACCAAAGTTGTACAGTACCTAGATTCAGAAAACTAAAAATCACTTGTAAAACTAAATCAAAGAAGACCTACATAAATGAAAAGACAGTCTATGTTCATGGATTGGAAAACTAAATATCATGAAGAGGTCAATCCTACTCAAACTAGTTTATAGATTTAATGCAACACCAACCACTTGCCTTACTGAAAGAGAAAAGGCAATTACCATATTTATTTGAAAGGGAAAGGACGCGTAAATAGCCAAAAATAGCATTTAAAATAAAGATTGATATGGGAGGTCTCTCACTGTCTGACCTTGAAATCTATTACAAAGCTACAGTGGGCAAAAATAGCATGGTATTGGCATAAAGACAGATGCATTAATCAGTGGAATAGAACTGAGAATTTGGAAATAAACCCTCACTTCTACAGTCAACTGGTTTTTTGTTTGTTTGATTTATTGTTTTTTCCAGCTGTTTTTTTTTTAAGATTTATTTATTTAATTATTTCCTCTCTTACCCTCCTCCTGCCTGGCTGTCTTTTTAACCTGTGTTGTCTTCTCTTCTCAATTTCTCTTCTCTAGGATTCACCCAGATTCAATCCTGGAGACCTCTGGTGGGGAGAGAGGTTCCCTGTCAATAGCACCACCTCAGGTCCTGGTTTCTGCTGCACTTCACCTTGACTCTCCCCTTGTCCTCTTTTGATGGATCATTATCTTGCTGTGACTCACTCGTCTGGGCACCGGCTTGCCATGCAGACACGCTTTCTCTTCTTCTTTTTCACCAGGAGGCCTCAGGGTTGGAATCCAGTTCCTCCCATATGGTAGGCAGAAGCTCTATCATCTTGAGCCACATCTGCTTCCCATCCAATCTGTTTTTGACAAACCCACCAAGTCCATTTAACTGGGACAAAACAGTCTCTTCAACAAGTGGTCCTGGGAGTATTGGAATCCATACCAAAAGAATGAAAGAGGACCCATATTTCACTCCCTATATAAGAATCAATTCAAAAATGGATCAAACACCTAACTAGAAAAGCCAGGAACATCAAACTACTAGAAAAAATAGGGAAACATTCTCAAGATCTTGTGGTAGGTGGTGGTTTTTTGAACTTTACACCCAAAGCACAAGCAACAAAGGAAAAAATAGATAAATGGGAACTCCTTAAAATTAAACACTTTTGTCCTTCAAAGGACTTCATCAAAAGGGTGAAAAGGTAAACAACTCATTGGGAGAAAATATTTGATGATCACATATCTGATAACGGTTTACTGTCCATCCTATATAAAAAGATAGTACAAGACAACAGTAAAAAGAAAACAACCCACTTAAAAATAGAAAAAAGACTTCAACAGACATTTGTCTAAAAAGGAAATGCAAATGGTGAAAAAACACATGAAAAAATGTTCAACTTTACTAGTGATTAGGAAAATAAAAAGCTAAGCTACAATGAGATATCATTTCACATCTATTAGAACTGACTGCTATTTTTAAAAATGGAAAAGTACAAGTGTTGGAGAGGATATGGAAAGATAGGAACGCTTGTTCACTGTTTGTGGGCATGCAAAATGGTACAGCCACTGTGGAGGACTGTTTGGTAGTTACGAAGGAAGTTGATTATAAATTTGCCAGGTGACACGGCAATAAATTCACTGGTACCCAGAAGAACTGATAGCAATGCAAGAACAGACATCTGTGCACTAATGTTCATAGTAATATTATTCAAAATTGGCAAAAGATGGAAACAACCAGGTATCATCACTGATGAACAGATAAACAAATTGTGGTGTAGACATACAATGGAATATCATGGAGCTGTAAGAAGACAAGAAGTGGTGAAACATATGACAACATTGATAAGTTATCTCTTATTACGGCTCTCTTTCTCTCTCTCACCCCCCTTTCTGGTACTCTGTCCTGCTAACTCTAGTGCATTTAGACTCCTCTGAGCAACTCAGAAGTTCATGAGGCTCTTCCTGGATTCCCACTCAGTCATGGCTCCTGGAAAGTCTCTCAAGACAGTCAATTGGGGCCATCCTAATGTTCACCTCATTCCCCCCTTACATCATGTCATTTTTTTTTCTTTCAGGCATTTCTATCATTCCTTACCTTATGTGCAGTGTCTTGAAAATGGTTTTTCTGACATATTTTATCAGTTTTTAAATTACTTCATGAAGGAGGATAAATCCAGTGCCCTATACTCTGCCCATCAGAAAATATATCTCCCTGCCATTTTGAGGGCGAGGAGCAGGAAGCCCCAGCCTCTGCTTTTCTGCTGTGTGGCAGCTTTCAGGGGACAGAAAGGGGTCTGTCACTGAGTGCAGTGGCCTGTGTGCCAGCACTTTGCCTGGCCTTGGGACTCTTTGGGTTGAGTTGCTTGTGGCCAGCAATTTGGACAGAAGTTGGGCTGGATCTTCAGGCTTCAGAAAGGGAGTGGGGTCCAAGCTTGTGCCCTCAACGCTGGCCGGCTCACCCACACGCGCCTGGGTTTTGGGTAGGAAGTTCTGTGTGCTGCATTTGGCGGTTGAAGGGAGCTTACAGGAGAGCTGGGCTTTGGTTCGGTGCTCTGTAGAAGGTGAAAGAGCCAAAAGAGGCATTGACTCTCCCCTGGATGCAGCGGCTGAAGGTGAGGATTTTCTGCTGAGGCTGCCTGAGCCTTGGGGAGTGGGGCTTCCTTGCATTTCTCCTTGTTGCTTCCAGTCATCACCACCAGCAGGTGCCCTTTGCCTGCCAGGAATGGGAACACCTGCACGTCTGGGTGGAGCAGGATCCGCAGCACTCTCGGGCGTGGCCTTGGAGGTCCTCCTCCCCTGCCCTTCCACCTCCCCCTGCGCCTCTGTAATCCCAGGTTTCCACTGGCTCTGCCTTTCTTGGACAGAGGACAGAGGGAGGTCCTGGGCCAGATCCCCAAGTAGGTGCTCATCAGGCTGTAAACGCTTCAGGGGTCGAGGCCCCAAGGGAAGGATAACATGCCTCTGGAGGAAAAGAGGATTTGGGAGAGACCTCCAGGCCTCCTTCCTGGTGGTGACAGTCAAGGTTCCTTTCCTGGAGTCCTAGACACCTGGCAGGGGCGCAGCCACACAGCCGACCAGGGTGCAGGGCCTGCAGCACAGACTTCAATCCCCTGGGAGGACTGGGTCAGGGAGAAAACACAAGGGACGGTGGCGCTCTGGGGGCAGAAAAAAAATACCTATAGCCAGTCCACGGAGCTCAAGATCACTGAGATTTCTATCCTGCCCCTGTCATCAGTGATATGCTATGGAAGAATTTCTTCCTGGAATCCCGTCCTTCCTTTTTGGCTACAAAGTCACATTTTGTCTTTCAGGGCAGGGATTGGTGGTCCAGGTAGGGGTTCTTTATATTCCACATGTACAAAGACCAAGCTTGCATTTATAAAACATCAGGGAGGCAATGATTCCTGAAGGCAAATTAGGTCGAGTGCCCCGAAGATCATCAGGAAGCTGCTGTCACCCCTTCTGCAGGACATCCCAAAGAAAGTGACTGGGAAGGAATGCCAGCAGATCTGCCTCTGCAGCCTCCCCAGAGCTCATCTCACTCTGCACCCTGCTCACCAGCACCAGAGTCCCTCTCCACAGCCCAAGGAAGTGGAGTGGGAATGCCAGGGTTCCTGACCCGTGGGAACAAGGGAATTCTTACAAAGGTAACACAGGTGCATCCTAGGGTGAGGATGAGAGGACCCTGCAGCAAGCAGTCAGCCTCAGAGAGGACCAGCTGGATGGTGGCAGGAGCCCTGGGTGCTGGGCGTCTGCGTGAGGAATAGGGACTTACGGAGGGCAGGTAACAAGTGGCAAATACCAGGGCACAGCATGGGTATATGTTCACGGATAATTTCTTTATGAGAGATAAGAAATAGGAACTACTTGTATGCCAAACAGATGGGGTCTAGGTACATAAATTATGCTGCAGCATAAACTCCAAATGACAAAGCTAAGGCAGAGGGTGGCAATGTGCAATTATTGTATGAATCCCAGAAAAGAAGTGGGCTGGTTTTTCAGCTGGCCGACCTCAGTGAGGCGTGACTCGGGTTGAATCTCTGCCCTCTTGCGGGGTCTGATGAAAAATGGAGACACAGAGGAGGAGGGGGCTCTGCCTTTTCTGATCCTGCCATGTGACAGGAAGGAGAGGCTCAAGGAGTCGAGGCACCAGGGAGCGGTGAGCCATGTGCCTGAGAGTTTGCAGCTGAAATTGTGCAGAAAGTGGAGCCGCTGAGTCTGAGAGAGGAGGTTGGCTAATAGATAAGCCCTCTGCCTGGTCGCCCACTGCTGAGCTCTGGGACAGATGGTACAGCTGGAAGGGAAGGCAGAGACCAGGCAGGAATCACTTGTCATCTGCCGTGACCGGGGCAGTGCAGTTGCAGCCGAGCAGGGCATGTCTGCGCAGTCCTGAGGAGGGGTAAGGTGAGAGGTTGAGGAAACGGAAGTCACAAATAGCGGGGACCAGGCAGAGTCTCTGGCCTCTTGCAGGGTCTGATATAAAGGGAGACACAGAGAGACAGACCGTCACAGGAAGAGGGGGCTGCCATGCTCCAATCGGCCATGGGACTGCAGGTGAAGAGGAGCCCCCAGAGGTTCAGAGAGCTGGGGCCCAGAGAGAGACAAGCCCTGTGCCCGGTGGCGTAGAGCTGGGCCACAAGAGGCAGCAGGTTCTGGAAGGGAAGCAGAGTGCTCTGCAGACACGGCAGCCACCCTGTGAGGGAAGGCCAGGATCCACGGTGACCGACTTCAGTGCGGAGCACCCCTGCTGACGCCTCGTGTGGACTTTCCATGGACTTGCAACCGCAGCTGTCACCTGAAGGAAACCCCAGCGTAAGAACCAACAGGCTCTGGTGTTTCGCATAGGCAGCCCTTTGGCAAACTCAAACACGGAGCTTCATGAATCCTGTACAGGATCAGGTTTTTTAAAAAACATAATGTGTTTATTGAGCTTTATTTATGTAAAAACCTACTTTTAGATATGTAGATAAGGATGTTTTTCCATAGGCCTGGAGCAAGGATATATTCCAAACTGTTAATAAAATGGTTATTGCTGTGTGATACAGAAGTTGGTTTGCAGGGGGTTCATATAATTTTCCTTGATTGCTTCATATTTCTACAAAGGTTCTATCTTATTAAGATATTTAGCACTTGTAAGATAATGAACCAGAAAGATCATTCTGTCATCAGGGAGTGAAAGACTAGGATCTGGAGTCTGGAGACTAAGATGTGGAAAGGGGCAGTTGTAAGAGCTCGGTGTGCAGGTCCATGGGTCTGAAGCAGAGGTACAGACAGAAGGACAGGGCAGGAATTGTTTACCTGCTCCACCACCTGCAGAAGCATGGCAGCTCCAGGCCACCTTGTCATAACTGGAGTGAGCATGCTGGCATTAAGATAGAGTCATCCTGGGGTGTTTGCTAAGGAGCATCTAACTTTGAAGGTCCACTGGCAATTGGATGGATTACTGCTGTGTGCTCCAGAGCAAGTGTCTAAAAACTGTGCACAACTTTATCTGTAAAATCCTACTATGGTAGGTATATCATGGGTCTCTGATGTGTAATTTATTTTTTAAAGCTACCAAGGCACTCAAGAAATCTGGCAAGCCCCTAATTTTGATTCCACAAGGTTGATGGAGACAACCTGCAGCAGCTGGACTTTCCATCCTTCACACCGCCTGGATCATCAGAGTCTGGGGGTTAGAGGGACGATTGTGCTCAGACTGGTCCTGAGAAAGTGGCCCGGATTCTGCACTCGGTTTCACTGAATCTTAACTGTGGACACTGCCCTGAACTTTGTTCTTCTGAGGAGCACTGGCTGTCCCAGAGCTGAAGAAGAAGCAGGTTCTAAGGTGATTGTGAGAGGAAACCGATATGGAGCCACAGGTTGTTCCGATCATGTGCTTTTAGTAAGGTCATCGGGGTTTCGGTGTAAAGACACTCAAGGCAGTTATCCCATTTTGGGTGCTTCTATATATAGAAAGTGTGTTCCTAAACCTTGATGCTTTTCCCTCTGTTTTAAATATTTGTTATTATTAAAACTTAACAGGATCTAAGACATAAGTAATTCTCAGAATCTAGAACTAAAAATACTCATTTCCAGGAGAGTGGAAGTAGCTCAGTTTGAGCGCCTGCCTCCTAAAACAACAACAACAACAACAAAAGCCCTCATTTTTAAGAGATTTTTATTTAGATTTTTATTGATTTTTTGAATGTTACATTAAAAAAATATGAGGTCCCCATATACCCCCTACCCCCCTCAGCCCACTCCTCCCCCATAACAACAATCTCCTCCATCATCATGAGACATCCATTGCACTTGGTGAACACATCTCTGAGCACCGCTGCACCTCATGGTCAATGGTCCACACCATAGCCCACATTCTCCCACAGTCCACCCAGTGGGCCATGGGAGGACATACAATGTCCAGTAACTGTCCCTGCAGCACCACCCAGGACAACTCCAAGTCCCTAAAATGTCCGCACATCTCATCTCTTCCTTCCACTCCCTACCCCCAGCAGCCACCATGGCCACTTTCTCCACACCAATGCCACATTTTCTTCGATTACTAATCACAATAGTTCACAAATAGAATATCATTAAGTCCACTCTAATCCATACTCTATTCCTCCATCCTGTGGACCTTGAAATGGTTGTGTCCACTCCACATCTATATCAAGATGGGGCTTAGATTCCACATGGATGCTGGATGCAATCCTCCTGCTTTCAGTTGTAGGCACTCTTGGCTCCCTGGTGTGGTGGTTGACCTTCTTCACCTCCATGTTAGCTGAGTGGGGTAAGTCCAATAAACCAGAGGGTAGGAGTTGCAAGTCTGTTGAGGCTCAGGGCCTGGCTATCGCATGGTCAGTCCAGAAATTCATGTCCCCTCTGTATACATTAAACCCCAATACCAACTACAGTTCCAGTAACAGTAACAGGAGAGGCTTGTGAACAAAGATCACATCTGAGGCCAAAAGCCCTCATTTCTAGCAGTCCTTAAAGTAGAATGAATGACACCATGTTACATAGTCGTTAAGAATGCTTGCTCTTGGGCCAGAGTGGGTTGGATTCTCAGGTCTGTTATTTAATATTTTGGGAAAAATGGTTTTTCATTGTGAACTGTATAGGATGGTAACAATAACAATAAGAATATCTGCTGCTTGGAGTTTTGTACAGTTATATGAGATGCGCGCAAAGCTCTGGTCGAGATGGCGGTCCTGGCGGCGTTTGCGCCCCTGCGCTCTTGCTCACGAGGGAGCGCAACGTGCTCCAGGCGGTGCCCCCGCTTACAGCACACCAGCGCTTAAAACTGGAAGGCTCAGAATTCCACTAGGCCTGCTCTCATGGTCCAGGAATGGAAATTTCTTGAATGACAGTTCTGTACCCTCACACCATGAAGAAATTGCTCAAGAGTCCTCGCTAAATTTGTGCTGAGTGTAGTCGCTCAACAACAGCGAAGGCCAGCAGGAGGAGTTTACAGAGATGCTGGGGCCGAAGGCGAGTCTGAGACATTCACACAGACACCGCAGAAACCAACTTGCTCTGTACATTTTCAGAGTATGGGCCTCTGTGTGAAAGAAAGAGACAGGAGAGGCAAGGTGGAAAACGGTCTTTGAGTTCCCGTGGGAGACTCCTTGCGCACATATCCGCGCTATGAAAGGGCAGGGGGCCGAGGCGGGGCGCTCTGACCTGGGAACATCCCGAGGCCCCCCACCCTTCTCCCCACGCGCCTTGAGCTGCGCTCCCAGGACTCCTGCGCTCCTCCTCCGGCCTTGAAGTCGGGCCACGTGAGTTCTCCGTAAGTGGTGAAAGTTTTCCATTTCGTGTCCGTCAAAGCGCCAGACAGCAGCCTGGATTCATGGTCGTGAGAGCGCTAGCACCTGATAACGAAGCCAAGTGGAGGGTCTCAGGGGTCCTTCTCACTTCCCTCACCGTAAAGCCGCGGTCGTGGTCCCCTTCCCGCAGGGCTGCCGCGAGCCTTCGCTGAGGTGCCGAGTGCAAAACACTGGCCATAAACCTGGCACGCGATAGGGGTTTGCGTAGAGCGGGCGGTTCTTGACGCTTGGAAGTCAATGTTTTCCATTGACTTGGTGCAAATAAAGGGTGTTGTGTGCAGGCACGGCAAGTAAGCCTTCAGGATTCACTCCCAGAGCAGGAAAAGCAGAATCCATTTCCTTCTGGGATGACCAGACTTCAGGGATGAGCAACTAGTCCACCGTCCCTTTTCTGTGCATCCTCCAGGTGCACTCCGGACTCTGAATCCAGTGATCCGAGTTAAAGCATCGGTGGGACCTTGATGGTAATTTATTCTTGCTTTGCCACAATTTATTCTCAGACAAGATGAGGAGAAATGTCATAAGGAAACGCACCAGAGAGGCGCTCCCGCGCTCAGGGCTGGAAATTAAAGTCTGTAGAGAAGATCCGTAAACACCTTCGGAGGTGGGAGGCGGCTGATGAGACGGCAAGGAGAAAACTGGATGATAGTCGTGGACCGGGAAACGTCGAGATGGAAACTTAGTAACGGATTAACCCAAGTAATGGGTAAAACCACCTGCAATGAGACCACGAGGGCCCGAAGTGCAGCCTGGGAAGAACGCACCCGTAGAGGAGGTGCACAACTACCGCCGGGAAGAGTCAACGCGCAGGAAACGAGGCAGCGTCAGTGGAGGAGCTGCTGGAGGGGCAGGCGGAGATGAGCTCGCTGATACTCTTCCTTCCGGGCCCAGCGGGGTCCCTCCCCGGCTCTCCGCAGTTGCTGTCGGGGTGCCCCAGGGTTTGGCTCTGCGCGCTCCTCTCCGGCTCTCCCGCTGTCTCCCGCGTCGCGCAGCTCCCAGGCCAGGGGTTTCCCCGCGGAAGCCTCTTTGCAGGTTGGGAAAGCGCAGTCGCCCCGGGATTGCTGGGGCCATTCGGCTTGGGAGAGAGGCCAGAATGGGAGAGGAGGAGGATGGCGGGGAGAGAAGGCAGGAAACGCGCGCAGGAAAGAGCAGCTCTAGCGCTAAGGCGCAGGTGAGAGGCGAGCGCGCCGCGCCGCAGAGGGGCCCCGCGGAGGGCTCGGGCCGGTGACCTCCAGGTGGATCGGGCACAGCGCTGTGCCTTCCTGAGATGTGCCTGCCTGACGCGCAGCGGCTCAGATGATGGGATGGCCTCTGTTTCCACCTTCCCTCGCCAACCATAGCACTTATCACGTCAGCTCGTACTGTGACACGTTGCCTCTGGGATAACAATATTCTCCAGTGATAAAAAAGAAACTTTTGAAATATTGGTGCCTCGGAAGTCTCCTGTACACAGAACACTGCGCTGTGTCTCCGTGGCATGTCTCACACGACCTCATGGAGGAGGAAGCGACCAATTACTCCCTTACTTCTGACCGGAAAAATTAGAATTCTAATGAAAGGGGACCTATGGAAATGGTGGGAAGTTAGTGTATTAATATTTTTACACTTATTCAAATTCCTAATGTAATTATTCTCCTTGGCCTATCAAATAATATAGATTTCCATATTCTATAAAAATGTATTTAATTTTTACATGTGGCCTATCATTTGCCGGCTATCAGTTTTATTATGGCTATCGTTTGTTTTTCAGAAACTGATACATTTTTATTGCATGTGTTTCTGTGTGTGTGTTGCTATGGATCTTAAAGATAAATTCAAGCCAGGAGAGAGTGCTTAAATACTTCCAGTTTTACTGTACCCAAAAAAGCTAAAAACCAGACTTTAATTCATAGAAATATGGTTGGATGATCAATAACAATAGCAGTCGTTTAGTACAAAGACACCAAATATTGGGGCAAAATTCCATGGCAATGTGATATGAAAATATGTTTGTAAAAGACAAAGCACTCATGCAAATATTTCAGCTAACAAGGTGTGGTGGGTTGCGGTCTGCACCCCAGTTTGTACACGTTCTTGTCTTGGTCCGATTCTCCTGGACCCACTGTGAATGAGTCTCTTCTAAGTGTCACTTTAGTTAAGCTGGGCCGCACTGAAGCAGACTGGCTTTCATCTGGACAAGGAGCCATTCTGAGGCAGAGGGAAGGCTGGGGAGAGAAGC
The DNA here is from genome assembly GCF_030445035.2 of Dasypus novemcinctus. Lineage (NCBI taxonomy): Eukaryota > Metazoa > Chordata > Mammalia > Cingulata > Dasypodidae > Dasypus > Dasypus novemcinctus. Next base: position 62,241,876 of record NC_080694.1, read on the forward strand.
CATGAGAGTCCGCCGCGTGCACTGCCACGAGACAGACCAGCCCACGGCCACGCCAGCTCCAGAACGCCCCGGGCTTCTGGCGAAAAGCACCGCCCTGCTGACTCGTCGATTTTGGATTTCTCCTGTCGTCAAAACTATGAGCCAATAAATCCCTAACCCACTGCATGATACTTGTTTCAGCAGCCAGGAAACCAAAATAGAGGGGCTGCAACAGAAGCATTAAATGAGAGAGCAGACAAAGAATGATCAACTGAGGGCAGCGGAAAGCGAGAAATGTATCTCAGGTAGAAAAGAAGGAGACCTTGGAGTGTGGGGACAAGAAAAAAAATGTGCTGTGTCTGGTGCCTGGAAGGCAAGTGTGGGGACAAAGGAGCGATAAATGAGGCTGGAAATAGGGGGCAGGTTGGGAGAGGATCAGCAGAGTATGAAGGGTTCCTGGAGGGCGGTGGAAAGGGCTGGTTCTGTTTGGTAATCCTCTAAACTAACTGCACATGGTAAGAATCAATGTAATAATTCAACATCTGAACGCTCTCAAAGAATTTCCAAAAAAGAGTTTTCCTTCTATAAGATGAGGTGGCCGAGTGGTCAAGGTGGTGGACTGCTAATCCATTGTACTCTGCACACGTGGGTTCGAATCCCATCCTCGTCGACAAAGGGGCAGTTGTCTTCTGTACCTGAGCTCTCATTTCACTTCTCTAATATTTCTGCGAGCCTGACTAATTAGGAGCTCATAGTTTTTTATATCTCCCTTATCCGGAAAGTGGGCTGCAGCTCTTACCCCCCCTTGGAGCTGGCTCAGTCCCTTTCTGCAATCACAGTGTGGTTCAAATTGCCGTCAGAGGAGGCAAACGCTTTGGACAGATCCTTACTACCTATCCTTGACAAAACAGTGTATCATTTTCTTTCCTATCTCCTCAGGGCAGACCTATTCTTGCTTTTCTTCATTTACTGTCACAGAAAAGTGCTACCAGACTCAGTAGGTGGGAGACCCTTCATGCTGGGTACTGTGTCCATCTCGTGGTGCCATCATATTTATTTAGGACTTTCTTAATTTCTGACGTAATGAGTTCTTCCAGGCTCAACTGTGTCTATCCTTCCCCAGCCTCTGGTGTGCTCGTTGCTTCTGGGGTGTCTTTGCTTCTAGGATCTTTTAGGAAAATATCTACGAAGCATATGCATATACACACATCCTTAATAAGTACACACACACATATATTATGCACACATGCACACATGAATGCATGTACACATGCAGAAGTATATTTTGGTAATCATGAGTTCACACGGACACTTTGAAATCTAGTCCGTGCCCACAGGGTTTTTCTTGCCCTCCACACACCATATGAGTATGTCCACGCTTCCACAATGGGTGAAATGATAGCAGTTACTCACATGCTCTTTCCTATAGTACATGGTAAATAGTTTCATAATTGCTTTCTCCATGCAACAGAAAATAAAACAAAAAGAGCTCAGCATTTGTTTTTTGTTTTTTGTTTTTTTTAAGATTTTTTTTTTTATTTATTTAATTTCCCTCCCCCGGTTGTCTGTTTTCTGTGTCTTTTTGCTGCGTCTTGTTTCTTTGTCCGCTTCTGTTGTCGTCAGCGGCACGGCAAGTGTGGGCGGCGCCATTCCTCGGCAGGCTGCTCCTTCGCGCTGGGCGGCTCTCCTTATGGGTGCACTCCTTGCGCGTGGGGCTCCCCTACGCGGGGGACACCCCTGTGTAGCAGGGCACTCCTTGCGCGCATCAGCACTGCACACGGGCCAGCTCCACACGGGTCAAGGAGGCCCGGGGCTTGAACCACGGACCTCCCATGTGGTAGACGGACGCCCTAACCACTGGGCCAAAGTCCGTTTCCCAGCATTTGTTTTTAGTTCTCTCCCTGCCCCAAGAACAGGGCATATAGTTAAATACTGTATAAGCAAAGATACAAAACTTTGTTACAGTTCCCTTTTCTCCGTCTGATGTGATGGTGGTAATCATTTACCATACAGTTGGGCTTTTCTTTCAGTTTGCTCTCACTTTTAGGTTTTCCCACGGACTGTCAGCTCTCTGCAGGCACGCGGGTGGAGGCCAGCTTGCCTTCAAAGGGACGCCCAGGACGGGAACCCAGGGCCTCCCATATGGTAGATGGGAGCCCAGTCGATGGAGCCACAGCTGCTTCCATCACTTCATTTTATATCCCTTCACCTACCCTCTCCTTCATCCTTGTCACTTTAGGTAACTATTAGTCATCCAATGAGGTGCTGATGCTGGGTGTTATAAAGAGTAATTATTTGGGTAGGAGCTTACAGTTATCAGGCTATAAAGCATTAGTTACTTCCCTCACCAAAGTCTATTTCCACGTGTTGGAGCAAGATGGCTGCCAGCGTCTGTGAGGGTTCAGGCTCTCTGGGTTCCTCTGGGCTCAGTTCCTCTGTTTCCTACACAACCTCTGTTGTAGACTATAAGGCGCTCTAGACTTTGCCTCTCTCCACAAGGTCAGCTGTAGATTATCAGGCCAAGGGCTCTGTCTCTTTCCCTGGGGCTCCAGCTTAAGATTTCAGCGTCAAACTCCAACATCAGAAACCCTCAACTCCGTCCTTTGCCATGCCTGTTATCTGTGAGTGCCCACCCACCAAGGGGCGGGGACTCAATGCCCTAATGAGGTGGCCCAATTAAAGCCCTAATCATAACTCAATCAGGCCCAGGTACAGATCAGATTACAAACATAATCCAATATCTATTTTTGGAATTCACAACCATATGAATCTTCTATGGTAACCAGCTTCAATGATTTTTGGTTTATTCTTCATTTCTTTCTTTTTTATATAAAAAAGCAGATATGTGTATGTTTTTCTTATATCCCCTTCTTTCTTGCCCAAAAAGTAACACACTATATATACTCTTTTGCACTTTTATTTCTTCAACTAACAATGTGTCCTGGAAATCACTCCACAGCAGTTAATAGAGATCTTCCTTATTCACTGTGTTGCACAGAACTCCACTGTGTACTCATTCCACAGCTACCCGACAAATAGCTTATGCCTGGGATTTAAAGTTAGCTGAGATAGTTTTGGGCAGTAAGGGGGCAAAACGAGCTGAAGACATATTTAGGGAACCTCCAAATAAGAACAATTTCAGGGAATCGAATGCCGCTCAAGTGATTGGGTGCATCCCTTCCACATGGGAGGTCCTGGGTTGGGTTCCCAGTGCCTTCTAAAAAAGAATACAAAATAAATAAATAAATTTAAAAAAATAAAAAAAAATAAAAAAGAATACAAGCACACAATGAACAGAACAGATGACACAGAGCAGACAGAGAACCCAAACAATGGGAGACAGGGAAAAATTGATGAATTGATTGAATAAATATTTCTGAGTCCAGCTATGTATTAGATACTATTACAGGAAATGGGGATGTAGAAGTAAAAAAGCAGACAAAATTTTATTTTTTTATTTTTATACAGCTTACAATCACATGGAATATGAAATAATTAAGCTTCGAACATGATATGGTAAAAGACGATAAATGCTGGTGGGGGGGGCCAGTGGGTCTTTAGCTTTGGCTCCCCCTCTCCAAGAGAATCTAATCCCATAAGACAGAGCTACCTCCATGCTCCAGGATGCAAGTTAAAATGTAACAATCCTACTCACAGGGAAATAATGTACAGATAGTATTATAGTAATTGTCTCCAGACTGTACAGTTTCTTCCTACAATAATATCACCAGACCCCAATTATGAAATGTCTTTGTTCTGAGACCCTACATATTACCCCCCATTTTCCCACCTCTTTGCAGTGGGCTATCGTCATTCTCTGGCCGCCACATTTGGAGACCCTCCACTGTTGTAAATCTCAATAAATAACGCTTATGTCTGACACAGTGCCAAGTGCGTCCTGTGGGCTTGTTGCCCCCCAGACCTGTGCCCCTCAGAAGCGAGGTTGTAACAATTGGCAAGTCGCCGTTCAGGAGACCAAAGGACCCCTGGCAGTAGCAGGCATGCACTCACAGAAGGGAGACTCCACGGGGGAAATCTCGAGTTGGCCGATAATGTTCATGTGAGAAAGGGTGGTTGCTCTCGTGAATAAGTGGAGACCACTGAGAGAGTATAGGGGTGCCCTAAAAACTCTGGCAGGTATATTGGCTGTGCTACAGCAGGTAGCAGAGAAGCTGCACTTAATAAGAAAAAGGGAGACTACCAGATGGCGGCGGCCATAGCATGGCTTAGGAGGCTTGCAGTTGAGAACTGGCTACTGAGGCAGAACAAGTGGCAAAGGGCTCTGTGTGCTGCTTATAAGAAGAGTTAAAGTTAGAACAGGGACACGCACCTGGCACAAGCAGAGATAAAAGATTCTTTAACCTATCACCTGTACCAAGTTAATGATCAGTTAGAAACCCTGGCTTGTAAATATCCTTGGACTAAGGGCCACAGGCTGCCTCAAGTCCAGGTCCGGAAGATATTAACCAAGCTTGGGTGGAACCCTAAGGTATGGGACTCTATGGACTCCTGCTCAGATAAGAAAAAAGAGGAAGAATGGGAAAAGGCCTAGGTGTGACAAAGTAGGGAAATGTAAGTTTAGCAATGACTCATCTTCTAAGCCTGGAAATTAAAAATCATATTTTCTCCTGCAATTCCCTAATTTAAACCTTTTAGCTGCCTTACAATAAGGGTAATTAATCCAATTACCAAATTTCAGTAAGCAAAAAGAAGTCCTTGAACAATATAGGAAGATATTTTCTAAATTATGATTAAAACAAATTAAACAATTATAATATACATATACCAGAATTTAGCAGTCAGTATGCTCTTAAGGTCATTCACAATTTTACAAATTTATTTTTAGAAAAAGAGGTCTTTCAGCTTCTTGTAAGTGGAGGGAAAAGAAAACCACTTCTTGCATAAACTATAATGGTTTTAATGTTATTGGGCTTAAGTGTACTCTCCCTAGGTTTATAGGATACTAATAAAATAAATTAACATTATATGTATTTACTATTTAGGATGATGAAAGTTGTAAGTTTGTGTTTAATACAATTAAGTTAAAGGAAAAAAATAGCCTGTCCTAAAGTGAAATGACTAGTTTTCACAGAACAGAATGAGGAATGTAAGACAAGACTTAAATGGATAAAAGCAAATTTCCTTTGTTGCTAATATAATTTAATACGTTTATTAAAAGTGTCAAAGTAAAAAGTAAAGTAGTATGAATAGTTAAGTTCACTTGATATGTTACAAATGGCAATGAAAGTATTATAAAAGTGTATAAAAATTAAAAGAGGGAAGCAGATTTGGCTCAGTGAATAGAGCTTCTGCTTACCACATGGGAGGTCCAGGGTTCAGACCCAGGGCCTCGTGACCTATGTGGTGAGCTGGCCCATGCGCAGTGCTGATGTACACAAGGAGTGCCCTGTCACGCACAGGTGTGCCCCATGTGTGAGGAATGTGCCCCATAAGGAGAGCTGTCCACATGAAAAACAGTGCACTCTGCTCAGGAGTGGTACCTCACACAGGGAGAGGTGACAAAGGAAGATGATGCAACAAAAACAGACACAGATGCCCGGTGCTGCTGACAAGAATACAAGTGGACACAGAAGAGCACAGAGTGAATGGACACAGAGAGCAGACAATGGGGGGGAAGGGAAATAAATAAATAAATAAATAAATAATCCTTTTAAAAAAATAAAAGAAGTAGACTTCAGAATTGACAAACTCTCATGTGCATTCAAACTCAGCCCCCAGTACCCTGCATGATGCCTCTCCATTTCAGTTATTGCCATGGTCAGTCACCACCACCTCTGGAATAATGACAGTATCTACAACATTGCTGGACATGCTCCTGAAGTGGATGGAAAGAACGTTGCTGTTTCAGAATCATGAAGCACGGGGATGGCTCACTATGGCCAGATTTACAATGGACATGGACTCCAGACTGACTCCTTCTCGTAGCGCCAGAGGACACCGTGCATCAGGTCAGTGAAACACTGGTGCCTCCCTTGAGGGTCAACATGATGCATCACACTTCGCTGTGTGATGAACGTACCAAGCGGAGCAATAATTACCAAAAAATTGCGAGTAGAGCTAAAACAAACACAATTGTCCTCATGGCTTGCTCCCATGGAAAGATCATGTGTATGGTATTGCAAACTGGAGCTTAGACCTGTTACCTGCAGCTCAAAGAGAACTTGTGCATTGGTTCGTGCATTGATTAGTATTAAGTTCTGTACTGGTATACCTAATAAGTATAATATTATCTCTTCTATTCTGGATCGTATGCGGAAGGATACTGGACCTGTTAAAAGACTTTGTGAACTTAATTCATTTTTTAAGTTTATTTCTTCCAGAATCAATGTATTTCAAAAAGAATTAAGAACAATCCTGTTTAAAAACTTCCAAAAAATTGAAGAGGAGGGAAAATTACCCAATACATTTTATGAACCCAAACATCACCTTATACCAAAGGCAGATAAAGACACTACAAGAAAAGAAATTTACAAACCAATCTCTGTAATGAACAGAGATGGAAAAATTCTCAATAAAATACTTGTAAATTGAATCCAACAGCATATCAAATACTTATACATCATGACCAAGTGGGGTTTATTCCTGGTATACCAGGGTGGTTCAACATATGAAAATCAATTAACATAATACACCACATAACAAATCAAAGGGGAATGGAAGAGGAAATAAAGGGGGAAATTCCATTTACAATAGCAACAAAAAGACTCAAATACCTAGGAATCAATTTAATCAAAAAGTACAGGATCTATATGCAGAAAACTACAAAACAATGCTAATAAAGACCAAAACAAATGGAAATACAGTCTGTATTCATGGGTAGGAAGACTAAATATAATGAATATGTCAGTCCTACTCAAACCAATTTATAGATTCAGTGAAATAGCAATCAAAATTCCAGCAGCCTTCCAAATGTATTTGGAAGGGAAAATGCACTCAAATAGCAAAAAAAATTCTTTAAAAAAAAAAAAAAGAGCAGTGTAGGAAGAGTTTCTCTGTCTGAACTGGAAATATAGTACAAAGCTACAGTGGTCAAAACAGCATTGTATTGGCATAAAGTTAGATACATCGATCATCAGAATAGAACTTAAGAGTACAGAAATGACTCACGCATCTATGGCCAACTGGTTTTCAACAAACCCACCAAAGCCATGTTAATGGGACAAAATAGTCTCTTCAACAAATGGTGCTGAAAGACCTGGATATCCACAACCAAAAGAATGAACGAGGAACTCTTTCTAACTCCCTATGCAAGAATCAACTAAAAATGAAACAAAGACCTAAATATAAATGCCAGGACCATAAAACTACTAGAAGAAAATGTAGGGAAACTTCTTTAAATCTTGTGGTAGGTGGTGGTTTCTTGGACCTTATACCCAAAGCATGAGTAAAAAACGAAAATACAGATAAATGATGCCTCCACAAAATTAAACACATTTGCATCTTAAAGGCCTTTGTCAAAAGGGTGAAAAGGCAGCCAGCATAATGTGAGAAAATATTTGAAAATTGCATATCTGAAAAAAGTTTAATATCCATGATATAAAAAGAGATGCTGTAACTCAACAATAAAAAGACAACTGACCTGATTTAGAGAATGGGCAAAAAACTTGAAAAGACATTTTTTCCAAAGAAGAAATACAAGTCGCAAAAAAAAAAACTTGAAAAAATGTTCAAAATCACTGGAGATTAGGGAAATGCAAATCAAAGCTACAATGCGATATCATTTTACAACTATTGGAATGGCCCCTGCAAGTGTTGGGAAGGATGTGGAGAGATAGGAACATCAACAAGAGAAGGAAAGGAATGGAGGCCCATACCGGTCCCGGGTCAAACCCACAACCGCAGCTTTGGTACCATCAAAATGTAATCAAACAATGACACCGACTTTCTACCCTCAAAGTATATTTTTCTTTTATAAAAGTGTAAATTTCATGGAACACTTGTGTTTGTGTTGGTGTGTGTTGGGGTGTGTGTGTGTGTGTGAGAGAGAGAGAGACAGACAGAGAGAGACAGAGAGACAGAGAGAGAGATTGTTTTAGAGACAATTCTGTTTCTACTTCCCGCTCAAACAAAAGAGCTTTCATACAAATAAGTGCACTCACACTCTTGGACCTGATGGAGAAATTTAGGCTTTTTTAAACCTACATGTTGAGATAAATTTTTTAAAAAACCAAAACTACAGATATTATGTAGTGAAGAGAGGCTATTTTTCTCTACTCTCAGAACATTCTAGAACTTTGCTGTCCATTACAGTAGCAACTAGCACATGTTTAAGATGTAGTAGAAAAAAATAAAAGTATGTGCAATATCTTAATGTTTTTACACTGGATGTTGAAAGGATATATTTGATTTAAAACACTAAAATTAATGTTTTTTAATTAAAAATTAAATTTATTATATCACATCATATATTGACTCACATGTTTTTGCAATATGTGATGACTGCCATCATTAAAGTAGATTCAATTTGTCATGACTCCATGGCCACGTGGTATTCCGTACAGTTGTTTGGTTTTTACTTCAATAGAGATGTGTGTTCTTCTCTAAGAAGCAGCATTTCCTTTCTCATCTTTTTTTCCTGATTTGTCACGTTTTTTCAGAATTGGTCAGGACTGGCCAATCGGCTGCTGCTCAGCATGGAAATTTGAAAAGTATGTTATTTGCTTATTGATAATTTCCTAAAATTTCCTGGCCATTTTCCCTTCCTCTTGGAGCTCAATTGCCTGGGTCATTGAATCCTCTTTAGTGAGACCATTTCCATGGGCCTTTTTCTTTTCTTGGTTCCTATAAGGCTAAATACACAGTGATCATTTATTTTTTTTCCAAATACCTACAGGGTTTCCTGAAAGGGTACTGAGAGTGGGGTTTGAACCCACACAGGCACTTGCCCATTGGATCTTAAGTCCAATGCCTTAACCACTCAGCCATCCCGGTGACAGTAGCCACAGAACTCCACCATATTAATCCTATTAGAAGTAAAAGCGTCTATTTTTGTTTTTTTGTGGGGTTTTTTGCTAGCTTGTGGGAAACTGTCATAAATTTTATACTGGTGAAACCTGGTGCCGGGCTTAAAAGAGCTCACAGAGAAAGGAAACTTAAAATGCTGCTTGGAAAGAAACTAATGAAAAAGTTCATTTACAACAAGCATAATCTCATCATTAATTTGTCACACCCACTATGATAGGTGTTAGGGAAACACTGAACTATGCTTGATCTCATGGAAATGAGGAAGAGTCTGCAAAAAAGAAAAAGCCCAGACGCACTGTCTTTTCTTTTTCTTTTTTATTATTACAGCATTTTCATTATTTTGAAAATACTAAACTACAACAAAATGACAAACAAGAAAGCTGTTCACCTTGCAGTCTCTCTGTGTTCTTCCTGTACAAAACTGCTATTTCTGGGTATTCTTGCATAGTTATCTATTGATTTGGCAATTTTATTAAGATATATTCACGTACTATATGATCTATCCAAAGTGTATAATCAATGGATTTAGTATAATCACAATGTTGTGCATCATCACCCTAAAAAAAAAATGTTAGAACAATCTCATTACTCCAATAAGAAAAATTTCACACCCGTTAGCAGTCATCCTTCCCCAGCTCTACGTAACCACTAATCTCATTTCATCTTTATAAATTGATTTATGTTTTATATAAATGGAATCATACAATAGGTAGTACTTTGTGTCTGGTTTCTTTCACTTAGAATAATTTGTAGGGTTTTTTTTTTTATCTGATAGTAACATCTTGTACTATTAACAAATTTGTTCAGTTTTAAAGGAAAATGGTCCTATATATGCAACTTTACCCATATTCATGTTTCACATGTGGTTATATGCTATACTGTGCCATGTAACATTTTTTAGTTTTCCTTTTAGTAATATACATGACTTTAGATTTTCCCTTTCCACGACTCTTACCACATACGAGCACTGCTAGTTAAAAATATGATGTGCTTTTACCTTTTCTTTTATTTCCAAAGATTAACACACATCATTTTTGCCAATTCTGCAGAAGTTGTGCCTTGGTTATTATAAATTGGTTATTCACAAATGTCAAAAGATGGAAAGAGTACAAGTGTCCATCACACTTTTCTTGATTCACTTCTTCTCCAGTTATGTCCTCTTTTTTTGCGGGCAGAAGGAGTGAGCCCTAAGAGTGAGATCCCTGTTCGGTGGGGAAATAAGTGGAGAAAGCACTGATTACTGGTTAACTTTTATTGTTTTTTTTTCTTTGATGACTCTGATTTTTAAAAATTCTCTCTCCAAAGAATCTCTCTCCAAAGAATCTCTTGCAGCCAATTCCCTTTGTCAATATCAGTGAAAGAAACGAAGAAAAGAGATGAATTTTTCAGAAGAGTGGTATTTCAGTAATGCATTCAGCCTTTAGAGACAGTCAAGATTGCGTTGTGCTTAGCATCGTGTTGGTGAGAAGCCAGGTGAGTAGACACAGACAGTTTTGAAAAGGTGAAGGTATGAGCCAGCCAGGAGTCGAACCTAGAATCTTCTGATCCGTAGTCAGACGCGTTATCCATTGCGCCACTGGCCCTCCCTGGTAAGTAATTTCCCTTATCTCATAGTTACGAATATGTAAAGAGCACCGACAGAATATTCATGATGAGAGTAATGTGCAGAAGCTTGGAAGGATTCTGGTAAAGAAGACCATATCCTTTGGGACCAAAGTGCATTCCCTTACAATATTTATATGTATAAAGAAAATTTCTCCTTTGGAACATTATGTATGTGATAGAGTAACTATCGGCCCCCAATTTTTAGAACAATTTCTAAAAAAAACACTTCACACCCCTTAGCAGTCCTTCCCCAGCCTTACATAGCCATTAATCTAACTTCATCTTTATAAATGATTTACATTTACATTTATAAAATATGTTTAGTTCATAGCAGTGCAACCATACAGTATTTGCTCTCAGTTCTTCTGGGTGTGTGCCCAGTAGTGGTATTGCTGGATCACATGGCAGATCTACCTTCAACTTCTTTAGGAAGCGCCAAACAGTCCACCACGGAGCCTGAACCATTCTACATTCCCACCGACAGTGAATAAGTTTTCCTATCTCTCCTTATCCTCTCCAACACTTGTAAATATTTTCTCCCATTGATCCAACTGCCTTTTCACCCTTTTAAAAAGACCTGTGAGGTGCAACAGTGTTTAATTTTGATGAGGTCCCATTTTTTAATATTTTTTCATTTGTTGCTCGTGCTTTGGGTCAAGGAAACTAGCACCTACCACAAGGTCTTTAAGACGTAGCCGTACATTTTCTTCTGGTACAACTGAATAATTTTGCAGTAATGGCAAAGAAATTATTTCAATTCTAAGAGACAACAATGAAGAGGATAAAAGGTATGATATTTTCCCTTTCGGAGTAGTGAAAACATTCTAAAATTGACTGAAGTAATGAGAGTTTAACTCTGTGATAAAATTAGTGTTACTGTGTGTATGCTTTGGATGGATTGTACAAAGCATGGAACTGTATTACACAGGGAATCCAGTGATGGCAGGGCTGGTTAACAAAACTAATACGAGAACATTCTTTCATAAACTATAACAAATGTATAATACTAATTAAAATGTGTTAATAACTTGGTGGGATGGGGGGAAATTACCCCAAATGTAAGGTACGGGCTATGTTCATAGCAACATATTTCTTAAAGGCAAACCATCCCAGCAGTTTTTATTCATTAATATTCATAGACACACACAGCAGCTTCATTAGAGATTTCAACTTTCCTCTTCAGTTTGAACGTGGAGCATTAGGAGAGCATTTTGCATGTCCAGGTACAGGAAGCAGAGCTCGCCCCTGCAATGCTACCTTCATTTACCTGCAAGAAGTAAAGAGTAGGCAAATGATTATCATATAGATTTTCTCTCTTCCTTTTGAATGTACATGATGTAACAAGAGCGACAGACCTGAAATTACAATCACCAAACAAACCCAAGGTATTTGTTGTCCACTTTCAGTGGCAAATACAGGACAGAGGACATTGCTAATTGGGATGTCATCAGAGAGGAGGTGGAGGCTCATCTCCTTTATTTCTCTCTTTTAAATTTAGTTTCCTGAAACAACATCTAAAGGCGTAATATGTACTCAGCCCTTAGCACCAAAACCTCCCACCTCCCACCCCCCTCCCGGCTCACCCTGGTCTCAGGACGAGCTCGCCTCGGCACTAAAGTGGACAGAGGGAGCTCTGGGACACACAGGCTGCCCTCTGCGCGCTCGCTTTCCTTGGACTGGCGCCCTGGTTCCGACATTTTAGGCTCCTGCAGCCTCGTTAAAGGAAACCGTGGCTCCTGGAGAGTTTGCTGCCTGCTCTCTGTGTTGCTGGGTTGGTTGTCGCTGTGGACGGCGACGGTCGTGGTGACACTCCTGGTGTTGGCACGCCGGCTCCCGTGGAGTGCGGTCCCCAGCGGCCGCCGAGTGCCCGGGCCCGCTGCCGCTCCAGCTGCAGCTGCACCTGCGGTTGCTGTGACCGCGAAGCGGCAGGGCTGGAAGAGGGAAGCTGACTCCCTGCGGACCATCTCCCTCCTGAGAACCGAGGCAAAGCGCAGCTGCAGGACCCGCGGCTTCCCCGCTGCTGGGAGGACATGAACTCTAGGAGAAGCAAGCCCGCAGTAGCGCTGCTGGTGAAGTGCGCGTGTGACCCACCAGCGCGAGGCCCTCCTGTCCCCGCCGGGGTGGGACAGCCCGCGACCCCGTGCTCGAGTCGTCTCAGTCTCTCGGGGCTCTGGGTTCGGGCTAAGCTGAGGCGCACAGCCGTCCACGACCTGCTCGGGTGCCCGCAGGTGACGCTGCGCCCATTGCACAGATCCCTGCTGCTCAGGCTTCTGCGCGTTCAGGAGTGACGCGCTCTTGAAGAGCTGTCTCCGGAGAGCCCGTTTATCCACCGCAGGGACTAGTAAAAGCCTGTGGCTGCTCTACAGAAAAAGCTTCCCAGCACAGCACAAATCAAAACCTACCCTTGCTAATATGCACGGCGCTGGCGCTCAGTTGTGCGCCTTGTTGTCGTTGCACCACTTTCCTAACAAGGTGCACAGAGACCGTAATCTCAGCAAATTAAACACATATCTGCAGCATCGAAAATTTCCTTTTAAACATGCAACACAGCTTGTTGTCGCGATTTCCTTAGCCACACAGGCACACACACAGGCAGAACGGATGTCGTCTCTCCTGGGGTCTCTCCTCCGGGTTAAGGCTTCCAACTCGAGCCACCAAAGGAAGGGGCTCTCAGCGGGGGTTAAGCGGCAGAGTTTCAGCCACACAGGCACGCTCAGCCACATAGGCGCACACACAGGCAGAACGAAATGAGACTCTGGAGACAGCTTGATGGAGAAAGCTAGTCCATTTATTGTAAAGGGGGGAGGCTATCTTATACTCTTTTATGAAGGATCGTGTAAAAGGTTGATTGGATGATATTGAGTGAGGTGAGACGCAGGCCAGAGCTCTAGTGCTGGTTGCTGTGCCCTTATTGGGTCTGTGCTCACTCGGTTTCAGTTGCCTTTTCCTGGAAAGGGGCTGGTTTCCAGTATATGCTGAGTCATTGCCCCAGGTGCTCTTTTGTTCTTTCGTGCCATTTGGTTGCCCCAGGCGCCATTTTGTTCTCTCAGGGGCCTTAGGAGGGGGAATCATCACAATTCTTCCCTTCCATTTTTAGGCAACTCGAGGAGACGTATGTCACGGTGACCGTGCCTGTCTTAGGTTGTCCTCCTCTGAGGATCTTACCCGTCATTGGCTACCGGCCAAGCTCACTGACCATCAGACCTTAGTTGGGGGCTACCGCGCTCTGAGCGGTGGACGATTGCATCTTTGATTGACCGTATGTTCACTTTAGGCAGGGCCAGTTCTGGGCATGGGGTGTCTATAAGGGGTTGTCATATTGGGGATTTGCTTGTGGAAGTCGTTGATAAGGGGCTAGCTGTAATTGAAAAAATTTTAGTCTGGAGATGTCTCATAGCTTCTTTTGGAAAAATTTAGTAAGACAGTGCTATAAGGAGAAGAAATATGAATAATATGAGGAGACCAAGTATGGGGGCAATCCATGCCGTAAGCGGGGAGGTGAACCAGTCTAGGACTGAATTCTGGTTCTGTGTATGTTTGGTTAATCCTTCTCGCAACTTGCGTAACTTTTTAATATTCTGCTCAACAATTCCCGACTCATTGACATAGTAACAGCATTCTTCTCCGAGGAAAAGGCAGGTCACCCCTTTTTCAGCTGTAAGTAAACCTAAAGCTCTTCAATTTTGAAGGGTTACTTGGGCAAGAGAGATCAATTGCCGTTGCGGGGAGTTGACAGAGTTTGCGGTGGTCTCTACCGCTAATTGTAGTTGGTCTTTGAAGTTTGGGGAGGTCATTATGTTGTGACCTAAAGCGCCACTGGCAGTGGCAGCTGCAGCAACTGAGGCTGTAAGACTGGCTCCTACTGAAATGGGGGGAAGGGCGGCTCTTTTTACAAGACGAGAGGGAAGCAACCAGGCAAGCTCTGATTCCCCGTAGAGGGTGAGTTGTGGGGTAGTCGCAACTAGGATGCACGGTCCTGTGAGACTAGAATTAGGGCAGGTTGTTAAGGTGTGATTGCACCAAAAGTGATACCCTGAGGGTGCTTGGGTTCCCTGAGGAAGACTTATATTATTTGTGCATCGGATGGAGGGATCATTTTTGTTGGTAAGAAAACAGGAGATGTTTTCGGAATTTACATTCCACAGGGGGATGTCAGGTATCGGGCTTTCACAGGGAAGGGTGCTTGTGAGATTATTGGAAGGTAGGGGTATCGCGGCTAGCAATGGGCGATTGAGGGCAGCACGAAGGAAGCAGTGGGAGGGGTTGCGGAGAATGCCGGACTTATTGAGGAAGGAGAGGGTATGAATAAGGATTAGAATCCAAGTGAGGGAGGCATCATAGAGGGGTTTTGGGTGATATCGGTCGAGGATCTCTTCGAGAGTTTTTTCTGCTTGCTGAATTTTATCTCGAGTCTCCGGGAGGAGTCGAGAGGTATTATAGAGGACATATTGTCTATGAATTTCGAGGGAACCGGAAGGAAGGGAAACCCAGGGATTTGCATACAGTTTCCCTCTAGCTCCTATGACCCACCTCTGATGCCAAGGGTCGGGTATACGGATGAAGAGGGATTGCCCTTTATAGTGAAAGAAACTGTCTGTGTTTCTTTCCACTTCATTATAGTAGCAAGAAAAATAGGGACAGCCTCCATAGGTTATATTATAATTTCCAGTGAGGCAATAGGATTCTGTTTGCTGATATGGGAAACAGACATATGGATACTGGCGAGACCAGCCTGTAATAGACTTTGGTGATATTGGGATGGTGATAGCTGCGGAGCACCCCGCTACTGGGCAGTATTGGGTGCCGATAGTTTCACTTACTACGCGATGAGCAGTGGAAATAGTTTCTCGAACCTGAAATTTCCAGACGTAGGTATCTCCACTGATGCAATGGAAGTAGATGAGGAGAGCAAGGTTCTTCACGTTGTGGGTAACGAGGCTGTGCATTCAGTCACAGGAAAAGGTTGGACACAGCGGCTGGGGATCCAGACAGGGTTCTCTGAACCTTCAGGAAAGACACAGGCAAACCGTTGGCCCTGAGTTAGTAGAGGGTGTGGCCCTCTCCACTTGTTGATGAGCGGGTCTTTCCACTGAGGCCTCCCCAGTGTCGAATGGCTGGGGAGAAATGTTCATCGTCAAATGTGAGGTAATTTATAGTAATCAGAGCTCTATTCAGAACATCTCTGGGGGTATCTTTAGGATATTCTCTTTTTAGTTTTTTAATTTGATGTTTGAGGGAGATGAGTGTGCTCTATGATAGCTTGGCTTTGGGGATTGTATGGGATACCTGTTTTGTGCGTGATGTGCCATGAGGTGCAAAAATCTTGGAAAATTTTTGAAGCATAGCAAGGTCCATTATCAGTCTTTATGGTCCATGGTATGCCCAGTTGGTTAAAAGCTTGAAGACATGATTTGACTTTTCTCCTGTGAGAGCTGAGGCGAAGGTGTATTTGGAAAAGGTATCTACTATGACATGGAGGAATCTTGTTTTTCCAAAGGTAGGTACATGAGTGACATCCATCTGCCAGATGGCATTGGGGCGCAAGCCTCGAGGATTCACACCCTGTGGTTGGAGAGGTCCCAGGGGAAGGAGGGGACCACACTGTTTGCAGGCGCGGACGAGATGTTTACATTGTCGTGCGGTGAGAGAGGGGAGATGTTTCAGGGAGTGAGCGGACATATGAAATTTTGCATGTAATTGGTTGGCTTGTTCAAGGGGGGACGATGGGAGGTGGAAGGCGAGGATGGAATCTGCTAAGTCATTGCCAGTGGAGAGAGGGCCGGGTAAATGGGTGTGTGACCTGGTGTGTTGTATATGCCAGGGGTGTTTGCGATTCCCGAGAAGGAGTTGTGGCGTGCATTTAGTTTTCAAAACTGCATACAGGAGAGCACCAGTGGTGTTGGTGGCATAGGAGCTATCAGAGAATATGTTCAAGGGGATGTCTTGGAGGTGCAGGAAGGCTAAATAGGTGGCGAACAATCCTCCCAGTTGAACTGACCCCGAGTGCTGTTCTCCTGTTACGGAGTTGGGGCCCCCTGGGGTTTTGATGACGACTGAGCCACTGCGTTTGCTTGCGTTTGCTAGCATCCGTGAAAAACTGTGGTGGCGAATGGGATGGGGGTTTTCGTAGGAAAGGCGTGGGTGCCGAAAACAATGGGGAGAACCTGTAGCGCCGCGAGTAATCTGTGTTGGGGGAGATGGTTGTCAGTTTGGCCGGTGTATCCAGAGAGGAGGATTTGCATGTTAAGGTTAGTCCCTGTGAGAGAATTTGTTCAGTGGTCAGGGGGAGAATGATGGGATCAGGCTCCACTCCAAAGAGGTGAACAGAGCTCTTGCAGAGTTTCCTGCCCAGGATGCAGAGGGCATCCAAGTGGGAGGTGATTTTTCCTAACTGGCTAAAGGAAAGATGGACCCAGTAGAGGGGAGATTTTTGGAAAAGTACCCCGGTGGGGGTTCCAGAAGGGTTGAGTACGATAGCTGTGATTGGTTGGGAGGGGTCAAAGTGCGCCAGAGAAAGTCGTGCTAAGTGGTCATTAAGAGGGAGACGCAGGCAGAGCCTTCTTCTGTGAGATGTCTGAGACTAGTAGGCGAGGGGTCACCCTCGGGGAGGGAGAACAGTGGGAGAAGCTGATGAGAGGAGATGGAGAGATGCGGCCTAATCCAGTTAATTTCCCAACAGAGTTTTTGTAGGTTGTGTAAGGTAAGAGATGGGGGGATTTGCAATTTGGGGGGTGCAGGGGTAACGGAGTCAGAGATATTGTATCCCAGGAAAGAGTAGAGAGCATGACATTGGATTTTTTCTTGTGATATTGCGAGGTGTAATTGTGTAAGATTATCGAGGAGAGCGCAGACACAGTCACACAGGCAGTCGGGGCGTTCGTGAGCAAGGAGAATGTCGTCCATGTAGTGGGTGACTTGGGAAAGGGTACGAGCCGGTGGGTGGCTGCGGGGACGAAAAGCTGACAGATGGATGGGCTGTTTTTCATACCTTGTGGGAGGACTCTCCATTGAAAGCGTTGGGAGGGGAGGGAATTATTGGTGGAGGGAATTGAAAAGGCAAAGTAAGGGCATCATCCTCGTGAAGAGGGATAGAAAAGAAGCAGTCTTTGATATCTATAACTGCTATGTGACAACCATGGCGAATGGCTGCAGGAGGAGGGAGACCTGGTCGGGGAGAGCCGATAGGCAGCATACGTAGATTGACATTACGAAGGTCATGCAGGAGGCCCATTTGCCAGGCTTTTTTCGTATAAAAAAACAGGGGAGTTGTGGGGGCTCCTGGAGGGTTCAGTGTGCCCCAGTGTGAGCTGTTCTTGTACCAGGAGGGTTAATTGCTGTAATTTAAATTGCGGAAGTGGCCACTGATCCGTTCAGATGGGGTTATCGTTTTTCCATTGTAATTTAATGGCCGAGGGCTTGGTCATGGAAAAATAGGGCGAAACAGTGGCCGTTAGGGTTGGGGTGATCGGTATTGGCGAGGAGTGTTGCTAGAGGAGGAAGGGGAGTGGGGCTCCTTGTTACTAAAATAGCTCCCAACTGGGTAAGAACATCGTCCCCATAGGGAGTGATCCACAGTAGAAAGGACAAGCAGGGAAAAGGTTCCTTTAAATCCATCCGGATCTTCCCAGTGTAGGGGCTTGCTCGCACGCTGAGCAGGGTGTTTCCCCATCACTCCTAACAGGAATGGACCAGGTTGAAGTGGCCAAGTATCTTGGACATCTCTAGGGCAGAGGACAGACAGATCTGCACCAGTGTCAATTTGCCCAGTGATTGGGTAGCTTTCAACCTTGAGGACTAGAAACGCTTCGCTCTCTGAGAGGAACGGGCCATAGGAGGGAGGTGGAGGCTGGGATGGGTTTAGGGAAGGGCTCTCTTTTTTTTATTTTTATTTTTTATTGACTTTGTAATAATATTACATTAAAAATATATATGTGAGGTCCCAATCAACCCCATCCCCCCACCCCCCCTCTCCCCCCCCCAACAACACTCCTTCCCATCATCATGACACATCCATTGGATTTGTAAGTACATCTTTGGGCACCTCTGCACCTCATATACATTGGTTCACACCATGGCCCATACTCTCCTCCATTCCATCCAGTGGGCCCTGTGAGGATTTACAATGTCCGGTGATTGCCTCTGAAGCACCATCCAGGGCAGCTCCATGTCCCAAAGACGCCTCCACCTCTCATCTCTTCCTGCCTTTCGGGAAGGGCTCTCTTACTGGCGGGGCTGAGCGCTGCGCCCCGGGAAGTTTAAAGGAGGGAGAGAACGACCTTGAGAGTCAGTTAAAGAATGACAGTCGCGTTTCCAGTGAAAGCCTTTTCTGCAGCGAGGACAGGGAGTGGGGGGCAGAGGACGAGGGGTGGAAAGAGTGTGTGGGGGGGTGGAGGTAGTTGGAGGGGGTGAAGGAGAAGGGCATTGGCGAGCGTAATGCCCGGGTTGGCGGCTCTTGTAGCAGACTCGGCTGGGGGGAGCGGGAGGCACGTGCCTGCGTTCTGCCAGCGAGGCGGCCGATGCCGAGGCAGAACCGGACACAGCCGCAGCGGCAGCAGCAGCGGTAACTGCAGCTGTAACGGCGGAGGCGGACTGAGAGCCAATGTCCCGACAGGCGAGGACCCCATCATCGGGGATTTATTGCGCAGGGGGGCGATGACCTGGCGACATTCGGTGTTGGCGCCTTCCCAGAGAAGACCTTTTAGAAGAGCATCAGCTGCGGCCGCACGGGAGGCTTTCCGGTCGACTGCCTCTTTTACTCGACTATAAAAGTCTGAGAAAGCTTCGTTAGGGCCTTGGAGGAGCTTAGAAAGCGGGACAGGTCTTCCCTGAGGGTTGACTTTCTGGAAGGCAGTTTTCGCAATGAGGCGAACCTGCCGGAAGTAGATGGGCGGCCCCGCATTTGGGCTTCGGGCAGAGCGCGTTGGTTCTCACCCTTGAGCGCATCAGGTGGGAGTTCAGCGAGGTTATTGCGCAAATTAGAAACACTTACACGGTCAGCTTCGTCAAAGCAGATGGCTTTCCAAGTGACAGAGTCGCCTGGCGTTAATATTGCTCTGGCGGCATTTTTATAATCGAAAGGACAGTTAGTTGCCGTGGCTGTGTCCTCCAGTAACATCTGGGCGTCGTAAGGCCGTCCTCTTGGACTGCTTTACGCACGTCAGTAATGGTTTCATAGTCCCAGGGACACCAGGTTGCGGTTGAAGAGTCGCCAGGAAGGGAGGGAGGGAGTGTCACAGGAAACAGATGAGGGCGGTGAGTCCTGGGAAAGTAGGGCCGGCGAGGCCCGTGGTCGGGGGAGTCTAGGAGGAAAGGGGTAAAAGAGGGGGAGGTAGAGGGGTCACGAGGTAGGAAGGGATTCGTGGGTCCCCTACCAGGGGTAGGGGATGGAGGGAATGGGGAGGGGTTTTCAGAGACGGAGCGGGAGGTGAAGAGGAGGTGAGTGGCGGAGGAGAGGTAGTGGGGGGGAGCGTAGTGGTGGCGGCAGGAAGGGAGGCAGCAGTAGAGGTGCTCGCAGGGTGAGGTGAGGGAGGCTCCTGGCTGTCACTTAGGGAAGGGAGGTGGGCGGTTTGAGGGGGTCCAGTGGGGGGTATAGAGGATCGAACGACGGGTGAGGGGGTATAGGACAGCCAAGGAGGGGAGGTTCAGTGAGGGGGTCCGCAGGAGAGGGGCTTGAGAGGTCGGAAAGGGGGAAAAGGGGGTCCTCGGCGGTGGGAGCGCCAGAGAGGGAACCGTATCTAGCCAAGAGAGCGGGCTTGAGGCCGAGGGCGACACTTGGCCTCCAGCGCCTCAGCCCAGCGCACGCCTTTAATCAGTTTTGCCCGAGTAAAGGGTTCCCAGACGGCAGCGGTGGAGAGCCAGGGATTGAGGCGGACCACTATGTCCCAATACTGGTTCAAGTCTTTTTCTGAGATTTCTACTCGCGGCCAGCGAGGAGAGTGCAGGGCGCGAGCCTGAGGGGCGTTTTCCGAGGAAGAAAGGTTTCCCGTTGTGATTTACCTTACCCGAAGACCGAGAGACGCGCGGGTCCCTTAGCCACGCAGGCACGCGCAGGCTGAGCGGGTGTCGTCGCGGCTCTCCTGGGGCCTCTCCGCCGGGGTAAGGCTTGCGCCTCGAGCCACCGAAGGAAGGGGCTCTCAGCGGGGTAAGGCGGCGAGTGTCAGCCACACAGGCACGCTCAGCCACGCAGGCACACGCGCAGGCACACACAGGCACACGCAGGCACACGCACAGGCACACGCACAGGCACACACAGGCACACGCACAGGCACGCACAGGCACACGCACAGGCACACGCGCAGGCACACACAGGCACACGCGCAGGCACACACAGGCACACGCACAGGCACACACAGGCACACGCACAGGCACACGCACAGGCACACGCGCAGGCACACACAGGCACACACACAGGCACACGCACAGGCACACGCACAGGCACACACAGGCACACGCACAGGCACACGCACAGGCACACACAGGCACGCACAGGCACACACAGGCACACGCACAGGCGGAACGAAATGAGGCTCTGGAGACGGCTTGATGGGGGACAGCTAGTCCGTTTATTGTAAGGGGGAGGCTATTTTATACTCTTTTTTGAAGGACGGCGTGAAAGGTTGATTGGGTGATATCGAGTGGGGTGAGACGCACGTCAGAGCTCTAGCGCTGGCGGCCGCGCCCTTACAGGGTCTGTGCTCACTCCGTTTCAGGTGCCTTTTCCTGGAAAGGGGCTGGCTCATTGCCCCAGGCGCTCTGCGCGCTTTGGTTGGGACTTTCTCGCTCTTTTGTTCTTTGGCGCAGTTTGGTCGCCCCAGGCGCGTTTTGTTCTCTCAGGGGCCTTAGGAGGGGGTCCCCACAACTGCTGACCCCTTCACGTGGGGACATCCTAGTGCAGACGGTGGCGGCGCCGCCCTGCCGGGATCCAGCTGCAGCGTCCCCGCGGGGTCTCCACCCGCGCAGGCCGGACCACCCCACTCGACTCCCCGGCTCGGGGCTGGGGCGGGTGGCAGGGAGCGCTCCCGTGGCCGGGGGGGGGGGGGGGGGGGGGGGGCCGGGGGAGGGGAGGCGGCGGGAGAGGGCCTGAGCTCCTGCAGGATGCGGGTCCGAAGCCACGGCTCAGCAGGCGCCCTCCGTGACACGGTCACTATCGTGCCCACCCGCTACTGGCACACCACCTCCTCCTCCCCCTCCTCCCCCTTCCCCTCCCCCTCCCCCTCCTCCCCACCCCCTCAGACGAGGCTCATTCATATTTTGTAACAAAGGCCGTGGGGTTAGGGCGCGTCTGGAGTTGGAGGCGCTTCTCTGGCCCCGGGGAGAAACGCCAAGTGGGGGCCTGGGCGGACACCCGCGGGGCCGGAAGGACGCCGGAAGCCTCGGTCCCTGCCAGGGCGCCCCGCCCCGCCCCCGCCCATTCCCGGGCAGTTGGATTTGGGGGCAGGAAGGACAGGATGGGGGATAATTCAGGAGAGACGGGGAGGGCTGCAGCCTTCCCTCGGGGTGGGTGTTAGCGATGGCCAAGGCCAGCAGGATTTCCTGAGCTAAGTTCTCTATCCACGGAAGTGGCTGTCAGCAAACCCCTGGTGCGAAGACAGAGTTAGTTAAGGAATCTGAGGTTTGTCAGGGGGTGATGGGTCTAGTGCCGAGTTCCATCCCCCTCTCCTGGCAGGCTTTTGCCGCCAGCGCTTCTCTCAATACACCCACGCCATGAAGCTCCAAACAGGAAAAGGGCAGCGGGGTTTAAACTAAGACATCTGGATATAAACTTCAGTTTCATTTCCTTCACGACTCAGTACTCAATAATATCTCAGAATCACACTCCCCATGTACACAAAATTGAGTATTACATTCGGTGGAAAACAAACTCGTGGAGTTTTCCTTAAGTGGCCGGTAAGGAGCTGCTCACCACACACACACACACACACACACACACACACACAATTTCCAACCTTTAGGACGCTTCCACACCAGTGTGGGAGAAACTGTGGATGAAATAATTAAGCAAGTGCAATAATGTGTAAAGAGACTGAGTGCAAGTGAAGCAAAATAAGGTAGGAGTGTGAAACTGGAATACAGAATGAAGGTGAGGTGAAATATGACAGACCTGGTGGAATTTGAACTAAGACTTAGAGGAAGGAAAAGACTTTATTTAAGGTCACTGGTAGACGGAATTTGACTAAGCCCTAGGGAGGTGTGTGGTTTATGATTTCAAGGAAGAGCAAGCACGTGGATGGTAACTGCAGCAGGGTAGGGAATAGGTTACGCACTTAGATCAGGTAGGATCTTGTGTGCCTCTGGGATTTTTTTTTTTTTTTTAGGAGGTACAGAGTATTCAGTTCAGGACCTCATAGATGGGAAGCAGGCGCTCAACCACTGAGCTACATCTGCTCCCCAATGGGAGTTAAGTGTCTTCCTTTGTTTTGTTTGTTTTCAGGAGGTACCCGGGATGGAACCTGGAACCTTGTACAGGAGAAGCAGGCACTCATCCATCTCAACTACATCCGCTCCCCGGGGCCATTGTTTGGTTCTCAGCCAGGGAATGGCTCCAAATGTTTTAAGGTGAAAATGAATCCTTTTGACGGCTCTGTGGAGAATATTGTAGAGAGGCTTTAGTGGAAAGAGGAAGGTGATGATGATATTTTAAAAATATTTCATACCAGAAATGATGTGGCTTGGACCAGGGGGGTAGCAGTTGAAGTGGTGAGAAGTGACAAGAGTCTGGTTATAGTT
Organism: Dasypus novemcinctus; assembly: GCF_030445035.2. NCBI lineage: Eukaryota > Metazoa > Chordata > Mammalia > Cingulata > Dasypodidae > Dasypus > Dasypus novemcinctus. The sequence goes on from NC_080694.1 coordinate 62,265,171, forward strand.
TATAGAAATAGCCACACAGGTGGAATGGGAGATAGGCTGGACTCAAAGAAGTCTCCACTCTTTTGGCCTGATAAACTGGAAGCATGGCATTGGATTTAATTGAGGAGGGAAAGAAAATGGGGGAAAGTGTGGGTGAGTGTTTTGATCTGTGAACTTGGAGATGCCTGTTATTAAGATATGTAACTGGAGATATAAATTAGGCAATTGGCTAGGCAAATTTGGGGGCTGGAAAAATGGTTGAGAAAGGGGATATAACCAGTGAGGTTCACATATATATGACATCCCCCCTCCCCAACACCGCTATTCCTCACCCAAGACTGGACCTCAGTTTCGCTAGTGTACTGGTTATCACCTCGCCAGTTAGAGAAGGGAAATAGCAGGTTTTTTCTGTTGCTTGTAACTTGACAAGGAAGATAAAAGTTTGCTTTGCCCAAGGGGCTGCCTGGTGCTCTCCCTGGAGTTCTCAGCTTGTGAACGACAGGTTGTCCCTGCTACCCAGAGCGCCGGCCTTCACCTGCGCTGAACCTGGCCGCGTCAGTCCAGCTTGACCTCGAGGGTCGTCAGGCTCCTTCCAGACCTGGGAAGCTGAGCATGTTTCCAAGATTTCTAAGGATTTCTGAGAAAGAAACCCGCTTCTAAACCGACCAAAATGATGCCAAAACTTACTTCGTTTTCTTTCTTTCTCTTTCTTTCCTCCTTCCCTCCTTCCTTCCACTCTTTCCTGCTTCCCATGGATGTGGTCCTGGCCTCATCCCCAGTACATCCTTTTTTAAAAAGGTTAAAAAAAAAAGGTTTTATACATATAATGCTAATTTATTTTTTAGGATTCCATAATCTTAGGTAGAGTACACCTAACCAAAATAAAATTTAGAGGAATTATACTTTATACAAGAAATGTTCCTTATTTTTTCTACCTCTTCAAGAGGCTAAAGCCTCTTTTTTTTCTTTAATAAAATTTGGATATAGTGAAAACCTTAAACACATACTGACTGCCAGATTTTGGAATATATAATTGCTTTATTTGTTATAATTTAGAAAGTATCTTTCCATACCTTTAAAGGACTTTTTTTTTAACTTACTGAAATTTGGTAATGAGATTTAATTACCCTATTTTAAGGCTGTTAAATGTTTAAATTGGGGAACTACAGGACAAACTATGATTCTTAATTCCCTGGCGGAGTCAATAAGCACTTTAAGCTACACTTACACTCTTCCATGCTGTCACACACCTAGCCCTTTCCCCACTCTTCCTCTTTTTCCTTATCTGAGGACTCCAGAGAGTCCCCTGCCTCAGGGTCCCACCCAGGGGTGGGTGCTCCAGACTGCCGCAGCTGCTGCCCCCGCCCAAGTAGCACCACATGACTTCTGCGTCTCTTGACACAGCGCAAAGTGGAGAATATCCCTCTCTTAAAAAGTAGGACTTGGGCTAGTCGGAATCTTGCAGAAAGCAGGGAAGAAAGGCCTTATTTCTCAACTGGTAAGATTTTGACACTTTCTTGTGAAAACAAATCAATAGCCTAAAGGGTATAAATTGATATTTCCTTCCTTCCTTCCCTCCTTTCATTCTTTTTCCTTTTTCTCTTCTCTCTTTTCTACAATTTTATTAGCTGTTAAAAGACACCTAATCTGCTGCTCCCTGATTAGCCCCACTTTAGCATCTTCTTATCCTATATTAGCCCCAGTCCACATGACTCCAGAGTACATAAATTTTAAAGGAGATATAATTAAAGGTCTTTACCATTTCTTGACTTTTTGTTAAACACTTAAGTCCTAGGAAGTGAGGAAAATGATTTAAAAGTCTAGCTGTGAATGATTGAGGCACAAATTAGAAAATATTAACATCCACTATTTATTACCATGTTCTTTGAAATAGAAGTGAACATGTATTTTATCTGGCTTGAAGAAGTTTGAAAAAAACAGTATCTATCATTTGTAAATTCTCTTGCTCCGAAGAAGCAGTTATGTTTGAAAAATTATGTAAATAAATGTTTTCATAGCAAAAAAAAAAAAAGAGGAAACAGAAAGAAACAGGTGGCCATGAGCTGCAGGCAGAGTAATTCCCAGCATGCCTCAACAAAATGCTACAGCTTCAGAGAAGGAAGGGCAGCCAATACGTGGTTTTGGACTTCTAGCCTCCAAACTGAGCCAACAAGTTCCTGTTTAAGGCAAATACTTTTAAAATAACTTAATGTGTAGCCCACACTTTCTTTGATCCTGTGCTAGGCTCTGAGGCACCAAATATCCTGAAGCAGTTGTCTAGGGCTAGCTGTTTATTATACTAAAGTAGCACATAAAGTTTAATTATATTTTAAATTGTCAAAGGAAGTCGCAAAGATAAGTAACCATGGCATTTTCACAGGGAAACAGAGAAGGTGCAGCTCCCTCTCAGATAAGAGGTCGGGTGGACATTGCCATCCCATGGTCTGCAGGGTGGAGGAATAAAATATGGATTGGAGTGGACTTGCTGGTATTCTACTACAAAATTATTGTGACTCTAGCAATGGAAGAAATTGTATCATTGATGTGGAGACATTGGCCACGGGAGTTACTGAGTGCATGGAGAGGGAAGAAGAGGTGTGATATAGGGGCATTTTAGGGACTTGGAGCTGTCCTGAATGATATTGAAGGGACAGATGCAAGACATTATATATCCTGCCATAACCCACTGAATGGACTGGGAGAGAGTGTAAACTACAATGTGAAGTATAATCCATGCGGTGCAGCAGTGCTCCAGAATGGATTCACCAATAAATTCACCAATAAATGTGCCACAATGATGAAAGAGGTTGTTGATGTGGGAGGAGTAGGGTGTGTGTGGAGTGGGGTGTATGGGAACCTCTTATTTTTTAATGTAATATTTTGTGTGATCTATGTATCTTTTTTAAAAAGACAATAAAACTTGGGAAAAAAGATGTAGATAAGATGTCCCTATCTGTGAAAAGAAAACTATATAATTGTATAATTATGCTTATGTATTTAAGGTCTCTGGAAGGACAGACAAGATACTAAACAATGGTAACATTTATAGGGGAACAAGAATTGGGTAGAAAGATTGGGATTCCAGAGGAATTGTCTTTTGTGGCCTCTGGAATGGTGACTGGCGTCACGTTCTAGTTGGACCTCGGCATTACCGAGGCTCCTTCTGGTTCCCGAGATTCAAGGACCCCCGAAACCTGAGGCAGCAGGTGTGTACATAGGAAGCTCCCAAAATGCGACCAAGCCGGGCCTGGAAGGTCCCGGGCGGTTGAGACCTGGAAGACCCTGGGCCAGTCAATCATCAAGACTCTGACGAATATCCCACTGCTGAGGTAGACCTTGCTGACCCTTCTCTGTGAGCAAAGCCTTGTTGCGGCAGTGCTTGTGTGCGCTGCGTCCTGCGTGGCCACTGCAATTCCACGGCACCACGCAGCGGCCGGGAGCGTTTAGACTCCTGCTCTTGGCGGTGGCACAGTTCAGCCATCCTCCATGTGGTGTAGGGACTTTTTCCCCTCTGGTAGCTGGAAAAATTGACTTGAAAATTGATTCCTTTTTTTTTTTTAACACTAAGGTGTGTTTTTTTTTTTAAAAAGATTTATTTATTTATTTCTCTCCCCTCTCCCTCATTCCAGTTGTCTGTTCTCTGTGTATTTGCTGAATCTTGTTTCTTTGCTTCTGTTGTTGTCAGCGGCATGGGAATCTGTCTCTTTGTTGCAGTCATCTTGCTGCGTCAGCTCTCCATGTGGGCGGCGCCATTCCTGGGCAGGCTGCACTTTCTTTCACTCTGGGCGGCTCTTCATACAGGGCGCACTCCCTGCGCGTGGGGCTCCTCTACGCAGGGGGTGGCAGGGCACTCCTTGCGCGCATCAGCGCTGCGCATGGGCCAGCTCCACATGGGTCAAGGAGGCCCGGGGTTTGAACTGCGGACCTCCCATGTGGTAGACGGACGCCCAATCCACTGGGCCAAGTCCATTTACCTTGATTTCTTTTTAATTTCTAAATCATCTTTATTGTGTATGATATACTTGCAATAAAATGCACCTGTTAAGTTTACAAATGGGATGAGTTACGATCTATTTATATACTCATATAATTGCTATCACAAAGAGAACATTCCATGTTTCCCAAAATTTCCCTTGTGCCTGGAGGAAGTGGCTCCCAAAATTAGGTAAAGTGAGTAAAATAGACCACATTTCTGCAATGATAAATCCTAAACATTATAACGACTGTGGAATTGAAAAAATGAGACTCTTTCACTCTTGGTCCCTGGCTACGCATTATTTTTAGATGTTTGTTTTTGTTGTCATTAGGCCTTATTTGTACTGGTTTACTTCTGTGCCATCATGAACACCAGATGACATTTAAAAAGAAGGATTTCTTCCCTGCAATCTGAATTGGCACAGTAGATTTGAGTGGTGTCCATAGAAGATCCTAGAGCAACAACCAATCCATCTGTTATTTCTTGCATCACAAAGTAAAAAATAATGACTCTGACAATAAGTGCAAAAATTAGAAACTATGTGGTTCCATTGGGAATAGAACCCAGGATCCGCTGCATGTAAAGCAGATATCATAACCACTACACCATAGAACCAAACTCACTAAGTTGTGCTGTGACTGTCTTGATTCATGCTAAAGGGCCCACTGTTACTTCCACTGTTGTTGCTTCCCTACCATTAGAGCAGAGGTCACCATGGTGAAAAGATAAATGACAGCTTAGTAAGATTGTGAACGTAGTTTAGAATTTACAATCCGCTACAAGGGTCTTGGGGTTTGTGATGGGTTATGCTATGTAAGAAAAGCGTGTCCTTAAACTGAATCCACTCTAGTGGGTGTGAACCTTCGTAAACAGGACTTGTGGAAGAGGTTACTTCAGTTAAGAGGTGGTGCTGCTGTTACTGAAGACCTTATAGGGAGGGCCACAGAGGGACAGAGAGCCCCAGGGAGCAGCTGGAGGCTGACTGGCCACCCTGTGCATTGCCATGGGACAAAAGCTCCAAGGACCAAGGAGCTCTGGCAGCCAGGCCCAGAATGCTAGTCTTCTACAGTCCCTGGGAGAAAGCCTCACCTTGATGACACTTACCTTTGCATCACTGCTAACCTCAAAGCTCTGAGCCAATAATCCCCCACTGTTTAAGCCAACCCGTGTCATGGTATTTGCTTAAACAGCCAGGAAACTAAAAAGACAGGGTTTTGTATGCCTTTCTTGGCGAAGAAGCTAGCAGCTCGACTGAACCAATCTGTGCATGTTGCTGAGCTTGCGCTTGTGTGCTCCCGTCAGCAGAGGGGCATGCCTGGGCCAGCCTGCTAGTCCCATGATAAGGAGAGATGCACATGGAGCAGTGCCCACCTCCCCGCTGAGCTTGTAGCCACTGACTCCCAAATGTTTGAGTAAGTCCTGCTGAAATCAGCAGGTTTTTCTAGCTGAGCCCAGCCTAGCCTTCTACAAAAAAGGCGAAGCACAGCAGAAACCAGAGACTGAAGTGGCACAATTGACAGGGAACCTCTCTCCCTACCAGAGGTCTCCAGGACTGAATCCTAGAGGAGAGAAAATGAGAAGAGAAGGCAAAACAGATTGCAAAAAAAAGCAGAGTTGGAGGGGAGGAAGGGGGGAAGGGGAAAATTAAATAAATAAAAAAAATTTTTAAAGCATATGTGATAATTTGCAAGAACTTCCTTGATTTTTGCCATGAGTTTTAGACACAGCATAGAAAAAAATGGCCAATGAAAGAACAAATGGATAAATTAAGGTTTATCAAAATTAAAAATGCATGCTCTGCCAAAGATGCTGACAAAAGAATTTAAAGAAAAAACACAGATCATAAGTAATATATTTTCTTTCCTATCTTGGCTCAACCTTTTTCCATGTGGATCAACAAGCAGCTTGACCACTTCCCATATAGTCTTTTTTTTTTTTAATCTCCTGATATTTTATTCAGGATTTTATGTCTATGTTGATAAGTGATATTATTGTTCTATAATTTTTGTCTGGTTTTGGTATCAGTTATAGTGACCTCACAAAGAGTTGGAAAGGTTTTCCCATACAGTATTTGTGGTTCTTCTATCAGTTTTGATCATTTGTATCTTTCCCAGAATATGCACATTAACAAATTCGTTAGCTTAAAATTGATGTCAATATTTTCTTATTTTAATGTCTGTATTATCTGTATTGATGTTCCCTTCTTTACTTCCTGAAATTGGCAAATTATGTTTTCTCTCATTTTTTTGGTCCATCTTGCTAGAAAATTAACTATTTTATTAATTTCTTTTTTATTTCATTCTATTTACTTTGTCTTTGCTCTTCTTTTTCTGTCTTTGTATGATAGGGTGGTAGATGAATGACCTAAACTTTTCTTTTCTATTATAAACATTTAGCAATCTAAATCTGCAAACACTGCTTTAGTATATCACAATTTTTATATGCAATTTTTTATGATTTAGTTCAAAACATTATTAAATTGCTCCTGTAAGGAAGCGATTGTGGCTCAGGCAGTTGGACTCCCGTCTACGGTATGGGAGGCCCTGGGTCCCCATCCTGGGGCCTCCGTGTGAATGCAGGCTCGCTCCACGGCACACCACGGAGCGCCGCCCCGCCTCAAGCGCTGCGGAGAGCCAGCTCTGCAAGATGACCCAACAGAAAAGCGAGACAAGCAAAAACACAGAAGAGCAAAACAACAAGCAAGCCCTAAGGGGAGGGGGGAATAAAAACAATTTCCCTTGTAATTTTTCTTTGACCCATCGGTTTAGAGGTGTATTTCTTAATTTCCACATTTTGAGATTTTCAGATATCCTTTTGTTAATTTCAAATTAACTTTCCATGTTTTCATCGTGCCCCACAAATCCCAGTGTATCTATCACTGAGGGGTTCTGTCACGGAACCCAAAGTTTTTGGGAAGGGCAGTGGTCAGAGTTTTCTTTAAGGGTCTTCTTTCTGATTTGACTTGCCTCAGGCAGTACTTCACATACTTTTGTGTGCCTGAAATGCTGTTTTATAGCATAACTTTAATGCTCTTTAAAGATCTAGGCATCTCTGACTGACTTCGGTGCATGTATATAATAATTTAACTCAGTGTCCCCATTAGTCCACAGACAAGCACAATCAGAAAGGCTGATCATTTGTGTGTCAAATATAATTCTTAAAATGCGTATGTTTACTGAATTATGCCCTCTTTATTCATTTTACTTTTACATGGATTTGATATCTGGCATATTGTTTTGTAATTAATATGAGCGAGCATTTTTGTCTTTTGTGAGGTATTACTTTTTTTTTTAACAGAAAGTATAAAAAGACGTGGTGAGCTCCAAAAGTATATTCCAGTCCATCTTATGTTTCAAGTCATCTCTGTATGTTTTTAAGAAAGAATAAAATTGTGGAGGTGTGTGGAGGTGTGTATTTACTGCTCAGTGAAGCAGTGGATATCCCATCTGAAAACGAATCAAATGTTTCCAGAACCAACAATTCTTTGGTTTGCCCCTGTCCTGTAAAGAGACATCTTTTTTTCCTACGTAATTGTGAGTGATTCAGGGAATGACGTGGAGGGAAATCACCTGACGCCGCCTCCACCTCTTCTGGTGCTGCCTTTCAGGGCAGGCATTTCTGTCCTCTGGCTCTGAGCATCTGAAGGAATCTTCAGAAGCAGCCCAGGAACTTTGAGAAAGATGAGAGTAGGGAGGGAGTTTGGACAGAACCCAATTTTCCATGAGATCATGATTCCTATTATAGCATATAAAAAACCCCAGTAAACAATAGAATGTAAAATTGGTGCACAAGACCATCAAACTTCCCTTTATTCAATAATCTACTAATTACTTGTACAGAGGAAGAGCTGTCATTTGATTTTACCTCTCTAAAAGCAGTGAAACATTGACCTAACTATGAAAAAAAATCCCTAATGATGGGATGGGATTTTCTGATTAGTATAAATGGGTTTCTAGACTGACGAAGTTGCTCTTAGAAATATGTGGAAACTGAATTAGAGCATTCTTGCCGATCTGGCCAAGGCTTGACTTTGGTCCGGGGTGGTCGTCAGTCTTGGCACCTCCTTCTCCCGCTGCTTCCGGCGCTGGAATGTGCTGGTTTCAATGTTGCTCAGATTACCCACTATTTTCGGTTTTCCTTGTTTCTCCCTTCGTGGGTTTTTTTGTTTGTTTGTGGGGTTTTTATTTGTTGGTTTGTTTTTGTTGTTTTTTTGCCCCCGCCCTAATTTTTCTTTTCTTTTTTTCTTTCCTGTCCTTTTTTGTGCATAAAGCTCTGCATTTTGGGCTTATTTCCTCTTTGCTGGAGCAGGCCTGATGTCAGCCTCCCTGATCTTTTTGATCTTCCCCTACTAATCCCTTCAGCTAAATTGAGCATCTTTTCGGGCTTCTGTTCGGTGGTTGTTGGGGTGCCAGGACAGACGGTGTCTGGGAGCCCCGGGGCACTGGAAGCTTCGGCAAGGCGGGTTAGTCTGCTTCTGACCAAGTATTATAGGCTTTTTATATTTTTATCAGATTTATGTGCTAGAGCAAATTGTTTGGCACTCTCAACACAGATCAGAAAATGGTCTATTTCGCCATGGGTAAATAGCAACAGGTTATCTCAAAGGGAAGAACTGGTAACAGTGTTTGGATGCCTAGTTCCGCCAAGGGATTTAGACAATGCATCATCTCAGTTAAGACTCAGCAATCTCTGTTGCTTTAGCCATTGGTCAGGCATGATTCCCAGAATACAGATTTTAGACTGAGAAAGGCTTACCCTGTGGCTGTAAAATCTCTGAGAGGAGAAATGACACGGCTGCATATTTCAGTGTTCTACTGGCTAAAATGTTCTTCTCTTAGCAGCGTGTAGCACTGCTTTGCAAAGAGAAGGTAGGAAGAGAATCTGATTTTTAAAAATCCTGTGCATTCGTTCTTGAGAACTGAAGCTGAGACAAAAAGTGACTTGATATACTAAAGGTGAGAGATTCTATTGCCTTCATGTACTTGGCTTCGTGGCTTAGTTGGTCAAAGCGCCTGTCTAGTAAACAGGAGATCCTGGGTTCGAATCCCAGCGGGGCCTAACAGGGGGTAGTTTTTATTACAAATTGGACCTCATAACACTTCAGACTTTAAGGACCACATCATGTTGTCACTGATCCCAACCTGTCCTAAACGAGGCATCTTCCACGAGGGAGCGGAGCTGGTACCTGTAATTTTCAGAATCCCTCAAGGAAAGACCCTCCCTTGCAGACTCTGAGAGATCCTTAGCACCTCTCAGGACTCATCTGTAATTGTGCCCTATCTCAAAATTCTCTTTAACGTTCAGCCCGTCCCTACAATTCCGCTTTAAAATTGGTCGGAATCAAAGTGCGCCACCAAGGCAGAGATGCGCAACCCACGGGGATTGCTGGGTGCCTCGGCTTCTGAGGCCTTACTAGGTTTACGTGGATTCTCGGCCCTGCTCTCTTTTTCGGGAGCCCGCGTTTGACCCCTCACTGCCTCTCCTTCCTTCCGGCCTCTTTCTGTTCCGTAGTCTTCATTCTCGGCCCTTGAAATTTACTCACACAGCCATCAAAGAGCTCTTTAGTTTGAGATGGACAATCTCACTCCTCTTCTCCAAACATTCCCTCCCTCCCCTCCCATCGCGTTTCCCTGCAGCTGGAGCCCGAGTCCCGGCCGCTTTCCCCCTGCAGGTGCAGGCTGGCGCTGGCGGGCACCGCTGCAGGTGCCTGCGCCGCGCGCTCCGGGCCCACGACGACGGGTCTCCTGGCGCCGATCCTGCCCACGAGAGACGAGAAGCCCAGCGCGGAGCGGAGGCGCGTCCCCGGCACAGGCTGAGGAGAACTGGACGTGGACAGAGCTCCAGGAGCAGCTCCGCGGGAGGAGCGAGGGCCCTTCCCGAGGAAGCTGAGCTGTGCGGGGAGAACGGGGTGAGCGTCCCGGGGAGCGCGGAGCCGCGCGCAGCTCCAGCAGGAGACGCAGCCTCTGCCTCGGGGTTCCCCTCAGCGAGTCAGTGACGCTGTGAGCAGCCGAAATGACGCCTCACCTCAAACAGGGACACGGGGACGGGAGGGGGCACGAGGGTCTTGAGCAAGGGGAGGGGCGAAAGGAGCAAAGGGAGGAAGTGACCTGGCGTGAGAGTCTGTGGTGCTCCTGTAGGAGACGCGAGCCGAGGCTTCCAGTTGCATCTGCGGGGAAGAGGAGCTTTCCTTCTGCATCAGTTAAGGGAACTGTGGACATTCCAGCCGTCCAGCTGCAGTAGACAGGACATGAAGAAACTTACATCAGAAGCTTCCATCTAGCTTTTCACAGGTATGAAAGAAAAAAGTCCTTCAATGCAGAGTTTTGTGAAAGATAGAAGCATGTTTTTCATTAGACAATGCACAGTTCCACAAGTTTCTTGAAATCCTGTATCTGTTTATCCTCAGGGAAACATGTTTCATGTAATTAAGCTTTGGAAGATTTGGGCTACATCTTTTGTTCACTTTCTATGTTAATTAGATAAAAATTGAAATGGATAAAATGTAAGCGGAAGACGAATCTCCCCTTTTTTCCAGATCTGACCCATATCGTCCCAGTTTTTTTCATCTCTCCCCACTCCCGGCCTCAAATCTCCCTCAAACTCCCGGGTGTTTCCCCCACACTACCTCGCCTCCCCTCTCCAGCGACGCCCCTGACGCCAGACTCTCCTCCTCTCCCCAACCAAGTGGAATCTTTCCTTCTGTGAAGTCTCAGTTCAGGCATCACTTCTTCTGAACGCCTTCCCTGCTCCTTAGGAGTGGAGAGCTGCACCTTCTCTGTGCTCCTTGGAAAACGTCACGATTACTTATCTTTGCTACTTCCTCTGGCAACTTTAAATATAATTAACCTTTAGGTACAATTTTAGTATAAATCACTAGTGCGTGCGCCCCTTGCTGGCCGTTGAGAACTCCCTCGGGATATTTGGTGGCTGAGAGGCTGGCTCAGGATCGAACAAATTGTGGACTGCACATTAATTTCTGTAATCTTAACAGCTAAACAAATTGTAGGAAAGAAAGAAAGAGAGAGAGGGAAGGAAGGAAGGAAGGAAGGAAGGAAGGAAGGAAGGAAGGGAGGAAGGAAGGAAGGAAGGAAGGAAGGAAGGAAGGAAGGAAGGAAGGAAGGAAGGAAAGAAAAATGTCAAATTTTATACCCTTTTTTTACAGAAAAAAAAAGTGTCAATATCTTGCCAGTTGAGAAATACGGCCTTTCTTCCCTGTTTTCTGCTAGATTCCGACTGGTCCAAGTCTTCCTTTCTAAGAGCGGGTGTTCTCGACTTCGCTCTGTGTCAGGAGACGCAGGAGTCGCGCTGCGCTCTCAGGAAATTTGAGGCTCAAACAGCATGTCTTTGTCCAGCACCTTCCAGCCCCAGAGCTGAGGGGAGGGGGACGGGGACGGGGACGGGGGCGGGAAGGGAAGGGAAGGGAAGGGAACGCGGCAGTCAGCGGCGCAGCCCCCCCGGGCCAGCAGCTCCTCAGCCAAGCATGGCCCGCTCAGGACGAGGGTAGGGTGGGGGTCTCTGCGCACAGCCTTTTGGGTCAGGGCAATAGATGGAAATCAAAGTTCTTTGCATGCAGAGACGCGGGCAATGGTAATCTGCAGGAGTTCCTTGAAGTCAAATCCCCGGGGAGCCTTAGGTGACTTTGCCGCGCGTTTGGGAAAAAGTTAGATTCTCGTCATGACTTATGCTTGTTTAAGAGTCCTGCTGTTTCTATATAACTCGAAAGTGTGAGGGAAATCGAAGAACCGTGCGTTTAAAAGTGCTAGAAAAAAGAGATTCAAAATTAGATTTCGTGTAAACTGGAAATATTATTTCCATTCCATCGGCCGGAGGAATGACACACTCCGGCGGCGTTTTCGTAGTGTAGTGGTTATCACATTCGCCTGACACGCGAAAGGTCCTCGGTTCGAAACCGGGCGGAAACAGTATCGACTCCCTTTTCCCCCAAAGGCGTTACCTTCTGGTTCCTTGTCTGCATTTCGCGGCTGGCACCTAACAGTTATCCAGGCTGAACAGCGCCGCCCTTCCCCTGAGCCAAACCAGATCCCGCAGTCCGGCTTGCACCGCGAGGGTCCTTCTGAATCCAGGAAACCTAGTAGGTTTCCAAGATTTCTAATGATTTCTAAGAAGGAAATCCTTTTCGGAACCGACCAAATTAATTTCAAAATTTAACTCCTTTCCTCCCTTCCTTCCATGATTTTTTTGTGGTAACATATCACATAAAATTTGCCCTTTGAACTATTTATAAACGTATGACTCCATGTCAGTAATTGCTTTACAGCACAGTGCTACCATCACCCCCTTCCATTGCTAAGGCTGGCAATCCTCGAACCAGAAATTATTTACACTTGAAGCAATGACTTCCCATCCCCTCACCCCAAACCCTGGTAAGGGCTGAACTACTTCCATTTCAGTGAATCCCAGTCTATTGCGGGAGAGAGACACTAACCAAGCTATCACTCAAATCCAGGCGATCTTTTCAAGAAAATCGAGGTACATAGTGCTAAGAGAAAATGAAGACTTACTTGGAAAATTTAGGACGTCTTCTCTGAGGGAGTAATGATTGAGCTCAAATTTAAGGCGAGAAGTATGTATGGTAGAACATTCAAGATAGAAGAAATCATAAGCACACACATTCAAGAGCAAGATGGACCACGTGGTTGGGGAGAAAGAGGCGTGGGATGAGCCACAGGCCCTTGTCCAGCGAGGGTTTCAGACCCTACTATTAGGGGTTACGTGATAAAACAGCAGTGAGACCGGTAGGTGGAAACGTAACTTCTCCTTCCTTTCTTTGGCAAAGAGAGGGAGACCCTGAAGGGGTGTTAGGTCAAGCAGCTCAGGAAAAACTGTTTTTCCCTTTCTTAATAGTTTCTTTATTCAGATTTCTATATGACCTTTCTGTCCTGCTTAGCTTCTCTAATTTTGGTTCCAGGAATATTCATTTACATATAAGTGCTTATTTAACTTTTGTCCATTTGAATAGCACTCTTTCATGAATTTCCATTTGTCTATTTGATATTACCATCCCTATGTATAAAGCTATAAACTGAGCAAATAGGCAGACATACCCAGAAAGTTAGACACAAAAACACAACTCACTAATGTTACTTACAATTTTCATTCTCTTACAGAATAAGTTTAACTATAAAATAACATTATAGTCAAAATATCTCTTTGAAGGCTATTTCTGATTATTCTAATCCGCACTGTGACTCCGCAGTTTTGCACAAGAATTTCATTCTTTTAAGTTACTGGCTTATAAACAAATTCTTTCCAATGCTTTCAAATACAATCCACATAGTTTTCCTTTCCTTCAGAGCTTTGCTTACTTTCCATTTCACTTTGACAAGCCTTCTAGACCTGGGGGGTGGGAGTCGGGAGAGCGGGGAGGGGAAACAGGACAGTCAAAGGCGTAGCCCACCGGGCTCGGCAACTCCTTCAGCCGACGTGGCCGCCGCAGCATGGGGGAGGGCTTGTCCCTCCGCGCAGCCTGTTGGGTCCTGGGTCCCGGACAGATGGAAATCAAAGCTCTTTGTATGCGGAACCCCATGCGTTGGTAATGTGGAGGATTTCCTTGAAATCATACCCCCTCGGAGCGTTAAGTGACCCTGCCTGGCCTTAGTGAAAAATTGGGACTCTGGTCACGATGTTTCCACATTGATAGCTTTATTAACTCGAAAGTGTGAGGGAAATCATATACCGTGCATTTAAACGTACAGAGAAAAGAAATCGATTCAAAATTATTAGAGTTAGTGTAACCTGGAAATGTCCTATCCATCCCATCATCTGAAAGACAGAAGAGAGGTCGTTTCTGTAGCGTGGTGGTTATTACATGCACCTAACACGCGAAAGGTTACTGGTTCAAAACCAGGTTAGAAGAGCATGTTTTTCTCATCGCTCTTTCTTGTAACTTCCCAAGGATGTACAAACATATACTTTTGCTTAAAGGCCTAAGCTTTGGTGTCTGTCTGCAGTTCGCAAGCCACAGGTTATCCAGACAAAACAGAGCTCAGCCTGCACCAAAAGCGGTCGCAAAGTCGAGCTTGCGCCACGAGCGACTGCTGGCTCCCTTCCGAGGCCTCGCAGCCAAAGCGGTTTCGAAGACATTTAAGGTTTCTAAGAAGGAAATCCACGTCGAAACCGACAAGATTAATTTCAAAACTTAATTACTTTTCTTACTCTTCCTTCCTTCTTAGCAAGAAAGGGAAGCAAGAGAGGGTAGGCTGTGGTCCGTGCTCAACAGAGAAATCGCGGCAGGTCCTGGGCCAGGAAGCTTGTTTATTCATCTCGCCCTCCTCCTTCCACACACTTACTCCATTCCATCTCACCTCCTCCACGTAAAACCCATGAGGAAAGTTTTTGAAAATTATTCCGAAAAGGGGAAAACAATTTCCTGGAGATGGATGATGTCGTTTGCCTGACACGTGGTAGGGTCGCCTCTTGTTTTTCATTTGCTGGCTTGTTTGCCTTTCTTATTGCTCTTAAATTATTTTTTTAATGAAGGACACCTCAAATGCTCACTGGTTATGTGGATGTCTTTTGAGTAGGGCCTGTTCTAATCCCTTACAAATAAGACAAAACCGTGAAATTAGTAAATACTTCATGTGTTAGAGATAGGCAAGTATTTCTCAGAAGGACAAAAGAAGCAGAAACCATAAGAGAAAGACTGATACTCTGTAGGTCACCAAAATGAAACACGTTTTACATCAGAAGATTCATTTGGGAGAGGGCAAACACCAACCATGGATCCAAAGAATATACTCACAATACACATGTTCTAAAAAGCTCCTGGATCCAGAGGCTATAAAGAAGCTCTAGTATTCAATAAGTAAAAAAAGAAAAAAGATAATTAGCAAAATCACAGAGACTGAAATTAAACCAGTAGTTGCCAGGGGCTAGAGAAGGGTAGTGGGAAGCCATTGCTTAAAGGGTATATAGTTTCTATTTTGGGTGATGACAGACTTTTAGTAATGGAAGGTGGTGATGGTAGTACAACATGGTAAAATAAGTGTACTATTCAGGGTTCTCTAGGGAAACAGAACTGACAGGAGAGATCTGTGAATAGCAAGAGATTTTATAAAAGTGTCTCACTCAACCATGGGGATGTAAAAGTCCAAGTTCCACAGGGCAGGCTGCAAGCCAGGGACTCAGATGAAGGTCCTCGCTGAGTTCCCCAGGAGATGCTGGCTGCTGAAGTGAGACGGGATTCTCCCTTTGAATGCTGAAATCACTTCTCCTTTTAAGTCCTTCAGTTGATTGATTGAGAAGCCACTCATTGCTGAAGGCAAACTCCTCAGTTGATTGTAGATGTAATCACCCATCTATGCAATCAACTCACTGATGGTCAGAGTCATGAAATGCCCTTGTGTCATAAGAAGCCCACTGCTTGCCTTACCTGGGCACCATTACCTAGCCAAACTGGCACATTAGTCCACTCACCACAGAAGTTTTAAATTCATCTTTCAATTGTGAGATGTTTTTTCCATCCTCTTTCAATGTTTTCTTTAGGTTTTCCCTCCTGGTTTCATGTGGTTCTTTTTCATTTTATTTTTCCTAGCTTGGATATTAGCATTTTTTTTTTGGCATTCTATTTGTTTTTCTAACACTTCTTGTCTCCTTTTCCTCACATCTGGTTGTTCCTCCATTTTTTCCTCTTTCTTTTGAAGAACTTCTTGAACATCTTGAGATTTAAACCCTGAACAAAGTTTTGAAGCTTTCTTTAAGTTTGAGGAGCACTGAAATATGTTTGGATAGCCTGGAGCTGAAAACATCTGGCAGTCTTCTCCAGCACCACTAGACCGGTTCAACAGGTGTTTTGTATCACTCTGGTTACAATTTGCATGCCCAAGATGAAGCCTAACAGGAACTGTGTTAAGAACATATGCACCTGATATCTGCAGCTTCCTAATCATCTTCTGGATGCTTCCATGTACCATTGAGGGAGGGGTCTGGGCCACCAGCACCTGCTGCTGCTGTTGAAGGTGCTGTGACAGGTGGTTAAGTGTTTACTGCTGTTGTAGGAGCAACTGTGTTGGAGTCTGCAGTGCTGGTTGCTCATTACTTTCCCTAAGCCATAGGACTTGAACGAGTCAGCTGTTATAAATGCTTCCCTGCTGGAAATGGCTTTCCTGGCCACCTCATTGGTGAAATGTTGAAAGAGCATTCATTCTGGATCACCCTTAAAAGCAGTCTGCATGTTAACAATAGTTGCACATGTGCTGAAACATTCATCGGACTTGGTAATGTGCAATTCCTGAGGCATTTTCTTGACTTTTCATTTGGTTTTTGTATACTGATTTTTTCACAAGAATCCTGGTTTACTGTTATTCAAATTCTTTCCCAGCCAAGGTTTCTTTGTGAGGGGACTTTCCAAACCACTCATAGCTTTTTTCCAGCTAGCTGGTTCAAGAACTACCCTGGCTATGTTGCTAATAATTGGAACAGGCACTAGCGCTTCAGTCTGGATGTCAATGCTAGCAGCTTTTGGATTTGTATCGATAGCTCCAGATGTTAGGCCAATGAGGTTTGGGCATTGTGCCTACGTGCTCGACAAGAATTGTCAGTGCTGAGATATGCCAGAGTTGGTAGTACTAAGATTCAGGGGTATAACCCTGTGTTTCATAGGTACCTGGGACTGAATGGGTGGGGCTGGAGACTGAGGTACGGTACCAAATGGAAGATCCCTTGAGGTTGCATGGTGGGACCAAACGAGCTGCCAACGAGGAGGCAGTGCGCCCAGTGAAGTCGCCCAGCCGCAGCAGCTCCATGTTCACGAGAGGACCTGGCTGGTGCTCCGGTACTGTATAAAGGAGGTTCTGGGGTGAAGGGGGAGGTAGTCTTGCTCCCACTGGTGCGAGATTGGGCTCTGCACGAGTCCTAGTCTAGGCATGGTTGTTAATCAAGCTTGACTGCGGTATGGTGGTCTTGGTATGGAAAGCACAACAGTAGGTGGTGGCTGGCCACGTCCTTGTGGAACAGGAAGTCTTAGACTGTGGCCTGGCATCGGAAGCAGTAATATTCCAGGAGGTGGTTGTGGGGACCCAACCCTCTCCCCCACCCCCAAGTCCTCCACACAAGTGTCTGCATGACCTAGATATAAGGTAAAGGTTAACAACTCTCCCCAGAGGGGAGAGAATGGATAGATGTTATCCTCAACCATGATCTTCCCAAAGCAGTAAACGTCCTCCTACGAGCATAGTGAAAACATCCCCACACGCCTTGTGTACGCGTCACCTGATCCTAGCAGGAACTCTGTTCTCATACCTTATGGCATGCCTTGTTACCGCCTCTATGGCATGCCCTTGTCTGAAACCCCTTATCACCCCTCCTAGCCTCATCTCTCTGCGCAGCGCTAACTTCATCCATTCTCCTGCTACCATCAAAGAGTTCCTCCTGTTCATAAAGTCCCAATAAACCTTATGTCCGATTCTCTGCCCCGGGCATTCTTTGGTCTTGCAGCCACACCAGCTCGTGCCCTTCAGGAGCTGGGTTGGAACAGGAGAAAGCCCAGGCAGAGGAGGTGGAAAAGGAATCACGTTTGGCAGAGCAACTTCATCAACAACCACGGGATCGTTTCCATGATCAAACTGACAACAGTCACAAAGGGCACAAAATCCTCTTCCATTATAATCCCTGCATTGACTCTTTGGTGGGGTTATAATGAAACCCCAAATATTTGGGAATACCAAAATATTTGGAAGAGCTGTGATTGTTACCGTACTTAGTCCAACTCTCAGGTTTTTTCAGAGTGGAGAGCAGGTGTGATAAGAGTAAGCGCTGGAATAGACTGTGCCCTGAGGTGCACAGTTCACGAGGGTTCAGAGGTGGTGCAGAGGCAGGCACGAGGAACTCTCCAAGTCGTTCCTTTCACTCCACAGTTTTGATCTTTCTCTGTGCTCTGCAACATTCCTATTTGGAGCCCGGTCTTTACTCCATCCCCTATTTCAGCACCGACTATGAATCAGGCTTCTCTTATTACTCCCTTCCTCACTCCTGTTGCTTCTCTGGTCATACTTCTCACAGTGTAATTCATCCCATTGGTAGTACCCGTCGCAGTCCTTCCACTCGACACCTTTATTTTTTCTCATGTGTCTTTTGTTCACTAGATTCTGCAAGTCTTCTGGAGTCTAGAATATTTACTTTTCTGACATCTTGTTCTTCCTCTGCTGGCTCGTGAAATATCTCTTCTTTAATTTCTTCTTTTTCTTGGACTGGAGGTTTCATCGCAGGCTTGTTTCCCAGGATGGAAGGTCATTCTTAGTATAGAGACTTTCTAAGAATTTATCCATGCTTCCCCTGCCATGGGGAAGTTGTACACTTTCTGTCTCTCTAGTTTATTTGTATTTTGTATAGATGGAGTCAAGCAATATGTAGTATCTTGTATCTAGCATAGAGAGATTGACCGATGGTGTGTTTTTCTTAGTTCGTTTGTCTGTTTTTTTGTTGTTGTTGTTATTGTTGTTATTATTATTGGAATAATGAAAATGCTCTAATAATGATTGAATTGATGAATGGACAACTGTGATTATACCAAATTGTACGCTTTGGATGGATTGTATGTTTTATTAATATGTATCAATGAAATTTATTTATTTAAAACGAAAAAGAAAAAAAAAGAAATATGGATACTTCATAACCGGAAAGCTCTCCCAAACTCTCTAAATTAACTCTCCTGCGCAGGACGAGGTGGCCGAGTGGTTAAGGCGATGGACTGCTAATCCATTGTGCTCTGCATGCATGGGTTCGAATCCCATCCTCGTCGGACTGCCATTCGTTGGAAATAAGTCTCATTTTCTTCGTCTCTGGCAACACTCCTACTTTGCTTGCCTGCTATCCGGATATTTCCCTGCTCCAGTATTACTAGGTACCTCACTGATAATTGATGTTGAATATTACAACTGCCTCATTGGCATGGGCTGCAGGTGTTACCTCCCCTTGGAGCTGGCTCAAGGCCTTTCTTCAATCACAGCGTGGTTCAAATTGCAGTCGAAGGTGGCAAAGGCTTTGGGCAGATCCTAGTCTTGCTTTTCTTTGTTTACTGTCACAGAAAAATGCCACCAGAGTTAGTAGGTGGGAGATCCTTCAAGCTCGTCACTGTGGCTTTGTGTCATGCTGCCATCACATTTTTTTAGGACTTTCTTTTTTTATGCAGTTTTATTGAGATACATTCACATACCATACAACTATCCAAAGTGCATAATCAACGACTATTAGTATAATCACAATGATGGCCATTCATCAACAAAAAAAACATTTTTAGATCAATTTCATTACTCCTAAAAGAAAAACTCCACACCATTTAGCAATCACCTCTCAACCCCTCTATCCTTCCATAGCCCTTCATTACCACTAATCTTATACCATCTTTATAAATTGATTTATATTTACATATTAAATAAATGGAATCATACAATACATAGTATTTTGTGTCTGGTTTCTTTCACTTAGCATAATGATCATGGTATTCATTTAAAGTACAGTTGGTCCCCTATATTTTTTATGTAACATTTATGTAATCTAAGAATCTTTTTAAAAATGAGAAAGTATGTATTTTTAAAATAAAATGAAATACAGTTGGTTCATTTCTTTCATCTTGTTTTCAGTTTTAGTTTTTTCATGTACATCTTCCCATTGGTATTCTCAGAGAAATGTCACTCCTTTGCACATCCCTTCACCTGCCCTCTACATCACCATCACCCCTTTAGGTAACCAACTTCAGTGATTTCGGGTTTATTCTTCATCTCCTTCTATTTTATAGAAAAAAAGCATATATGTGAATGTTTTCTTATTTCCCCTTCTTTCTTGCACAAAAAGTGATACATTATATATGCTCTTTTGCACTTTGTTTTTTTCACTTAGCAATGTGTCCTGGAAATTGCTCCCTATCAGGTAATAGTGATCTTCCTTATTCCTTGTGCTGCACAGAACTGCATTGTGTACAATACCAGTGCACCCCAAAGAATCTCCTATGCCTGCACATTGAAAGTTGGACAAAATACTTTTGGGCGGTAAGGGAGCAAAACAAGTTGAGGACATATTTAGAGAACCTACAAATAAGAACATCTTCAAAGTAGCAAACTCAAAGAATGATAGTCATCCCAACAACTTATTTCTATTTTTCCATATGGTATTTTTTGTGGGATCTCTCACTATTTAGCTCAGTGTTTAGAGGAACTTATATTTCTTGTCATGACGTAACATGTGCTTCAATTAATAATTTTCTCTCAAAACTTTGCTTGCAAATGTCTTACTGAAATTAACACTTTTTTCTGAGTTTTCCCATAGAATCCTGATACACAAACTTTATAATTTGAATACGTCCCAAATTGCTACTTCCATTTCACATCTAACTTCTTTCCTTGTTTTCCCCATAAAGTTCCACGAGAATCTAGCTTCTGTTAAGTATGCAAAGACACAAATAGTATCTTCGTAATTATTGCAATATATATTGCTTTAAAGAATTCGCAAAGCGTTCCCATTTACGTGATTAAATTTAACACATCAAGCATAGGAGTGATGAAAGGAATGATCCTGAGCGGGAGGCTCGCGCTCGAGTGAAAGTGCGATAGAGTCCTAAGGCAAAGGTTAATGAAAATGTTTTCCCTTCCGGCGTAAGGAAAATACAAAACCATAGCAGAACGGAGGTAGGTGTATGTTGTGTTCAGTGGGTGATGGAGGGGTGATCCGCTGGAAAAGAACCGTGAAGTTGTCACCTCCTCCTGAATGAGAGAGGGACACTTGCCTCTCCGGGAATTAGGAAGAAGCGAGAAATGACAGGGCGGGGACGAACGGGAAAATGCTTGGTGACCCTCCTGAGATTAGAAGAGTGAGCGGTCATAAATTTGAGGTGACATGAAGAAAGATGTCGTTGACTAAGCGAGGTCCTTTTCTCTTGAATTTGACAGAAAACAGACTGGCTAGTTTCGAAAGCTCCGTAGCAGAGGATGGTTTCGATCCATCGACCTCTGGGTTATGGGCCCAGCACGCTCCCGCTGCGCCACTCTGCTGGCGGGCGGCTCCCGCGGATCGCGTTACTTTTCAAATTACAACCTCGCCTAAACGCACCCGTTTTGAAGTCAAACGGCTTTAGGAAGTTCATTCCTAAACATGATGAACAGCTCGAGCTCCGCCCGGCGGTCGCCGTCTAGGGGCTGCGTGGGGAGAGGAGGAAGCAGCTCGCGAGCGGGGTGGATGGAAACGCAAGTGCTGGAGAGGCGCGTGGGCGTGCAGCCCCACGTCGGCGGGGCGCTCCCCCCGTCACCCCGCTAACCCGCCAGGCCCCTTGAGGAAACGCAACAACCAGACACAAGCAATTTTCAAAAATTCCCATGTTCTTTTTTTTTAATTTTAATTTTTAATTTAAATTACCTTTTTTTATTTTTTATAGCAAATTTTCTTTGTAAATTGTCTCCCATATTCTATCTCCCCCTCTCTCACCGCTGGGCAGAGGAAAAGAGGAAAGCGCAGCCCCCCTCTGGCGTGAGGGCCCCGGGGCTCTCCTGCAGGGAAGCTCGTCCTCCTCCGCCGCGGCTTCTCATCCGGAGGATCCGCGTGGCCGCCGCGCGGGGCTGCCTCCCCCCGCAGGCCGGGGCCCGCAGCGGCTGCAAGGCCGGGAGCGCGGCGCGGCCCCGAGCTGAGCGCCCGGGCAGGGCCCGCGGGGGCGCCTCCTCTGCGCTCCCCGGGGCGGCTCCGCGCTGCTCGCGCCTCCCGCCCGCGGGGGGCCCTGCCCCGTCTCCCCGCCCGGCCTCGGGGGCTCCGCGGCCCCGCGACCCCCAACGGCGCCGGCCCGCGTGCGGGGGCCACAGACCCCCTCTCCTGACCCAGCCCTTCCCTGCTGGGGGCGGACCTAAGCCCCCATCAGCGCCGGGGGAAGCCGAGGCCGAGCGCGCAGAGGCGGGGACGTGCCCTGGAAACGCCTGGGTCGGGGAAGTGCGGAGGCGCCGGGGGCAAGTGGGCAGCGTCGGAGGAAGGAGGAAGAGGCGGCGACCCCCGGCCCCGAGAGTGCGGGCAGCGCGGCCACTTCCCCCGGCCCGGGGACCGCGTGGACTCTCCGAGCGTCCCCCACGGCGGGCCGAGTCGGCTCCCACTCGCTGCCGCAGGGAGATGCTCAATTCAAGAGGGGTTTAAGTGTGTGTATAATTTTCCTTTAAAGGGTAGATGTTAACCATGGCATATACCACCAGGGAGGTTTTTCTAAGGAAAAAGAAGAAGAAAAACAACTTGGTCTTCTTAAAGTGGTTGTCAGAAAATCCTTGACCATAAGTTTAGTTAAGCAATTTTTGACAGTGTTTGACTAGTAGCAAGAACCATCTCACTTTCCTAATTTTCTTTGCCTCCACCACTTCTGCTACCACACACTCTGCATGATAATCCTGGTGGGGGGGGGGGAGGGGTCTGGGAATTAATGGCTTTAGATGCCTGGGTTTAAATTAGAGTTTTATTACCATTGTCACTGAGGTGATCGGTGATCTCTTGGCAACTAACTGTCCTCATCAACCAAGCAGACTGTGAAAGTCTAGTTGATGAATTGCTTAAATAACGAGTTTGAGTACCAGTTATGAATCATATTACTCCAGGAGGTGAGGGTATAGAAGTAAACAAGCAGACAAAATTCCATTTATATGCAGCTTGCAATTACACACAATAAGAAATAATTCTGCATATTACATAATATACCAAAAGATGATACATGCTATAAAGAAAAATAAAGCTAGAAATAGAACAAAAGAGGGCTGGGAATTAGGGAGTTTTTTGTTTTAAATATACTCTCTTCTGACACATCTCACTCTGCACCACGCCCAGATGCCTGTTTAGGACTGCGCGCTCTTTTCTTGTCTCTTAATAAACCCTTTTCTCCCTTGCCTATCTTATGGCATGTCCTTAAAAACTTATATGTGACATAAGCCAAGAACCTGGAAGCCCAGAACCCAGAGCATTCTGCTAGCAACACTGGTTCAAATGAGCTCTCCTTCCCCTAATCCATATTTCTAATCTCAAGTGTTTATAATCCAGGCAGATATTCCTCAAAGACAGCAAATTTTTAATATAACTGGGGATTATTTTTTCCTTCCTAATTTATTATTTTGGTCAATTCACATGGGTAACCCCCTCCCTGCCCCCATTCTATATGTGTCATACTTGGATTGTATGAGATGTCACAACCCCAATATCTGGAATTATATTAACAGCTGCTCTAATTATAAGGCACATCATTCAAAGCCAGGAAGCTTCAAGGTTAAACTGGGCATGCCCTTCCTAGTTCTGAAAACATTAAATAAATCAATATAATAAATAAATAAACTCTCTTCCCATACCCAGTGAAAGCTCAAATTGTGATTCTGTCATTATATATTGGGTTGAGAAAATACCACAAAACATTTCTATCTGAAATGAGCTGAGTCAAGTCAGAAGTCAAGTTCTGATGTGTGGCAACCAGGCATTAGTTATTTTACTCAAAACTCATTTTGATCTGAAAAGAAAGTTGTCCCTTATGCCACAATTTGGTGCCATTAGTGTGGAGAAAATCCTCCCTGCTCAGAAAACGTGCAGCCTGCTTGTAAAGATTATGCATTCCAATTTCCACTTTATCCCCTGGAGGTTTACGAGAACTGGCAGGAATTCAATGTTGATAGCAAGAGCTGAGACAGAAAAAAGACATGCTCATGTTGTGAAGTCATACATGACAGTGGACGCTAGGGTGCCACTGAAGATTCTCCATAGTAGAGGGACAGATGATAATTGCGAGGAGTGAAGATGGATTAAGGACAAAAAAATATCTGAGCAAGGACTAGTAGCAAATTAAACAAGCATAATGAACTGAATATATTGAACAAATTTCCAGCCAAATAACTTTTCTACTGCATATAATTTAGGACTGTTCCTTTTTAGGAAATAAAATTTTATTGAGTATAGCATTAACATAGGGACATACATAAACGATACATGCATAGTAAAAGTTGTTAACCTAAAAAACAAACAGGCATATCATCGTATAGGGTTCCCATACATCACCCCACCACCAACGTCCTGCATTCCTGTGAAACACTTATTACAATCTATGAAAGAGCATCATCAAAATATTACCACCAACCGTAGCCCATCTTACATTTGGTGTATGTTTCCTCAACCCATCTGATTATTAACTCTGTATTAGTATTAAACATTTGCTATAGTTCATGAGAGAATGTTCTCATATTTGTGGAGTCTTTTTTTTTTTTTACATTTTATATAAATGGAATCAGACTATGTAGCACTTTGTGGCTGCTTTCTTTAATTTAGCAGAATGTGGGTTTTCTTCTGCCTAACATTTTGTAAAAATTGTATATGTTTCTTCCGTGTCAAAGAAAAACAGTCTTATCTATGTAATATTACCCATATTCTTACTTCACATGAGGTTTTACTGTGCTATATAATCCCATGTTACATTTTTCACCTTTCCTTTTAGTAATACACATAACTTTTTAAAAGGAGCTGGGAAATTCAGAAAATCCAGAAGACTGAGGTTTTCTATGCTATTTATTTTAATACATTCTAGAACCTACCTTAAAGATAGTTTCTCACTTTGTACAATGTTGCACTCCACTTACCCAAGGCATGAACGGGGCTTCTAGGAAGGCTGTGTGAGGATTCTGCAAATCCTCTTCCTAAATTAAAAAAAAGAATTGTCACAAACAGCCACTTAAACTCTCTGGAGACTGCACAGAGGGCCTACAGCTATGAAAGTCCCCCCTGAATCTTGGAGGTCTGCGGGGGTGGGAGTCAGGGGCTGCTCCCGTCCTCCCCGCGACGTGCTGGGGAAGCCCGCACTGGGCACGAGGGCAGCCGGGCACCAGCAGGTGCAGCGCCTCTGATCTGCCTGGTCTGGCTTCCTGGCAGAGCAGCTCGGCTCCACCAGGGCCAGAGAAGGCGTGGGGACTGCGGGGCCTGGTGGCTCCACCCCGCCCCAGGCTCTGGCTCTGCGGAGGAGGTTCTGCCAGGAGGGGCAGGCCTTGAGGACTGGCTGTTCCAGGGCCCTGCCTGAGGGACTGACCTTATTTAGAGCAGAACAAGGAAAAATCCGTGCCCAGGGCACTGTTGAAAATAATAGGGATCTCACTGGAGAGTGATGAGGGAAGGCTAACATTGCTGTACTAGCAGAAGCATCCAAAACAGCAGATCAGCCCAATATTTAACAGGGCCATCTAGGGAAAGAGAGTTCAGAGAGCTGTAGTAAGATCACACTGATCTAGGTGGACTGGATGAGTGTGCCCATGCACAAGGCTTGTGAGACTGTACTTGTGTGCCACTGTGCTGGTGAGTGTAGAGCAGACTTGTGAACTCTCTGAACTTCGAGAGCAATTCCCAAGCTGCATGAGAGCCACAGTCTAAAGGTGAAAGGCTTACTGGCTCAAGTACAGCTACCCCTGCTGGCTCTCTCTCCCACTCTCTTTTTTTTCCTTTTTTTTTGTGGGGGTGGGGGGGATGCTACTATTTGTGTGGAGTATCTTTATCCAACCTTTCACCTTCAACTGGTTTGTCTGAGGTGAGTCTCTTGTAAGCAGCATATGAATGGCTCATTTTTAATCCAACAAGATTGTTTTACAGTCAAAAGCAACTCAAACTCATAACACAGCAACCAGTCACCTCCCCACTGTAAATGCATTATTGACTTCCACCATTTTATTCTTTGGTTTTCATATGTCGTATCTTATTTTTGTCTTTCTTTTTACTCCTTTGGTTATCCTTCTGTTATTCTTTCTTCTATACTCTCTTCCAAGCCCCTCTCCTGTCTCCTGTCTTTTTCTTTCAGGCTGTAAGTTTTCCTTTACTATTTCCGGCAAAGATGGATTCATTTTTACAAATTCCCTTAGTTTCTGTTTGTTTGTGAATATTTTATACTCTTATTTTATATATTCTTATTTGAAAGACAATTTTGCTGGATAAAGAATGCTCAGTTGGCAGTTTGTCTCATTCAGTATCCTAATTGTATCGTACCACTGTCTTCTCACCTCCATAGTTTGTGATGAGAAATCTGCACTAAGTTTTACTGGGTGTCCCTTTTATGTGATGGTTTGCTTCTCCCTTGCTGCTCTCAGAATTTTCTCTTTATCTTTGATATTTGACATTCTGAGTAGTATGTGTCTTGGAGAATGTCTATTCAGATTTATTCTGACTGTGGTACAGTGCACTTCTTGGACATGTAAATTTTTTTCCTGAGAGTTGGGGACTTGTTCAGCTATTGTTTCCTCAAATACTCTTTCTGACCCTTTTTCCTTCTTTTCTCCTTCTGGAATTCCCACAACACATGTTTCAGTTGTCACTCAATTTCCTGAACCCCTGCTAAATTTTTTTCATTCTTTTCTCCCTTCAATTTCAAACTATTCTGTCTTTGGTATCATTTATTCTCTCTTCTACCATTTTGAGTCTGTTTTTTGTATGCCTCTAATGTGTTTTGTTTTTAATATTTTTTCTAATGTGTTTTTTTAAAGATTTATTTTTTATTTCTCTCCCCTTTCCTGCCCCCTGCACTTATCTGCTCTCTGTGTCCATTAGCTGTGTTCCTCTGTGACCACTTCTATCCTTATCAGCGGCACCAGGGAGTCTGTGTTTCTTTTTGTTGCATCATCTTGCTGTGTCAGCTCTCCATGTCTGCAGCACCATTCCCGGGCAGGCTGCACTCCCTCCTCCCCCCACCCCCGTGCTGGGCGGCTCTCTTTATGGGAGGCATTCTTTGCACATGGGGCTTCCCTATGCAGGGGACACCCCTGCCACTTCTTGAACGCATCAGCACTGTGCATGGGCCAGCTCCACACTCATCAAGGAGGCCAAGGTTTGAACTGCAGACCTCCCATGTGGTAGGTGGAAACCTTATCCATTGGGCCAAGTCCGCCTCCCTCTAATGTGTTTTCTTAAAAGATTTATTTATTTATTTGTCTCCCCTTCCCCACCCCTGTCTGCTTCTGTTGTTGTGGCATGGGAATCTGTGTTTCTTTTTGTTGCGTCATCTTGTTGTGTCAGCTCTCCATGTGTGTGGCACCATTCCTGGGCAGGCTGCACTTTCTTTCATGCTGGGTGGCTCTCCTAACCGGGCACACTCCTCGTGCGTGGGGCTCTCCTGTGTGGCAGGCCACTCCTTGCGTGCATCAGCACTGCGCATGGCCAGCTCCACACGGGTCAAGGAGGCCCGGGGTTTGAACCGCAGACCTCCCATGTGGTAGACGGACGCCCTAACCACTGGGCCAAGACCACTGCCTCTAATGTGTTTTTTATACCTGTCATGTCTTTCATTCCCATGAGCTCTGTTACTTTTCTCTTCTGGTTTTCAAATTCTTCTCTGTGCTCTCTTAATGCATTCTTATTTTTTATTTTTCACACAAAATGTTACATGAAAAAGTATAAGAGGTTCCCATATATCTCACTCCCCACACACTCCCACTCCTTCCACACTGACAACTTCTTTCATTAGTGTGGTACGTTCATTGCATTTGATGAACACATTTTGGAGCATTGCTACACAGCATGGATTATAGTTATGTTGTACTTTACACTCTCTCCCAGTCTATTCAGTGGATTATGGCAAAACATATAATGTCCTGCATCTGTCCCTGCAATATCATTGAGGGCAGCTCCAAGTCCCAGAAATGCCCTCCATGTATTCTTGATGTTGCTTATCTCTTTAGTCATACTGTCTTTCAATTCACTACTTTGATTTTGGATATTTGTGTGCATCACATTAATAAATTGTCTCAAATCCTGCATCTCATCTGGGACTTTGACATATTCCTTTTCTTGGACCATGTCTTTCATTTTCTTAGTATGGTTCATAACTTTTTGCTGCTGTCTAGGCCTCTGATTAGGGCAGTGAGTTTACTCAAATGTTCAATTTCTCCTTCTTAGGGATTTAACGATGGGAAGCTATGTGTTACTGCTGTTCTTTGACTTCCATTTCAACCTGGGTCTTTAGGATTGTCCCTGTTAGCTGCTCAAAACTGGACTCTGGACCCAATAATGGTTTGCAGACCCACTTCCTAGGGCCTTGGCAAGGGAGGATATAAAGGTGGGGAAAAGACTGACTTACTTTTAATTTCTTCACATGCACTTCCTTGGTCAGCCAGCAGGTGACGCTCTTTAACAGCTCTCAGTTCAATTCCTGGTCAGAGTGTCATTGCTGCAACATGGACTGGTTCAGTGTGATAAAAGTTCCTGCCTGGAGGCTAAGAGGCTGGTAATTCAAACTGTCTCAGAGACAGTTCTCCAACCTGGGAGTCCCCTCCATTTCCCCGGGTAGGAAATAATTCCACTTCCCACTGCATCCTCAACAATCAGCCCTGGTTAGGAGAGAGGAGAGTGAGAGGGTCTGAGCTCCTCAGTCCGGGATCTCTTTAGTCCTGAACTGGCTCACAAGGCAAACCGTGGTGTGGCCCCATGCATCCTGGAAGGGCTCTTGGGACACAACAGGCCAACTTTTTAGGTCAAAAGCTGAGTCAGCCTTGAGCTGTGTCCCTCTTTCTCCCCTATCCAGGGAAGGTGGATGCCTGGGGCCCCCTTTGTCTGTAGCTGCTGGGCCTAAGTCCTGAGATTTCAAAAGCATCCTTAGTGTGAGGAAGGGTGCTGGCAGTAGCAGGTGCCACTTCCAACTCACGGTTTTTGCCATCGTGATTGTTTCCTTTGTCCCTCTCTCTTCTGGGCAGTGTTCAGCCTTCCCCTGATATCCTAATCCCTTGAGAAATATTTTTCCAATCCATTTTTCCTGTCCTCTAGCTATTTTTCTAGGAAAGAAGATAGTCCCAAGTCTTTATAGTTTGCCATCTTCCTGGAAGTCCATAAATGACCTTTAAAAAGGAATATAAACCAAAGCTCTGAGCACAAAATTTTAGTCATAATTACATGATGCCAGATAACAGACCAAGTCACAGTGGCAGTCTGAAAGATGAGGACTAGTTGCTGGACTGGGCATAGCTCAGGAGCTGAGCGCCTGCTTCCCATATAAGAGGTCCCAGGTTCAATACCTGGTACATCCTAAGATAAAAAAAGAGGTCTAGTTGAGAAAATAACTGTTGTAAGTAGAAATATGGATTTCACGCAGGTCCATATTATTGTCTTTACTGAAGATCTTTGTTTTCTCATGTGGATATGAATGACTGTTGTGTGTCACTTCCTATCAGCTGGAAGAATTTTTTTTTAATATTTAGTATTAGACAACTAGCAACAAATTCTACCTGGGAATGCCCTCATTTTTTAAAAGATAGCTTTGCTGGATATAGGATTCTTGGTTGGCAGTTTTCTTTCTCTCTCTCTCTCTCTGTGTCTCTGTCTCTCTCTCTCTCTCCCTCCCTCTCTCTCCCTCTCTCTCCCCCTCTCTCTCCCCACCCCACCTCTTTCTGGTGGTGCACTCAATAAAAAGTTCTCCAAGGCTTGGTTGGCTCCTTTTCCTTCATTCTGTTTTCTTTCAGTCCTTCAAATTGGATTATCTCTATCCGTTTATCTTCAAATTTCCTAATTCTTTGTCCTGCCTGCTAAAATCTACTGCTGTGTAACTGTACTGAATATTTCATTTAAATTGTTTTACGTTTCAATGCCGAATATTGTCTTTTTAAAAATAATTTCTTTCTCTTTATTGGTATTCTTTATTTGGTGAGTCTTTGTCGTCACACTTTCTGTGAATTCTTTCAACATTGTTTACTTTAGTTATCTGAAAATATTTATAATAGCTCCTTTGAAGTTTTTGTCTTTTAAGATCAACAGTGAAGCCCCTTTAGGACAGTTTCTAATGTCTTTTTTCCCCCTGTGAAAGGAGTCATGCTTTATTTAGCATGTTTCATAATTCTTTTTTGTTGAATAATGGATATTTTAGATAAAATATTCTGTCTACTCCATGTATGTGCAGAAACTCACTGAGCCAGGGGCATGTGGAGGCTTGGACTCACTTCCATTTCTGCTCTGCATTTGCAGAGCTCAGATGGAGGATATGTGGAGAGATTAGCAAGGCTCTGTGGCTGCTGGGACCTCATGGGACTCCATATTAAAACACAACTAGTTCTCGGATCTGTAGTTTGCTCCAAACTTAGTCAAAACTGCAGGCTAGAGGAGTCACTAGTCAGGCTAGTGAAGTGTTTTGCCTGTTGTTATTGGCTTGTGTTTTTATTTTTTATTTATAGGTCTTTATATACTCTGTACACAAGTGCTTCATCAGATGTATGTACTATGGTTGGTTTTCCCCAGTCTGTTGCTTGTTGTATTAGTCAGCCAAAGGGGCGCTGATGCAAAATACCAGAAATTGCTTGGTTTTTATAAAGGGTATTTATTTGAGGTAGGAGCTTACAGATACCAGGCCATAAAGCATAAGCTACTTCCCTCACCAAAGTCTATTTTCACGTGTTGGTGAAAGATGGCTGCTGATGTCTGTGAGGGTTCAGGCTTCCTGGGTTTCTCCCTTCAAGGGTCTTGTTTCTCTCTGGACTCCGAGTCTCTCTCTTCCCAGGACTTGCTTCTGTTTCCTCTGTGAGCTTACTCCTCAGAGCTCTAGCTTAAGTCTTCAGCATCAAACTCCAACATCAAAACTCCAAAATCAAAACCCCTCAACTCTGTCCTTTGCCATGCCTTTTATCTATGAGTCCTCACCCACAAAGGGGACTCAATACCCTAATGACAAGGCCCAATCAAAGCCCTAACCATAACTTAATAATGCCCGGGTACAGACGAGATTACAAAACATAATCCAATATCTATTTTTGGAATTCATAACCATATCAACCTACTATACTTGTCTTTCCATATCTTGATTTTTTCTTTGTTTTTCTTCTATTTTTTTTAAATGATATCATTTTAATGATGAGTTTTTCATTTTGGTAATGTCCAATTTATCCCTTTTAATGTATTTCACACAGTTTTGTCCTCTGTACAAAATTTTTTACTACTGTGAGGCCATGAAGATATTTTCTCATTTTGTTTCTAGAAACTAAAATTTCACCTTTACATTTGGATCTATGATCCATCTTGCTTTAATTTTTATGTATGGGGGGAGGTGAGGCTTGAGGTTGATTCCCCCCATCCTTGTATCCACTTGTTCCAGGATCATTTTTTTTTTAAAAAGCCTTCCTCATTCATTTGCTTTGGCACATTTGAAGAAAATTAATTGATCATATATGTGTGAGTCCGTTCCTAGAAACTGCCCTACTCTTCCTAGAAACATTCTACTGCACACATGCATTGCCTCAATACTCTAGCTTTATAGTAGCAGGGAGCATGAGTCCTCCAACTTTCCTCTTCAGTAGATTCAACTTGAGAGACTTCCAGTGTGTTGCTTTGGGATTGTGGTCAAGGAAGGGGGCTGGGGGCACACCCTTTCACAAGGCCCCTGGAATGCCACCCCTGAGAGGAGGTTATTCCAGGAGTCGGGTCAGAGCGGCAGCTCTAGAGCACAGTGCTCAGGACAGAAGCCCCACTTGATCGTGTGCATCGGGTGCCTCCACAGAGCTTCCACATCAGAGAAAACGTCAGCCAGGACCTGGCTCGCCATCTTCTTCCACTTCTGCGTTCCTTCTGAGGCCCTCATTTTGTTCAAGACTTTCCGTTACCACTCCCACCACATGCTGGGACTGGTGAAAGCATAAGAGCTAGAGAGAAGAGAGAGGACCTCAGATTTCTCGCAAAGACAGAGCCTAGTTGCACACATGTTCTTCCTCTGCAAACTCCCAAGTCTTCACAAGATCTCTCTTCAAAATTTCAAATATTTTCCTTGGAATTCCCCAATTCCCCATGTTTCCCACAGGTTCTCCTTCTTGTCTTGCTTAAATTTCCTTTATTAAATAAAATGTGTGTCTTGTTTTTCCCAAGTTTTCCCACCTGAAACTCCAAATATTCCCCTTATTTTTGTCCAAATACTTATTTTGTTTAAGAACTATCTATAACTCAACTATTTCCCCCAAATTCTCGTTTTGATTTTATACGATTTCTTTACTTCCCAAATTCTCCCCATGAATATTCCAATTTCCCTCAAATTTTCTCTTAATTTTCCTTAGAACCTCTCTTAATTCACTTCATAATGCCCTCAAATTCTCCCTTAGTAGCTCTCAAATTCTTTTCCTTGAATATTCCAATTCCTTTCCTGGAAACTGCCCTTCTCCCTTTGAATTATTTATTTGGTCTTCCATTAAAATCGTTAGTTCTGGGATCGGACGTGCCTCACACAGTTCCCACCTCAGGTTTGGTTCCCAGTGCCTTCTGAAAAAGAAAAAAGCAAACAAGCAAAATAAATGAAAAAAAAAAAACAGAAACAACCAAAAACAACTAACTCAGGGAAGCTGATGTGGCTCAGTGGTTGAGTACCAGCTTCCCACAGGTGAGATCATGGGCTCAATTTCCGGAACCTGGTACCTAAAAAAAAACAAAAAAAAAAAAACCAAAACAAAACAAAACAAAAAACCCTGTTCATTCTATCATATATCATTTCCCTATGTCAGTGGTAAGTCCTTTCTGTTGTCTTCCTTCTCCCACTTCATACTAAAATTACAGCCTATCTGCTCTGAAAGGGCTCTGTACTTTTACTATTCTCCATACTGAGTTCATCCATGAGTCTAGAACTCACGAGCCCTAATTCAAAAAGGATATACTTTTTCTTCCAGAATCTGTGTAGACAGTGAATGAGTTTTGTTGGAAAGGTGAGTGGAGCAGTTTGATATTATTGATGAATTCCAAAAAGAAATACTGGATTATGTTTGTAAACTGATCTTTTCCTCTGGGCATATTAGATTATACTGTATTCATAGGTTTACTTGATTAAGTAACTATGTAAACCTCTTGTGCCAGTAGGGTGTTGAGTCCCCACCCTTTGGTGGGTGGGGACTCAGATAAAAGGCATGGCAAAGGACAGAGTTGGGGGTTTCTGATGTTGCAGTTTTCATGTTGGAGTTTGATGCTGAAGCCTTAAGCTGGAACCCCGGGGAAAGAGACGGAGCTGTTTACTTAATAGTCTACAGTTGACCTTGTGGAGAGAGGCAAAGCCTAGAAAGCCTCAGAGTCTACAGCTATGTGGTTGGCCTGCAGTGCAGAGCATAATAGGACATAATTATCAGAGGAGTTTAAAAGAGGATAATAGATTATTATCAGAGGAGTTCAAAAGCCAAAGTATGTGGGGCCTTTTAGCCAGGGCAGGAAGCTTGGATTTTATTCTTGTTGCAGTGGGAAGTGACTTGAGGGTTTTTTGAGCAAGTGGGTGTCATGATCTCATTTACCCTTTGAAAGGATTACTGTAGATGCCAGGTGGAGAATGGACAATAGGGGCCACGGGTAGGGCAGGAAGGGTGCATATCTCAGAATTTTCCAACCTATTCTACATAGACAGATACAGGGAGACAATAATACTATATAGGAATGGGTGAAAAATTGAGACTGGTGAGCCAAGTGTAACCATCCCGGGCACTCAGGCAACCACAGACCTGCAGTGTACCCTCAGTACCTTGGCACATCTGAAAGCCAGGCCTGGCACCGCAGGTGCAGTAATAGAGAAGCTCTGAGAATGCTTGGGAAGAGAAGGTAGCCTAGTGCCAAACCCAACCCCATTCAGATGTCAAGTTGCAAGAAGTTAGCAAAAGAAACTGAGAAGGTGCATCCCTTGAAGTAGGAAGAAAACCAAGAGTGTGCTGAGTGTTTAGGCTAGACCCCATTCTTTTGCCTGTGAGCAACCAACATGTGTCAGACCCAGTGTTGATGCTAAATATGGTAGAGAGGTGTTGAGCCTAGACGTCAGCATGAGGGGTACAGTAGTCCCTGGTGAGCAGGGCTTGGCCATCAGAAGGAAAAATGTATGCTATTTCTCAGGGTTTGGAGCCAAGAGTAGCAGGAAGGGACTTCCTCACAGGACAAGGGGCTCTATGGCTTCTCTGACCGGCCTCCCTTCTCCTGACTTGTCTTTACTTCTCCTCCAACTTCCCAGTTCCCCAGAGCACACAGTCTCCTTGACTTGCTGCTTCTAGAGGTGAACTATGCAGGCATCCTTGGGGTTGGCCCCCCCTCCCGGGATCTGGGAGTATCTCATCAAGGAGGCTTGGCCACAACCCTGCATTGCTGGTGTTGGAAGGTGGATGTGCCAGGGAGCTGCCGATTTGATTGTTGGAAGACAGGGTGGGGTTTTAGTTTCCTGGTGGATAAAACAAATCCCATACCATAGTTGGCTTAACAATAGGAATTCACTGGCTCGCAGTTGGAGGCTAGGAGAAGTCCAACATTGAGGTGTGAAGAAGGCGATGCTTTCCCCAGAAGACTGCAGTTCTGGGGCTGACTGCTGGCCATCCTTGGACATACCCAGGGCAGCGTCTTCTCCTTTCTCCTCCAGGTTCTGTTGACTTCCAGCTTCTGGCCGCTCCCTGTGGTTTCTCTCTCCATCTTTCACTCTGCTTATAAAGGACTCAAGTAATCTGGATTAAAACCCAGCCTGACTCAGCAGGGCCACACCTTAACTGAAAGAACATCTTGAAGAGATTTATTTGCAATGGGTCTATACCCATTGGTGGACCACACCAAGAACACATCCAAATTGGGGTACACAGTACAGTCTACCCCAGGGGTAGAGACAGCTAGGGGCAGAAGAGAGAAGACTGAATATTCACATAGTTGTACATCCATCACTCTAATCAGTATTAGAGCATTTTCATTATTCCAATAATAATTTAATAAACAAAAAAACTCATCACCTCTGTCTCTCTATGCTTCCCCTGCTATATATAGCTGCTATTGTTTCTAGTTTATTTGTATTTATATTTTTATAGATGGAGTCGAGCAATGTGTAGTATCTTGTGTCTACTTACTTTCCCTTATATGTTTCTTTTTTTAACCCTTAATGGAATATCATTAATATATTACTATATAATACTGTCCATACTTTGCTTTGGTTATGTTTTCATCTGATATTAACATTTTGTAATATTAAAATACAAATAAAAGACCAGATACCATTTATTGTATACTTTGGATGGATTATATGCTTTATTAATATGCAGCAATAAAACTGATTTGTTAAAAAAGAGAGAGGGAGGAGAAGAGAGTAGAGAAGAGGAGAGAATAAGAGAGATAAAAACCCTATGACTGAGAGACAGGGACAGAGCCATACACTGGGAGATAGAAATATAGGCAGACCAAGACATAGACACACGGATGAGAGAAATTGTGACAGACAGACAGACACAGAGACAAGCTAGAGGGGAAGCGAATGAGGGAAAGGGACACAATAAGAGAAATGGTGAGACAGGGTCAGGGTTGCTGTTTTTTTATTTAAAAGTTATTGAACTGTATCGTTCATACACTTACATAAACAATAAATGTATAGTAGAAGTTGTGAACTTAAAAAGCAAACTAAAAAACAAGCATGCATAACCTCATATGGGGTTCCCATACATAACCCCACCGCCACCACCTTGCATTATTGTGAAACATGCAGTTATTTGAGGTCCAAAAAGGGAGCGATACACAGGGACCCAGCCCAGGAGCTGAAACGACAGGACCGAGATGGACTCTGATCGGCAGGGGGAGGGCTCCAGCAGGAGGAGCTACCTTTCTTTGACATTTGACATTCAACCTTCAAAACACCAGTATTCACCATGAGAATACCCATCTGCTTCTATTTACAGACTCTTCCTCGATCACAAAGCACTTTCTAGCTGGGCCTGGGGATGCCTGCAGGCCTAAGTCAGCTGTAGGCAGAACAGGTGCTCACTCCCAACTCCAGGGAATTGTCTCCTTCCGAAGGAGCTGCTTCCTCTCGCCCAACGAATGGCTGTGTCCAGGACCGAGACGGCCGCCCAGGGAGGGGTGAGGACACTGGGCTCAGATCCCATCCGTAACCTGGCTCTCCTTGGCTCGCCTGAGCCAGGTCTGCAGCTGCTGGAAGATCTTCTGTGGGGGCGGAGGGGGGTGGATTTGGAAAATGAGACCCTCGCACCAGCAAAGAGCCTGGGCGTCCTGACTGCCCCGAGCCGCTTCTCCCTCACCTGGCGCGCTAGGCGGAGGCTGGGGGGGTCTGAGGGCCTCTCAGGTGCCATGTCCAAGCAGTGGGAGGCATCAGGGATGAGGAGGGCTGCTTCCGAGGGCCCCAGGGCCTGCGCTACACTTAGCACATGCCAGGGGTCTGCGTCCCCTGGAAAGAACGGCGAGGATGAGGTGTCGGGCTGGGGCTGGCTGGAGGCCCAGGGCCAAGTCCTAGTGGCACGCTCACCGTTAACAAACAGCACCTGGGTGGCCCCAGGGGACTGGCCGCCGTAGTAGGAGTTGGTCCGGGCCACAGCCCGGGCTACGGACGAGGCCGAGAGCCCGAACACCTGCTCACATAGGTCTAGCTGGGAGGGCAGAGCTGGGAGCTGGGAGAAAGGGCAGCCAGGGTCCTCACAGGTGACATCTGCGGCGGGAGATAGGGACAAGCGTGGGGGGTTATGGCCAGCCCTCCCCCTCGCCAGGCTCCTTTACTATCATTTACAGACCCACTCGCCAGTGAGGACCGACAGGGGAGCCCCTCCCTGCCATGAGCTCACAGGCCAGCGAGGGAGACCAACGCCCCAGGCAGGGGCCACCCAGAGTCAGCAGGGCTGTGATGGGAAAGGCCAGGGGGCAGGGATCACAGCGGGAGAGGCTCGGGCGCAGCATCCTGCAAGGGAGAAGACTTGAGGAAATCAGGAGAGGAGAGCCAAGCAAAGAGGGAGAAAAGAAAGCCAAACAACGAGGGGAGAGCATGTGCGAAGATCTGGGGGCAGGAGAGGCTGGGGGTCGTGAAAGCACGCAACAGACCACGTCCCCTCTGCGCGGGGTCCATCGCTCCCTGTGCCTTCGGAGCCAAGCCACCCTCCCGAGCCCCCTCTTCGTTCGTTAACTCCTCCCTTCCTTCACCATTTACTGTGTCATCAGCTGTATATTGGGCAGTTCTGGGCACAGAGCAGCAACCGGGACAGCCTGAGGCTCTGCTGTCACAGGACTCACTGTCCAGAGGGGGAGAGAGGCAATAAAGAATGTGTCCCTGTGGAAGGCGCTAAGAGAATCTGGAGCTATTGGGAGTGTGTGTCGGTGGGTGGGTGGGGGGTTATTTAACCTGAGGGACTGGGAAGGCTTTCTGAGAAGGGGGCCTCTTGTGTTGAGACCTGAACACAAGTAAACTGTGTCAAGAGGGAAAGATGAGTACTCCAAGCAATGGGAACAGCATGTGCAAAGTCCCTGAGGTGTTGGGAAGAATGGCTTATTCCATGTCAAAGTATGGAAAGCCTTGTAATAATAACAGCAACAAGAGCAGGTGCCTACGGAGCACTATTCTTTCGTATGTTATATATATCACCTTCTTTAATCCTCAAAATAAAGCTAGGAGAGAAGCACTGTTATTATCCCCATTTTACAGATGTAGAAACTGAGTCACAGGTTAAGTCATTTGCCCAACTTTGTCCAAGTCACATAGTTAGGACACGGGGGCACTGGGATTGGAACCTTTTGCTTCAAACCCCCATCCTCACTGCCTCTAGAGATATGGTAGGGAATTTTAACTTTACCCTGGGTTAGAGAGGCCAGACTTAGCAAATTAAAATACAGGAGACCCAGTTAAATTTGAATTGCAAGAGGGAAAAAAAAAACTTTCTTTGTGTAAGTATGCCCAAGGCAATATTTGGGGGCATATGGAGATTACGAGTTATTTGTTGTTGATCTGAAATCCAAATTTCAGTGAGCATCTTGTGTTTTATCTGGCAGCCCTTCCCTGGGGTCACTGGGGAGCCATGCAAGGGTTTTGAGCAGAGGAGGAACAAGGTCATATGTAGAGTGGTCTTTCTGGATGCTTCCTGGGAGGCGGGTGGGAGGGTGCAGGGAAGGCGTGGAGAGCGGGGAGGAAGCCGGGGCAGTGGTCCCGGCAGGAGAGGCTGGGGGCTCTGGCAGCACAGCAGCCCCAGGAATAGAAGGGGCCTGGGGAGCCTGGGGACACTTGTGTGCAGAACGGGCAGGACCCGGTGACTGACACAACACTGGGCTGATGGGCGAGGCATCCAAAACCACACCCAGGTTTCCAGGCTGTGACGGTGGCAGGAGGGTGGGGCCACATCTGGGGTGGGGACAGAGGAAGGGCAGGTTGAAGGGGAGCCCACGCACGCGCCAGCGTGACTGTCTAACCCCCCCACACATGCGGCAGGTAACAGGCCCAGGAACGAGGCCGCTGGCCCGGTGGAAATGAACGTGCCCCGACCACCCACGAGGGGGTTCTCTGGGGCACAGCACATGATGCACGTTTCGGGGGCGAGGTGGGGGAGTCACTCACAGAAGCCGAACTCGGTACAGGTCTGGTACAACCACTGCCGGTCGCCCACGCCCGACACTGGCGCTGCTGTGTCCCTCAGCTGTGCCACCATCTCCGCTCGGGAGACGCTTAAACACCTCTGGCCCAGGCTGCGCATGACAATCTGGGGGACAGAACACACACACGTACACACACATACATGCAGGCATGCCCCTTCCTCCAGGCAGCGGGCCAGGGCCCGGGGCCCCACAGGTCAGAGGTCAGAAGGTGGGCTCCTGGGTGCTCCTCGGGGTCAGTGGGAGCAGGTGGGTGCCTGGGTTCCTGTGCGCCAGAAGTCACTGTACCAGGTGGCTGGGAGCCCATGACTTGAGACCTCAGGCGAGAGTCTCTGGGACCTCAGCTTCCTCTCTGTAGGTGGGATGATAACAGTGACTGTATCCCAGGACTATGGTGAGGATTCAGGGGAACCGTATTTGGGAAGCGCTTAGCACAGCACCTGTCCCAGCTGGAAAAGTGACAGCTGGATTATAACCGCGATTCCAAGGCTAGGGGCTCGGGTCCTTAAGTGAACTCTGACCCCAAGGCTACATTTTCCACTCATTCTATTAATACTAATTGTGCACTTGCTGTGTTCCAGGCACTGCTGCACAGAACCAGAGAAGATGAGAGAACAGGACAGGTCAAACAGAAAAATAATCATAGCTGGCAACACTCGCATCCTGCACGCCCAGCGCTGCACACGCCCCATTTGATTTCACTCCCCTGCCGGCTGTGTGCTGTCAGCCCCATTTTACAAACGGTAAAGCTGAGGCTGAGAGAGGGTTGTCGCTTGCCCGAGGTCACCGAGCAGAGGTGGAGCCGGAGTCCTGACCTGCTGACTCCCCGCCACCGCGCCCGGGATCCTCACCTGCGCGGCCCGCCGGAGCCCGCCGTAGGGCCCGAGGCGGCTGCAGTTGCTCCGGTCGGCGAGCAGGAGTCCGCAGAGCTGCCGCACGCTCAGCGGCGCCCCCGCCTGCCCGTCGTACTGCACGGCGCCCCCCACCAGGGCCTGCAGCTGCCCCAGCAGCTCCGCCTGGTCCTCGACGCGGCCCAGGGGCCCGCACGCGCCCAGCTCGGCCCGCAGCTCTGCCCGCGCCGCCGCGCCCGAGCGCAAGCGCCGTTCCACCTCCGCGAAGGCCGCGGCCGCCGCCGCCCGGCACTGCGGGGAGCGAGATGCGGGGTGGCGAAGGCCCGCGCGGGGCCTCGGCGCCTGGGGCCTCCCCCTGCGCCGGGGCATTTTTGGGATCCGCGCGCCCCTAGGACTTCCCAGTTCTGCCGGGCGGGGGCTTCTCTGGGGACCGCAGAGCTCCGCCCTCCCCTGAGGCCCCGCCCCTTCTGGCTCCTCCCCGGGCTCGTCCCTCCTGGGACCCCCCACGCCAAAGCCCCCTCCTCTGGTGGGGGGATCCCCGCACAGACCCCGCCCCTTTATAAGGCCCCGCCCCATCCTCAGAGCCCACCTTCTTCCTAGCCCTGCGCACCTGCGCGCGTTCCCACGGCCTGCAGGTGGCCCCCGCCGCGCGCAGGTAGCTCCCACCGCCCGCAGGTGGCCCCCGCCGCGCGCAGGTGGCTCCTGCGGGCTGCCTGGCTCTTCTCTGGCGTCCAAGCCGTCCTCGAGGTCCCCACCCTGCTTAGACTAGCCCCACTTCCTACCTCCGAGGACCCGCCGATCGCCGCGTTCCTGAGGCTTCTGGACACCACCTGTGGTCGGGCCGCCGGGGACCGTGTCAGGGAACCCAGGATCCCGAGTCCCCCGCCTCCCGCGCCCGCCAGCCTTACGTCATTATACTCGGAAAAGTCCAGCACAGCCCGCACCGGGGCGGAGGAAGCGACGGAGGCGAAAATGAGGTGGGGAAACTGAGGCAGAAGGCGGCGTCATCCTGGGGGCTGGAGGACGGGCACCCCGCACCCTCCGCCCCCACTACGCGCCCTGGCCCCCCGGGCTGGACTCCGGCCCCGGGTGCGTTGCTTCTGGCGCGGTGCCCGGGGAAGCCCTGGCCCGGGGCCCGCGCGCTCGGGAAGACAGCGCCCCGGAAGCGGGGAGGGGGCGCGCAGGGGGGAGCAGCCCTCTTACCTGGACGGGACCCCGAGTCCGGGTTCCCTTCCCACCCCGCCCCACCCCAGCCCCCCCCCCCGGAGGCGCCCCGGGACCTTGAGCCGGGCCCAGGCGGCCAGGGAGCCGGCGTAGGAGCCTCCGAAGCAGATCCAGGGGCTGGAGGCGGAGACGTTGAAGAGGCGCGAGAGCGCGAGGCGGGCGGCGCCCACGTCAGCCAGCCTGGGGGCGGGCGCAGGCTGTCGCCCTTCGCTGGGAATCCCTCGGGTTCCCCCTCGGTCCAGGCGGGGAAGTGGGAACCAGGACAGAGACGAGAATGGGGTGTCCGGCCAAAACCCGGGCTCTCCTCCTGGTCCATTTCTAAAAAGACCCCCCTCCACCTCACAAGTACCTCCCGTGTGTGCCTAGGTCAGGGGGCGCTCTGGGAAGGTTCTGTCTTCTGCCTAGTCCCTTCTGGACTAGGTGGGGGAGAAAAAGTCTCCAAGGCAGTTTAAACAGAAACCTGACAAGCCTAGGGAGGGGGCGGGAGCCGGCAAGGAGGACTTCTTGGAGGAGGCGGCCGCCAAGGCTGGATGGGATGGAAGGTACAGGAGAAGGGAGAAGACACAGATAGTGAGAGAAAGAGAGAGACGTTGGATGGGCCTGGCATTCTCTTTCCCGTCCTAACACCTTTCTCTCCTCCCCGACGTTTCTGAAACGGTTTGCAGTTCTTGCCGGTTTGATATGGGTTTGGCTTGTAGAAAAGATTGAGACAGAGAGACGAGGCAGACGCAGATGAAAACAGAGATGGAGCCGAGGAGGGGACAGAGACAAGCAGGGAGAGTCTAAGGCTGACCCGTGTCAAGACAGCAAGCAGGAGCGGGAGAGGTGCTGCCGGGAGAGCAGTAGAGCAGGGAGCAGGATGTCAGGGGAAAGAAGAGGGGGGGGGGTTTACGGGCTGGGTGCCCTGAAGGAGGTGAGGGAGGAAACAGGGGTATGTGGGCGAAGGCCGCACTTGCAGAGGGCACAGGGTATCTCAGGGCAGGACTGCGCCTCTAAGTGTGCGGAACAGCACGGCTCTCCCCGGGAGCCCATGGGTGGAGAGGCGGAAGCGAGAGTCTCTGCAGAGCCCGCGGGCCGTGGGGCCGCCGTAAAGACTCTGAGTGGATGGGGTCACGGCCAGAGAAGGCCCCACCTGTCTGGTTTACCCTCTAACGGGCCGCCCACAGGGGTGGGTGGAGGACAGAAGCAGGGAGACCAGTGAGGTGGCGGCGGCTGCAGCGCAGGCAGGAGGTGCTGGCGGCCAGGGAGACCAAAGCCGGCTCCAGACAGCCAAGAGAGAGAGAAGGAATAGGACACGGGGAAGACAGAGAGGAAAGCAGAGGGGCGGAGGCACAGCGCTCCGCTACGGGCGGTGTGGGAAGGCAGGCCCGGGTGCAGATGACGGGGTGCGGGCACCCCCACTCCCGCGGCCCCAGCCGCGCTCCCTCCCCCACTCACGCATGGCGGCTGGACAAGTAGCGGAGCTGGGCCACCTCCAGCCCCCCGGCAGGGACACTCAGCCCATAAAATCTGTGTTCCAGGCCCACCACCAGGGCCCCCAAGGCTGGGGCCAGGGCTGCCGGGTGACCTGTGAGGAGCGCACAGCGGGGAGGACGTGAGCTGCGCGTGAACACGGGCGACTCAGGTCTCGCGCCCCACAAAGGCCGACCCCCACGAGGGCCCACCAGCCTCCCCAGCCAGGTCCCTTCCCACCCTTGCCTCTTACCTCTCATCACCGAGCCAGGCCAGAGGCTGCCCTCGCCCCCGAGATGCAGGAACACGGGGCCATCCGGGCCAGTCCAGTGCTGGTCGTTCACCCAGTAGCGCTAGGTGGGGAGGGGGGCGGCAAGAGGAGCTCCTGGGCCCTGGCCTGTCCCAGCCGGCACTCCCGTCTAACAGAGCTCCCGCAGGTGCTTAGGGGTGTCTGCGCTGCTCTGCCTGAGCCCATCGCTTTCCTGTCTAAAGCGCACCCCAGCAGGGGGGCGTCCAGGGCAGGGGTCTGAAGCAGCAGGTTCTGGGTGCGGGAGCAGAGTAAGATGGGGAGGGGGAGGAAGAGGACGGAGCAGTTGGCAGACCCCGGGCCAGGAGGGCTCGGGGGTCCTGGTGACGAGCCCGGATTTTATTCCAAAGGCAGTGGGTCCCCTGGAAAGGCCTCGGGCAGGGGCTGCTGGGACCTGAAGGTGGATGTGGATGGGGTGAAGAGCTGACCTGGGAATGAGTGCCAGGGCGCCTTCAGGACCCTCACCCTCGATTTAGGCAAGGTGGCCCCGAGTGCTGAACGAAAAGGATCGTGATAAAATGTAAAAGGAAAGATTAAATGTATGTAAAGGTCCTCTAAAGGTCATGGAACAAGAATATAATATACATTCTTTGCCAGAGAAAACCCCTTCTTGATGAAAACTCACTGTGGCTACTATTGGTTAAATTCAATTTTAAGTGCTCTAAGCTGAAAATAAACATGCCTCCATATTCACACACACTGAAAGGACCCTCGCCCAGTCAGCTACGCTAAGGAACGCTGGGGGACCTGAATGCTGGCACCCCTCACCATGGCCTAAGAGCCCCTGTGGGGATGGCACCTGCTGAGAGAGCCACCAGGCCCCCTGTCGGTCCCTCAAACTCCCTGCAGGCTCCACCTTGGGACTGTGGCCTCGCTGTGCGCTCCCTCCGCTCTGGGAATGTCTGGCTGCTGCGTGTCAACGACCCAGGCTTTGCTCAAATGTCACTCCTTAAAGAAACCGTCCTTGACCAAGCAATGTTGGGTATCTCCATTCAGTCATTTGTTTATTTTGTCTCTTTCTCCCTATCAGTTTAAAGTCTACTGCCCTGCTTATTTACAGGTGTCTGTGTGACTATAATGTGAGTTTGGTGAGAAAGCAGTGACAAGTGACCTACTCTGACACCGTCTCGGCTAAGCGAGACCAAAGCAGGACTGAGCATGCTGGAGAAGTGCAATGAATATTTGCCTAATGTCAACTGTTAATTAGTTAAGTTAATTAAAATAAGTTAGTTAATGACTAGTACTTACTGAGCAACATATTATTTCATACCCCAAATAAGCACTGAGGTAGCTACGATGAACCCCACTTCAGAGAGGAGGAACCAGCAGCTCAGAAAGATGAACACCACTGCCCAGGGCCACCCAGGGGCGCCGGCCCAGCGGAGGGTCTCCAGGGCCCACACCCCTCCCTGCTGCCCCCACTGCCTCTGGAAACTGTGGTCTGTTCAGAATCCAGCAGAGCTCCCACGGCTTGAACTCGGGTGTGCTTTCAAAGGCTGTTCAAATTGTTTGCTGCATATTGAGACCTGGTGGTGGAGTTAGTGTCCAATCTGAAGGACAGAGACGGAGGGACAACAAAATTGGGTGACTGAGAAAGAGAGGGGCGCTTAAGGGGCCGGGGGGTGAATCTAAGAAACAGAAGGACTAGACTATAGGTCCCTAGGGGTACGGGCGAAGGTGGGGGGTGCGCACAGGGAAAGGGATGGTGTAGAGAGGGAGAAGGAGGGAAACTGCGCAGTGAGCGCGGAGACCGAGGCACAGAAGGCAGGCTGCGGGCAGAGCGCGGAGGGGCCCCCCGGCCAGGCCTGGCGAGGGCGCGCGGGCGGCGGCGCCACCCCTCCCGCCTCACCTGCAGGAAGCACCTGCCGTCGGACGCGTTGAAGGGGTCCAGCGGCTGCTCCAGCCAGCCCTCCTTCGGGGGCGCCGCAGCGCCCAGGCGCAGGCCGGAGCCCTCCCGGAACTGCCGCACGTGCGTGCCCAGGCGCCGAAGCAGGGAGGCTGGGGGACACGAGAGGGCGTCAGGCGGCGCCGGCGCCCCCCGCCCAGCGCGCGGCCCCCGCCTACCTGGCGCCGCGGCGCCGCCGAGGCAGAGCAGGAGCAGAGCGCGCAGCCGGGGCGCGGGCCCGCCCGCCATGCCGGCCGCGGCGGGTGCAGCAGCGCCGCCCCTGCTCGCCGCCGCCCTTTATCCCGCCCGGCCTGGCCGCTGCGCGCCTCGCCCTTCACCCGCAGCTCGGGTTTCTTTCCAGACGCCTCCGCGGGCCGTCAGGCGTCTGTAGGAACCGCGAACGCGGGGCGCGACGCGGGAGTGTGCGCAGACCTGCTGAGGCGGCTGGTGAGCGCAGCGTCTTGGGAGCCTCTGCCCGCCACCTTCGGGGCGCCCGCACCTCCTCTCCTGTGACCCCCCCTTCTGCATCTCCACCGCCGCCCCCTCCGCCTCAGGATCTCTTCTGGGAGCTCCGTGGCCCGCTTCCTCTGTCTTCCTCTTTGGCACCCGCACGCCTTCCGTCCGCCTCAGGGGCTCCAGCGCCCTTTCTCCCCCGCCTTGTCCCCAGCCACCTTCTCTCCTTCAGTCTTCTCTCCGTGCCAGGCCGCGCGCCCTCCGTCTTGCCGTTTCTATTGTCCATCTTTCCCTTTCTCCTCAGCTCTGCAGCCCTGCGATCTGGCCCGCGATCTTCCCACCTGGCTCGCCCCCTCCTCAGCTCCCCTCTTTTCCTCTCTCAAGAGGCTCTTTCTCCACAAATCCACATGGCTCCCTCCCTCCCCTCGATCCCACCTTCACTCAAATGCCATCTGTTCAGAAAGGGCTTCCAGATTGTCCTTCTAAAAATTGCCAGATCGTGGCCCTCCCTGTTCCTTT
Organism: Dasypus novemcinctus; assembly: GCF_030445035.2. Lineage (NCBI taxonomy): Eukaryota > Metazoa > Chordata > Mammalia > Cingulata > Dasypodidae > Dasypus > Dasypus novemcinctus. The sequence continues at coordinate 62,310,101 of NC_080694.1, forward strand.
TCTTCTTCATAGCACTTATCGCTATTAAACAGGGTACCTATTTTATTAATATTGTTTATTTTTTAAGATTTGTTTTTATTTTTATTTCTCTCCCCCTCCCCTGTTGTCTGCTCTCTGTGTGCATTCGCTGTGTGTGCTTCTGTGTCCACTTGCATTCTTGTCAGCAGCACCGGGAGTCTGTGTCTCTTTTTGTTGCATCATCTTGCTGCAGTCAGCTGGGGGGAGCACTTCTAGGCAGGCTGGGTTTTTTTCCGTGGGGGTGGGGAGTGGCTCTCCTTTCCAGGGGAGCACACTCCTTGGGGGGAGCACGCTCCTTGGGGGGAACTCCCCCACGCTGGGGACACCCCTGTGTGGCAGGGCACTCCTTGTGCACATCAGCCCTGCACATGGGCCAGCTCACCATAGGGTCAGGAGGCCCTGGGTTTGAACCCTGGACCTCCCATGTGGTGGGTGGATGTTCTATCAGTTGAGCTAAATCCGCTTCCCTAATGTCATTTATTGTCTATAACCCCAACTAGAAAGTACAGTCCATAAGGGTAGGTATTTTCATCTCTATCATCCATTACTAAAACCTAGTTCCCAAAATAGTGCACATAGTGGGAAAACAATAAGTAGTTGTTGAGTAAATGAATAAGCCGTCAATTACTGCTGCTGGCTGCCCTTTAAAAACATGACTTCTCACCACCTCCATTGTGACCACCTTCTTCTGAACGACTGTGGGAAAAAGTTTTACCTGTTCTATTGCAGCTGTTCCTTATTGTAGATGTTGCAGTTGTTCTCTACTGTAGACGATGTTGCAGTTCAGATAGCAAACAGCTGCTTGTTAGTTCCTAAATAAATACGATGTGGAAACTAGGGCCAAGGCTCTCAGTTCCAGAAGCTGTGAGTCCCTGGTCCCGTCTTTATTTCCTCTCTTGTGGCTTTCTTTCTGTCCTTTTACTTTTGTGAGTTCTGCATTGCCTTCCCTTCGAGCAACTTTTCACTGAGCTGGTTCTCAGCAACCGCCTTCACTTGGACAATTGCAGAAGACTGTTAACTGGTCTCCATAACAGAAAGATCCTCTTAGACATGTGGGAGAATTTTACTCCTTGCTTCAAAGCACTGTCCTGGCCCCACATAGCACTCAAACTAAAATCTAGGCTTTAAATGGTCTTTGAACCACAGGACCTGGCGTCCTGTTACCTAAATGGTTTTGCCTTCTAGCCTCACCCCTGGGCTCACTGCTGCAGTCACACTGGGCTTCTTTGTAGCCCACAAGCACATCGGCCACTCCTCTGCCTCAGAATCTTTACCCTTATTGAGATGCTCTTCCCCTGAATATTTTCAAGTCTTGTTTTCTCATCCTTATAGGTACCTACTCACAATTCACCGTAGCAGATGGGTTATACCCTGACCTCCCATATAAAATAGCACAAGCCCTGATGTTCTCTCTCCTGACTCCACTATTGTCAAACCCTGATAGTAATTACATTTCATTGTGTGTCTCTCCCCAGCCATTTCTCAGATTGAGTTTATTTGGGGATGTAGGGAATGTAACAGCGGTGAACGTACACTCTTTTCACTTCTCAGGGAGTGGGTTCCAGGGGCCAAAGGCAGCAGCCCTTGAGGCAGGGTGAGCTTACCCTTGGGGACACAGGAAGTCCTTCAAGAGGAGCCGATCAATTTCTTAATCCTCAACCACGATATGAGTTTTACCTAAAATTTACCTGTCAGAGAACAGTCCTGAGATCAAGGTGTACATTTCTCAATGGCCTTTTCCCCCTTTCCAAAAGAGCCATGTTCATCTCCTCTTATAGCTGACCTAGGTTCATTGACTCAAAGTACAACAAAATCTGGCCTCCAGCACAAGAACAATTGGAAAGGATGGTGTATCAGCCAAAAGGGCGCTGATGCAAAATACCAGAAATTGCTTGCTTTTTATGAAGGGTATTTATTTGGGCTAGGAGCTCACAGATACCAGGCCTTGAAGCATAAGTTACTTCCCTCATCAATGTCTATGTTCACTTGTTGGAACAAGATGGCTGCCGACGTCTGTCAGGGTTCAGGCTCCCTGGGTTCCTCCCTCCCAGTGTCTTGCTTCTCTCTGGGTTCAAGTTTCCTGCCTTCCTGGGGCTCCAGCTTAAGACTTCAGCTTCAAACTTTAACATCAAAACTCCAACATTAAAAGCCCTAAACTCTGTTCTTTGCCATGCCTTTTGTCTGTGAGTCCCCACCCTAAAGACATGGCCCAATCAAAGCCCTAATCATAACTCAATCAAACCCAGGTACAGATCAGATTACAAACATAATTCAATATTTATTTTTGGAATTCATAACCATATCAAACTGCTACAGATGGGGAAGGATTTTGGTAATTGAATCATTCTAATTATCTAGGTAACTGTCTCTCAGCAACTCAGGAAGTTTCCAATCAACAAATTAAAGGAGGATCCAATCCAATTAGCTGATAGAATGTGGTAAATATTAATGGTACATCACTATGGGATTTTTTATAAGTAATTCAAAAAGTGTTAAAAATTGTGAGACTGGTATAACAAAACCGGATCTGTTTCCATTTGTTTTCATTGAAATATATTTTCTTGGTAGTTGTGAACAAAGCACAAAATTAACACTGAAATTTTATTTATCTTGGCAAAGTGTAGAGTTATCCATGGTTACATGGACTAATTTTAAAAATCTATTTGTGTAATTTAAACATCCAATTATTTTTATCTTTACAGTTACTGATTACTTTGCAATTTCATTATATTTCTGTTGTTATGAATGTGCACAAATAATATTTTAATGGTAATTCAAAGCAGAGGAATATTTAAAATTAGTCTTATCCTACCCTCAAATTAATTGCAATGTGCATATATGTTTTTGTAGGAAGAAATTAAGATGTAGGAAGCTTAAAATAATTGTAAGAATAAATCATATTATGATATTGGTGAGAAAGTGAAGTTTAAGAAGAAAACAGAATGACATTAAAGGCTGTTTAAAAAGTACTTGTTCATGCATTTCTTTTTCCACAAATAATAGCTGTATGAATTATTTGTAATTTATAACCTATTCAATATATTTAAAAGGGTAATGCAACAGTTTCATTTTTAAAAATATCAATAATTAGAAAAGCCACTGCTCAATCTAATGATAAATTAGTTGTAAAAAACGTGGAGGAAAACTGCTTTTTTTAAAAAAAATGAAATACTGATCAATGCTACAAATGGATGAACCTCAAAAACATTATGCTGAGTGAAAGAAGCAGATATAAAATGTCAGATATTGTCGGAGTCCATTTCTATGAAATATCCAGAAGAGGTAAATCCACAGAGACTGAAAGCAGGTTGGTGGCAACAGGGGCTGCGAGCAGAGAGACTGATCGCTTCATGTGTTTGGGGTTTACTTTTAGGGTGATGGAAATGTTTTGAAACTGGACAGAGGTGGTGGTTGCACAACATGATGAATTCACTAAATACCATGTTAACATGGTTAATTTTATACAACGTAACTTTCAACCTCAATAGAAGAGTATAATTTTAAAATGTGGAGGGTTATAGTTTTTAAAACTGGGAAGGGCAATGGCCAAGGAGAAAACGATCAAGTATTGTGAACTCTTTCGCGCTTGCTGGTATCTGGTTTCCACGGAAACAGCTTCCAATCCCAAAGTCAAAAGGGGCACTCAGACTCGAGATTCCGACGCCGCCCTGGCTCGCGGCGCTGGCGTCTGCGCAGCTGCCGCCCCCACCCCTCACCCCAGCGGGCGTTTGGCGGTCAGCGGAACAAGGTCACCCTCTACGCGCTCAGGCTGAAATCCGAGACCCGCAAAAGCGGTGCGCAATTGTAGCGCGCACGCGGGTGTCGTGGTCGCCCCAGAAAGGGTCGGCCTCCCTTCAGCAGAAATACTTGGGCGGCCGCGGCCGCCGACCTCGCGCTCAGCTGGACGCCGAGGTCCTGGGACTCTGCCCAAGGGAGCAGCCGCCCGCGCCAGAACTTGCGAGGCCTCCGCAGCCTCCACTGGTCTCTGCCGACGCCCGGGGCCCTGAGCACTCTCCAGTCCGCACAGAGGAAGCGCAGCTGCAAAGACAGCCCTGCGACTCTTCCTGCGGAAGGGTGGCGGGACCCCGAGGGACACGGAGAGCGCCCGCGTCCGCTCCGGGGAACGCAGATCTCCTGTCCCTGTGGAACGCCAGCGTCCTCCGCCTCCTTCTGTACAGGGAGGAGGTCAGCTAAGTTCCCTTGATAATAATTTTCTAGAAAAAATAAAAATTGTTGGAGACATTTGACTGACATCGAAAGGGCCCTCCCTCTCGGTTTCGAATCAGAGCTTTCCTGCTTGGAATCTGAGAGCCTCACTTCCAGAACACACGCAGACCCCCCTGTCCACGCCCTGCGCGCGGGCACGAATCCAAGCGGCGGCGCCTGCTCCCGTCCACACCCGGTCTCCGCGCTGGGACCCGTGACTGCGGGGGGCCTGGGGGGCCCGCGCGGGGACCGGGGGCGCGAGGCGGGGCTGCGCTGTCAGCAGCGTCCCGAGGGTCAGGATGACCCCACTTCAGAGAGGGCCGGAATGTCCGTGGGTTAGTGGAAACACACACACCCTTATCATATCCGTGAAGGGAGAGAGTCTCAACGCAAAACTAAGTCACATTCAAGGAAATAAAGCTTTTCCGTCCAGTGAAGTCCTAGGCAGGGCCTCCCCTCGGGCGACGTGATCACCACGACAAAGGAACCTGCCTCCGGTGAAGTCCCCTGGGCAGGGTGGAGTTTTCCTAGGTGCCCCAGCCTGTTTCAGTCATCTGGGAGCTGTCTCCCCTCAGGAAATTGTCACGGTGGGGGCAAGTATCTTTTCCCACACACTTTTCACGTTTAAAATGAACAACCAAACTCCCTTCCCCGTAGCAGTCAACGTATTTGCCTGTGGACCCAACTCCTTTCCCCGCGCAGGCAGGAGGGGAGGGGAGGGAGCACGTGAGGAGGAAGCCCCAACCCCGCGCTCCGTGTGAGGACAGCACGTTTAGCGGAAGGACCCTTGCTTTTGTGTCAGCCTCTTCAGAACAGAAATTATCCCTAGGATCCCGCAGGCTGAGCTCTGGAGAGCGCCCGCTCTTGCCACGGTGGGCTGCGGGGACGTGGCCAGCGAGGGCAAGCCGCGGGGCCAGGGAGAAGCTGCTGGACTAGCCTCTGCGGCAGGTTTTTTTTGTTCCACGGCCCCCTTTGCCAGTCAGGTGAAAACCACAGACCCCTTACTAAGTCCACAGTACACTGTGTATTAATAAAGATTTCACACGCGCACCAGCATGTTCGCACAAGAACAATGTCTTTTTTGAATTTCAGTTCAAGTTTACAGACCCCTTGTTAAGATCCCCTGCCCTACGGAGTCCCTCTCTGGGACATCAAATATCCTTATTTTCTGCGCCACAAAGTTCTGATTCTTTGGAATGTGTCTGGTCAGTTTCCGTCTCCACTTGGCTTGCTGGGGAATGCCTTCTTCTCTTCTTCCTTCTCCTTTCCCTTCTCACCCTCTGCCCTTCACACACTCTCCCGCGGAGCGAGCGCGAGCCGCCGCCTTCCCGGCTCCGCCCCGAGCGCTCACCTGCCCCGCAGACGCCGCGCACCTGCGCGGAGCTGGGAGCTGGGCCTGAGCTGCCGCGTCAGGGGCGCAAAGCGCGGGGCCTGCGGCGCCCGCTCGAGTCCTTTGCTGTGGGTGCTGGGGCAGGGAGGGCGGCCTCGCGCCTCCTCCCGGGAGGAGCTGCAGCTCAGCTGCTGGAATGTGTCAGATACTGATTGACAGGACCCGTTTGCCAGTTGCCACGTTCTAGATCCTTTGTTTTTCTCAGCTCAGATCACCAGCACAAAAGGCCATCGCACACGGTTCCCCATTCGGTAACTGGAATTGCTGCGCGTCCTGGACGCCGAGCGGGCAGCGGGGCCACCGGAGGAACGGAGGAGACGCGCAGCCCCGCCTCAGGGAGAGGACGGCGGCCCCGCACCGCGAATTGCCCCAGATCCCGGGGGGAGCCGCAGGCCCGCTCCCCGGGGCGTCCCCAGAGAGGCCGCGCGCGCATCCCCCCTACGCCTGCGGGCCGGGCCGGGGCTTCCCTCCTCCCCGTGGGCCAGGACCCCCGGCCGGGGCGGGACCCCCACCCCGCCCGCGACCCCCCGCGCGGGTTTCCCGACCCGCCCTCGGCGGCAGCCCGGGGGCCCCCGCTGCTGGCGCGGCTGGAGTCGGGGTCTCTGGCCCCCTCCAGGCGTCAGGGGTCGGGGGGAGGAGGAGGCTCTCGGGAGCGTCTCTGCACCTCTGCTCGGCGCGGAATCGCGTGTGGGAGAAAGTCCCGTTCCCCACGGAAGGGCGCGGGGCTCGCCTCTCCCTGTTCTCAGGCCGCGAGCGCGGAGAGGGGGCGGGAGCGAGGGGCGGAGGCCTCAGCGCGGCGCTCTGTCGTAGAGAGCCACCCTCTGTGAAACTTATTCACAGCCCCTCGCAACATGGTGGAATTCACAAATCCGCCCCGCCATTTCCTCGTTCTTCCTCTCTACTCCTTTGTTCTCCGCTTCCCGCCGCTGCTCAGGCGAGTTCAGCAATGCGCAGGCGCAAGGCGCGAATGGCAAGTCTGCCTCCCACCCCGCAACAGCAGCTGCCAATCCCAGGCCGCCACCTCTCCTGACCCGCCACTACCTCCCCCCTAGAGTATATATGCGCAGTCCCCTGATAAAATTTTGCAGCTTGATCCGAATACTGTCTTGCTGGCATTCTTCGCGTCTTCTCTTGTCCCATAACATTCCTCCCGGACAGCTACTCAAGCCCCCGTTAGTGTCCCCGCGGTCCGGACAGCCACGCGCGGGCGAGTGACCGCGCCGGGACAGGAACGCCGCCTCGCCAACAGAGGAGGGCGCTCTCGCCACCTCGGCCGCCGCAAAGGCCACGCTTCAGCGGCGGGAAAGCGGAAAAGGGAGAAATCTAAGCCCTGGTAGCGGCAAGAATCCAACCGGTGGCAGCGGGAAACACATCTCACCGAAATTGTAAGTTTTATTTCTAGTTAAGTTTTATTCCTAGTTAAGTTCATTTCTAGTTATTCTGACATTATGGGGCAAGGATCATCTTCGCATATGTTGTTTATCAGTCAGGTTAAAGAGGCACTCAAGACGCGAGGAATTGAAGTCAAAAAGAAAAGTCTTGTAGAATTTTTTAAGTTTATCATTAAAACCTGTCCTTGGTTCCCTGAAGAAGGGACCATTGATGAAAGATGTTGGAGAAGAGTAGGAGGCTGTCTGAATGATTATTATAGAACTTTTGGCCCTGAGAAAATTCCTGTTACAGCTTTCAATTATTGGCGATTAATTCAGGACATGATCGGGATTACTCCCCAACCCCCCGACATTAAAAATATTATCACGGAAGGAGAAACTGTCCTTAAATTACATTTTCGCCCTGCCTCAGTTTGCAGCGGCTGGGGTGGGGAAAATAAAAAGGAGAATAACCCTCAGCATCCCGACTCACCCGTTAGTCTCATCTCCTTCAAAAATGAGCCGCCAACCCCTACTGCCCCTCCCTCCGGAGAAGCCCGTGACACTGCCCACGATGGCCTCGAGATCCGCCGTGCCCACCCTTCTGGCCTCACGCCGCGTCACATTCCAATCTTCCACCCTCCCCCGTATGATAACCCCGGCTCAGACCCGCCTTTGTTTTATCCAGTGGCTTTCAAACCCCCCCTTGCTGATCCTCTTACCAGTAGCTTTACCCCCGTGGCCGAACTAACTAGTCAAGTTCTAACGCTTACCCAAACCCTTGTGTCCCTCACATTCCCAAAAGAGGAGCCCAGAGGCGCTGCGGTTGCCTTCCTCGATACCCGGAGTCAGACCCGGCGCTCGCCCGCCATATCTGACCACGCCCGCCAACCGTTAAAGTCTCAAGATGGCGACTCAGAACAACCCAGTCCCGGCGCACAAAATGGCCGCCATAACCGCCATCTTGACAACTCTGATAGTGAAAATAATGACTCCAGCTCCGATGAGGAACACGATCAACCCATCAGCAGCGTTTGGCGAGGCCCTCCTCCCTTGGCTGCCGCAGAGTATAAACCCCTCAGTTTAAAATACCTTGAAAAATTAAAAAAGGCCGTGCGCTCCTACGGTGCCACCGCCCCCTTCACGCTCGCCCTCGTAGAAGGTTTAAGTGACCAGGAATTAGTGCCTAACGATTGGTTTCGGTTGGCTAGAGCTGCCCTAACTGGCGGCGACTTCCTGCTATGGAAGTCTGAATACGAAGAAAACAGCAAAAATTTTGCCGCCCGTAACATCCGCAGAGCCGATTCCAAAGACTGGACATTAAAAAGGTTTCTAGGGCAGAAGCCATACCAAACCAGTCAAGCACAGGCCCAATTTAGCTCTGGACTCCTCTCTCAGGTGCAAATGGCGGCGCTTAAAGCCTGGAATAAACTCCCCCAAAAAGATGCCCCCACCTCTTTACTCGCTAGGCTGCTGCAAGGTGCCGAGGAGCCATTTTCTGACTTCCTCAGTCGGCTGCAAACCACCGCCGAGCACCTGTTTGGGGCTTCTGAAAGCGGAAGTGATTTCGTTAAACAACTAGCTTTTGAAAATGCCAATGCGGCATGTCAGGCTGCCATTCGCCCCTTCCGCAACACTGATCTTAATAATTATATAAAACTCTGTGCCAGTATCGGCCCTGCCCAAATCCTTGGCTTGGCCATCGGCGCAGCTTTTCAAGATCTAAAAAAGAGTTTAGACAGCCCTCCCGCTTGCTTTAACTGCAAGCAGCCTGGTCACTTCGCTAAACATTGCCCCATAAAGCCCCGCCCGTTAGCCGCTCCCCCTCAGCTCAGCAACCCCCGCGTTAAGCCGCGCCCCTCCTCTGTTTGCCCGCGATGCAAAAAAGGATTCCATTGGGCAGCAGAGTGTCGCTCTCGAACCAACATCTATGGCCAACCCATCAAACCTCGGTGGCAGGGAAAATCCCATCGGGGCCAGCCCCAGGCCCCACCCAGAACAAACCCCGGGGCAATGAGGTTTGTTTAGTCCTTCCCTCCTACAATACCCGCACTCGCAACCGTTCACAATCCTGCCATATCTCCGACTTATGGAGAGCAGCAGCAGGAGCGCAGGGTTGGACCTCTATGCCGCCTCCGAATCAGTATTAACCCCAGAATCCAGTCCCCTCCCCATTCCAACGGGGGCGTATGGACTATTACCCCCAAACACTTTCGGCCTTATTTTGGGGAGAGCCAGCGCCTCCCTAAGAGGGGTTCAAGTCCTCCCAGGCGTGCTAAATAATGATTTTAAAGGCGAAGTAAAAATAATTGCTGCCACCTCACATAATATAATCCCCATCCCTACCGGCACCCGAATAGCGCAGCTTATTATCCTCCCCTTGCATCAAGTTAATTCAAATTTCAAAAGGCTGCAGCGTGCCACTGAGAGCCCTGGTTCCTCTGATGTTTTCTGGGCCCAGGCCATAACCCATAACCGGCGCACTCTAAAATTAAAACTAAATGGTAAACCTTTTGAGGGCATACTGGATACAGGAGCCGATGCCACAGTTATCTCCTCAAACCACTGGCCCAAATCTTGGCCCCTTACTGCCGCTGCCACCCATCTGCAAGGGATAGGTGAAAGCACCAACCCCCTCCAAAGTTCACAAACCCTGAGTTGGGAAGATGACGAGGGAAATAAGGGCACAGTTGTTCCGTATGTTCTTCCCAATCTCCCTGTTAATCTGTGGGGCAGGGGTATCTCCACCCAAATGAAAGTCTTTTATGTGCAGCCCCAGTGACACTATCGCTGCTCAAATGCTTCATATGGATTTCCTCCCTGGCAAGGGCTTAGGCAAAAATAATCAAGGCATTAAACAACCCATCTCAGTAAAACCTAATACAAACAAAACAGGACTTGGGTTCCCACAGGATTTAACATAATGGCCGTTGACATCCCTGTACCCCATGCTGAAAAAGTCTCCTGGAAAAGTACGCAGCCAGTATGGGTTGATCAATGGCCTCTAACCCTAGCAAAAACCCTAGCAGCCATAGAGTTAGTACAGGAACAGCTTGCTGCTGGGCACATCGAGCCTACCCAGTCCCCCTGGAATACCCCCATTTTTGTCATAAAAAAGAAATCGGGCAAATGGAGACTGTTACAAGATTTACGGGCCGTCAGTAAGGTGATGGTTCCCATGGGAGCCTTACAACCCGGTCTCCCCTCGCCAATTGCAATCCCTTCAAATTTTCATAAAATAATTATAGACTTAAGGGATTGCTTTTTCTCCATACCTCTTCACCCTGAGGACAGGCAACATTTCGCCTTCAGTGTTCCTCAAATCAATTTTCAAGGTCCAATGCCCCGATTCCAATGGAAAGTCTTGCCACAAGGCATGGCCAATAGCCCCACCTTGTGTCAGAAATTTGTTGCTACTGCAATTAATCCAATTAGGCAGGCTTGGCCACAAATCTATATCCTTCATTACATGGATGACATCTTGTTAGCAGGACCATGCTCAGCCGAGCTCCATTCCTGCTACCAAAGTCTTCTTGAACACCTAACAGCAAGAGGTCTTCTAATAGCCCCTGATAAAATACAGACCTCCAACCCCTTCTCTTATCTTGGGTTTGAACTTTGGGATCAGCGAGTTCTCACCCCTCGCATTAAGTTACAAACCTCCCATTTGCTAATGTTGCATGATTTCCAAAAACTCTTAGGGGACATCCAGTGGCTTTGCCCCTACCTTAAAATACCCACAGAAGCGCTCCTCCCACTCAACGAAATCTTGAAGGGAGACACTAACCCATCCTCTCACAGGAGTTTAACCATGGAAGCAGTACGAGCGCTCGAAACTGTAAACCAGGCCATTCAAACCCAAACTTGTTATCAAATAGACTACCGCCATCCTTTAACATTCATAGTTCTAGCTACAACCCATACCCCAACGGGTGTTTTCTGGCAATCCTATCACAACCAGCAGGACAGGCGAGGTCATCCATTACTCTGGATTCACCTTTCCGCTACCCCTCCCCGAGTACTCACACCATACATCTCTCTCACGGCTACCCTTATAACCAAAAGCAGACAAACCAGCCGCCAACTCTTTGGTAAAGACCCAGATTCCCTTATCGTCCCATATACGCAAGAGCAAATTAATTGGATTTTCCAAACTGACGATGAGTGGGCTGTCGCATGCTGTTCCTTCTCGGGTGACATTGACAATCATTATCCAGCTAACCCATTAATCCAGTTTGCCAAAATCCACCCGTTCATCTTCCCAAAAGTCACAAAACAAAAACCCATTAACTTAGCTCTTTTAGTCTTCACTGACGGCTCCGCAAATGGAACCGACGCCTATGTCATCTGTTGCTGCTTCCCTCCATCCCTTCCCCCAGCCTTTGTTATCTCCTTCCTCCAGCCGTTGCTGTCCTTCCCGCCAGTCCCGCCCACGTTGCCAACATATAATCTGCCTTCCTCCCTAGCTACTGCCTACCTCATAGCCGCCTGCACAACTCCGCCTATCCACTACCGCCCCGTAGTTAATCCGCCCCAGCTCCTGCCCCTCCCTCTACCCAACCCTATATAACCAAGTGTATTTCCGCAATAAAGCAGACTTGTTCCTGCGCTCAGGCTGTCTCCGTGGTTTCTACCGCGCGTCCCCCACACCTGGAGAACCTAGGCTAAAACCTTAGCCTAGGGGCTCCCCGCCAAGCCGTGGAAGGCCACCCGGACTCCGTGGGCCGCTGACCCTCAGCAGCGCGCCCACAGTCATCCAAGATCAAGTCTTCTCCGTACTTTCCCCTTATGCTTCAGCTCAACTTGTTGAGCTTTATGCAGTCTTGCAAGTTTTTTCCCGCCTCCAAGATCAACCCTTTAACTTGTACACTGATAGCGCATATATAGCTCATTCAGTTCCCCTATTAGAAACAACCCCCTTCATTAAACCATCCACTAATGCAGTTCCCCTATTTTCAAAACTTCAAAGGGCAATCCTCGAACGGCAGCACCCTTTCTTTATAGGACATCTCCGCGCCCACCAAGATCTGCCCGGCCCCCTGGTTAAAGGCAATGCGTTAGCGGATGCTGCCACCCAGTTGGCACGCCTTACCCTCTCCACCCCTCTAACCTCAGCCACGCAAGCCCACGTGCAGCATCACTTAAATGCAAACACTCTCCGCCAAAAATTTGGCATTACCAGGGAGCAAGCAAGAGAAATTGTCAAAACTTGTAAAAATTGTGTAACTCAACTACCAGTTCCCCATGTAGGGGTTAATCCGAGAGGCATCATTCCAAATGAAATCTGACAAATGGGCGTTACCCACATCACTAGCTTTGGACAACTTAAGTACGTCCATGTCTGCATTGACACCTATAGTGGCTTTATCCTAGCTAGCTTACAATCGGGAGAAGCCTCAAAACATGTTATATCTCACTTATTGCTATGCTTCGCCATTCTAGGCCAGCCTAAAACCATTAAAACAGATAATGGACCTGGGTATTCTGGAAAAAAACTTTCGAACGTTTTGTCAACAATTACAAATTAAACACATCACAGGGATACCTTATAACCCCCAGGGCCAGGGAATAATAGAGCGAGCGCATCGCACGTTAAAAAACACCCTAAGCTGTTTAACTGAAAGCACTCTCGGTCTCTTGAAACTACGACTGTGAGACCTTCTACATCATGCCCTTTTCGTTCTTAACTTTCTAACCCTAGACATTAATGGGCAATCTGCACCCAATAGGCATTGGCATCCTACCACACAACTGCAGCAAGCCACCGTTATGTGGCGCAACCCTCTAACATCACAATGGCATGGGCCCGACCCCGTAATCATTTGGGGACGAGGTTCTGCCTGCATATGTGATCAAAAGGAGGATGGCCCTCGTTGGTTCCCCGAACAAGTAATAAGACATGTTAATCCTCCCCCTCGAAATCAAAATCACACCAACCCTTCCAGGGAGGAAGTTTCCCCCTGAGAAAAATATTCTCTCCTTTTCCTTCCCAGCCTTCTCAGCAACCCAAGGAAAACGCCTGGTCCCGCCATGCCTCCGAAGAGACTGGAGACAAGAAACTGGCAACAAGAAACCCGGAACCTCACACCGGCGCCAACAACCATAGCGCCTCAGCTTTGAGTATACATTTTCCAGCCCCACCTCCTGAATGCTCCTGTATTTTCTCATTATATTTTTTGCCCTATTGGCAATATTCTCTGCTATCTGTCTAGCCACTGTCGCCCCTGAAGATTGGAACCTTGGCCAGCGACTTTTATGCATTGCTTTCCTATCTGTCATTTCCATATATACCTCATTCATTGTTTTTCTCTCGCAATGATCCCGCCAAGCCTCTCCCTGTTCAGAGTCATCGCCCTCGTTCTCCTTTTCTTCCCCATTACTTTCACCAATCCAGGGCATCAGCCCTTTAATTGGACATTAAGCCTCTGGCAAGAGGAGAAATTACTTCAATTCAATGTCACCTCAGGCCCCCCTACCTTCTCTATACACGTGTGCAACCTTACTAACCAGCCGTACACACCGGCACATGGTTGCTACTTAAACTGCTACCACAATGGAGCACAATGCAACGGCCCCCTCGGCCACCTAGTTTCAGGCTATTACATTTGCCCCTCCTCGTCACGTTCCTCCTCCCGCTCTTGCCATGATCCCACACACTATTACTGTCCCTATTGGGGATGCGAATCTATGGCAACTGGGTGGACCGGGGCCCCTAACAACGACCCTAACCTTCTCTTACTCAGCCAACAATTTGATAAAAATAACCGTTGGGTCACCCTACTAGTAAGAGATCCCGATAACACCCAATGGCTCAGCGGCCACACATGGGGGATACGGCTCTACATGTCCAGTTATGACTATGGTTCCTTTTTCATTATAAAGAAAAACCAAGCCTCCTCCTCAACAATCCCAAATGGGGTCGGCCCCAACCGGGTTCTCAATCCCCTCCCAATCACCCTCACGTCCCCGTCACCAGATGGCTCTCATTCCAATGTTTCTCATTCTAACGTTTCCCCCAACGTTTCCTCCAAGGCCTCCTCCTCCAACACACCCTCACTGCAACTGCGCCACCCACTCTCAGCCCTCCTTAACGCCACATTTCTTTCTTTAAACTCTTCCAATCCTAACCTTACCCAAAATTGTTGGTTGTGTTTCTCTTCCGCATCACCCTACTACGAGGCTATAGCCACCAATGCCTCTTACAATACCTCTACAAACCACAATCCCCCCTCCTGTAATTGGAACCAAACGAAAATTGAACTCACAGTCCAGCTCGTCTCCCAGAGCGGGCTTTGTGTCACTAAGATCGGAGGCTCTATTGCCCCATACATGCACACCCTTTGCAATATTACTACCAATCCTCAGCCATGGGAAAAGTTCCTAATACCCCCTAATAATACAAAATGGCTGTGTTCCTCCACCGGACTCACCCCTTGTATTAGCGTCCAAACCCTTAACGCCACCGGCGAAACCTGCGTACTTGCCATTATACTCCCCCGCATTTATTTTCATAATGATAACCAATTCTTTGACTCCTGGCAGCGCCACCTTCTACCAGCTTATATACAAAAACGAGAAGTCATCACCACCATCACAATCGCTTCACTTCTAGGTCTCTCTAGAGCCGGCACCAGGATTGCAGCCCTCACCACCCAACAAACATCTTTCTCCTCTATTAGGCAAGCCGTAGATGAAGATATAGCCCGCATTGAAACCTCCATCTCCCATTTAGAAAAATCCCTAAACTCATTGTCCGAAGTCATTCTCCAAAACCGCAGAGACCTAGACCTCCTCTTCCTTAAAGAGGGGGGAATTTGTGCTGCATTAGGGGAGGAATGTTGCTTTTATGCCAATCATTCCGGCCTTATTAGAGACAACATGGCCCAGCTCCGAGAAGGACTAGCAAAGCGTAAAAGAGAAAGGGAGGCCCAAGGAAACCACTCCTGGGGATTTAATGGAATCCTTCCTTACATCCTCCCCATACTGGGCCCATTGATAACGGTACTCCTCATACTATCCTTCGGACCCTGGGCCATAAAAAGAATTATCCAGCTAGTCAAGGACCAAATTGACTCCGTTCTTGGCAAGCCTATCCAGGTGCACTATCACCGACTTCACCTTGCTGATCAAGGTATATCTTTAGACTAACTAAACTGCTGCCCACCCTCACAGGTGAAAGGCCCCCTTCTACGAGGACAACACACTACCTGAAAAACGATGCCTTAAGCAACTTTTAACCTTAAAAAATGTAAATTTCTTATGTTGAAACTATGCCTTAAACAAACTTGTAACTTTTGAAAATGCAAATTCTTATGTTGTTTTATTTGCTATCTTGTATCCTAATAATAATTCTTTGCCTGTTCCTCCCCTTAGTCACCACCTCCCTTATCACAGCTTAACCTTCTCTGTTCAAATCTATATCACTGAACAGTTCCGGCAAAAATCCAGCAGCTCGAACGAGCAACGGGCACTCATCACGCTTGTCATACGCAGTCTATATAAGGGCTCCCCGTTACCGCTTGCCATATTTGCAAGCCATCTGTTGCTGAGGTGCTGGACTGGTTAGCCAATGACGGGCAACTGGGCTGACCCATCAGTCAACCTAAGACAGGGACATGGCCTTTTGCTGCCATGATTCCCAATGACGGGTAAGACTGATCACATATCGGGTAAGACAAATTGCTTACCGGGTGCAGTCCCGACCTAAAACAGGCACAGCCCCCCTTTCAGCACGGGAGCACCTTTCAGCCGCATGCCATTACTAGAGTAAGCCCTGTGCTATCACGAGCCATTGCCAACTGTTCCTTCAATTCATTATAAACAGAGAAGGGGGAATTATGTAGAGAGCCACCCGCTGTGAAACTTATTCACAGCCCCTCACAACATGGTGGAATTCACAAATCCGCCCTGTCATTTCCTTGTTGTTCTTCCTCCCTACTCCTTTGTTCTCCGCTTCCCGCCACTGCCCAGGCGAATACAGCAATGCGCAGGCACAAGGCGCGAAACTCAAGTCTGCCTCCCACCCCGGCAACAGCAACTGCCAATCCCAGACCGCCACCTATCCTGACCCGTCACTACCCTCCTCCCTAGAGTACATATGCTCAGTCCCCTCAATAAAATTTTGCAGCTTGATCAGAATACTGTCTTGCTGTCGTTCTTCGTGTCTCTTGTCCCATAACATTCCTCCCTGACAGGTACTCAAGCCCCCATTAGTGTCCCGCGGGTTGGGACATCCACACTCTGTGGTTGTCGCTCAAACTCCCAGAGAAAGAGGCGCCTTTGGGAAGATGGGAAAAGTGTTTTCCTTTAACTTTAACGCAAGAATATCCACTTGTCTGAACTCAATGACCTCCATAAAAGAGCTAGTTCCTAAGGGGCTGGTTGGTTCACTTGGTTAGAGGCAGGTGTTAATAACGCAAAGCTCACAGGTTCAATGCCCGCAGGGCCAAGGCAAAGTTTTAGTTTGTTTTTGTTGTTTTTTTTTTTGTTTGTTTGCTCTTAACATAATTTGGCTGTCACCTCTCATCCAGTTTCACGTTCACAACCTCTCCATAAAATCTGGATCAAACGTTCATTTTATTTCTCTAATCCTCCACATTGACTCCTACCATCTTTACTGCCCAAGCCCCACTTCGAAGGGGAGTTTTTAAAAAGGAATCAGCTCTTGGAAGGAGTGGCATAATGCCTTGGGATAGGAAATTTTAGTAAGGAAATGAGAGTGCTGGGACAGGTGCCAGGGGAGTGGGGCGTGGGTCTGGCCCTGTCACTCCCAGTACTTCCTTCTCTCTGTCATTGTTTTTAGGGTCCAGCCCAGGAGCCTCCTGCGGTGTCACGAGCTTCCTCCTCCTTCCTCCTTACTGTTTATCTTCTCGTCTTTCGCACTGCTCTTTCTAGACTGTTGTCACTGGTAGTTCTTATCGTTAAAATCATCGCGATCGGACACAGTCTCCCTTTTTGAAACTGTCAATTAACTTCCCCTAGATTTGCGTACATGACCACAGAATTCTTCATTTTTCCTGATGAATGCCCAAGACCCAAGAACTGCTGAAAATAGAGTACTGTACGAGCCATATAATTGTGTTTCTACATACTAATCGTATATTTAAAAATAAGAAACGGAAGCGGATGTGGCTCAAGTAACATCCCGTGGACTGGGCTCCCGCCTACTACTATATGAGGTCCAGGCTTTGATTCCCAGGGCTTCCTGGCAAAGGCAAGCTGGCCCATGCAGCAAGCTGGCAGGAGCAGAGAGCTGGCCCACACAGAATGCTGGCCTGTGTGGAGAGCTGGTGCACAAGATGATGCAACACAAAGAGACATAGAGGAGAGACAATAAGAGACGCAACCAACCAAGAGATTGAGCACCTCTCTCCCACTTTAGAAGGTCCCAGGATCAGTTGCTGGCGCCGCCTAAAGAGAAGACAAGCAGACACAGAACACACAGCGAATGGACACAGAGAGCATATAGTGAGTGTAAAATAACAAGGTGGTGGAGGGGGGATAAATAAATAAAAATAAATCTTTTAAAAAATAAGAGACAATTCCATTCACAATAAAATAAAAGAATTAAGTACTCAGGAATAAGTTTAACAAAAGATCTATAAAATGTATACACTAAAATCTTGAACACTTTGCTGGTAGATAGTGAAGAAAATCTTGTATGTAGGAAATTCTGAGGAATCCACAAAAAATAAACCACTTGAATAAAGTAACTAGTTCAGCAAGGTTCTGGGTCCACAGTACCATGTCTATTGGGAAGGTTTGCTTAAGGAAAAAAAATAAGGGAAAGTAGTTGTCTTGAGATGGAGGAAAGTGAGTAAAGGTTTAAGGAAAGATCTCTGATAGCATGCATCTTTGGCCACCAAAGATAACATTCTTGGTTATTATCTTTGAGGCGTGTGAAATGCATACTTCATTTTAAAAGATATTTGAATCCTTTTGGGGGGAGAACAGCAATTTAAAAAATGATATTCGTGCTTTCAGAGGAAAACAAACAGCTCGAATGGGAGCTACATAACTTGAATACCTCTGAAACAGTCTGTTTTGAAAATAAAACTATCTACCTGATTAATATGTTTCTTTTTCCCACCTCTGTCAATAAACACATGCTATGGCATTGTTTGTAGAGTAGAAAATGTTCTAGGCTTGACCTCAGTTTTATTAAGATTTCTCAATATACAGATTTGTAGATTTAGGACCTTTGAAAATCAATTCTTCTCTAAATCTCAATAAAGCAATATTTTAAAATGGGATTTTAGAGGCTTTCAATTTAATCCTTTTTCCATTTCTCTTCCTACAACATATGACATTAATTATATACTGAATGCTTAGTTTCACCCACTTTACCCCACTCTCTCTTTCCCAACCTTTCTTTCCTCCAAAGTAATGCCGTGGTTACTGCTATTGGCTTTGGCCTCAACACGCCTGGGTGTAAATATTGACTCCATTTCTTACTACTTACATGACTTTGGAACTGTTACTTACCAGTTCATGCCTCAATTTCTGCATCTGTAAACTGGGAGAGTTGTTCTTTGCCCTTTTGTCTGTCTGTGGTAAAACTGACATGACTCTTTCATATTGTGGTTCTTTCCAGCATAACCAAATAACAGCCAGCCATTTATTTTTGGGTGGCTCTTAGGACATGTTTTATGATGTTTATAAATGAGGTTTATTCCAAACTACTTCAGGACTGAATTCCATCATAGACTTTCAATGGTTCCAGCAACCATCATAGACTTTCAGTGTAACTCCCTAAATACCCATCTGGGGTCTGATGTAATGATTTCTTAGACAACCCCCCACCCCTACTTCCCACACCACCCCCCATTCCTGTCCCATCCCTGAGGAGTCTGGCTGCTGCCTTGGTAGCTTATATGCACCTGGCTCAGCGTCCAGTATATTGCAGGCAACTTAGGAAATATGTGTTTCATTGTGGGCAGTTAGAACTCTTTCATAAATGCTTTCTTATTAAAAACAGTGTCACTATTCAAACTCAATATGTGAGCGTTAGAGATTTCCACATTTACTCCAGGAGGAGCTCGTCTCAATATAACCACCATCTAGCCCAAAATCCGTAGCCCTCACCTCAGGAATCAGATTCAGCCTGTTTGGAGTGGGGGCTTGTACTCATCAGACAAAACAGCCCTCTCTTATGAGGAATAAAGAGTGGAAACCGCCTTTGGTGGACTGGAGTTATGCAACAGAGTGGCCGTGACTCCATTTTCCCCTCCCCATTCCTCTACTTCCTTCCCCCACTGCTTTTTCTTCCTCGATCTACTGTCTTCTTTTGAGCATAAGTGGTGACAAAGCGAGGGGGCCTCGGTAAAAGCGAAGATATCTGGGCTTTGTTGCTGTTGTTATAATCTTCCTAATTTCCGCAAGATTCAGGGATGGTTCACTCTTTCTCTAACACCCATCATAATAGGTGGCACAAATTAACGATCAGATTATCTTTGTTGCAAATGAACTTTTTCTATAGTTTCTTTCCAAACAGTATTATAAAGGCTTGTTTCCCTCAACTGTTTTAAGTCCAGATCCCAGGTTTTGCAGGTATATAATTAATCACAATTTCCCATGGGTTATCAATAAGCCCTTTACCTTTAATAGGAAACTATTAACGGGCTCCCCTTCATCTGTTACCGGGATGGCCGAGTGGTTAAGGCGTTGGACTTAAGATCCAATGGATATATATCCGCGTGGGTTCGAACCCCACTCCCGGTAGGGTGGTCTTTATGGGGCTTTTGCCTAAATATAATTAGGTCTTTTTTTTTTTTTTTTTTTTTTTTTTTTTTTTGCGGGGGTGGAATCTTCGCATGGAAAAAACTTTAAGAATTCCCATACTCTATTCTAAACATTTGAAAACATAGTAAGGGTACCTTTCATCCTCTGATCTCCATAATCACCACTGTGCCAGTTTGCCCTCAAATGTGAAAGCAGTGTTTGGGTGGCCAGTATTAAGCCGGCATGTGGGGGAAAAACCTATCACGTTGCATTTAGCCTATAGCAACCAGAGGAGGAAAAATGCTTAAGTAGCTTTTCTATTTAAAGAGACTTCAATTATCAAGGCAGTTTAGCTCCAAGAGATAGGAAAACATAATCAGCAAAGAGATTTTTCGGAAATTATCAATAAGTGAATAATACACTTTTCAACTTTCCATGGTGAGCAGCAGGCAGTTGGCTAATCCTGACCAATCCTGAAAATCTGACCAATCCCTAGAAAGGGAGGTGAAAGGATATGCTTCTTCTTGGAGAAGAACGCACATATGTATTGAAGTAAAAAACAATTCTATGGAATACTACACGGCATGGAGTATTCAGAATAGAACCGGGTCATTGAAAGCTTGAGTCTACTTTAATGATGGCCCCCAACACTTACTGCGAAAAGATATATAGTAAATTTAATGCTTTAATAAGAAAGTAAGTAAAACAGGTGAATTTATTTTAGTGTTTTAACCTCAAATATTCCCTTTCAACTTCCAGTCACCATAAAAATATTAAGATATTGCACATACTTTTATTTTTTGTAATGCCTCTTTGAAACATGTACTAGTGGCTACTGTAATGGACGGCAAAGCTCTAGAACATTCTGAAGTAGAGAAAAATAGTCTCTCTTCACTGTATAATAGCTGTAGTTTAAAAAATCTCTCTCTCTCTCTCTCTCTCTCTCTCTCTCTCTCTCTCTCTCTCTCTCTCTCTCTCTCTCTCTCTCTCTCTCTCTCTCTCTCTCTCTCTCTCTAGTATTCAATGAAATTTACACTTTTGTAAAAGAAAAATATCCCTTGAGGGTGGAAAGTCGGTTTCGTCGTTGGGTTAAATTGTGACGGTAAAGCTGGGCCGCGGGTCTGGCCCCTGTGGCCTCCTTCCTCTCCTTCCCTCGTGCACGTTCCCAGCTGGAGTCAGGAGTGAAAAGCGGGTCGTAAACCGCGAGGCCCTCGCTCAGCGCGGCGTGAAGCCTGGGGCGGCGCAGCGGCGGCAGCATCGCCTTGCTGCAACTCCGCGGGTGCAGCCTGGAACCAAAATGGGAGGCTCGCGGGGGTGCGGCCCGGGAGGCCCGGCTCAGCAGCCCTCGCAGGGACCCCTGCACGCTAAAATGCACAAGCATTTACTGAGGAACCCACTAGGGCCGTGTTTCCCCCCTTTTACCCTGTTCACGGCAAAGATCCTGGAGCAGACGCGCTCCGGCCGCGGGGTGGCTCGTCCTTGGAGCTCCCAGCCCCTTGCAGCGCCCACTGGCCCACGTCACCAAACCTTTGCAAGAGGAAGAGCCTTCGTGCCCACGAATTAAGACTCCCCCCAGCTGGTTTAGGTCCTTCTCCGCGGCGTCGCCTCGATTTGCTTCCCAAGCGCCTCCCTCTGCGCCGGGCGCCCCGAGTCTGTCCAGGGGCGTAAGAGGAGGCGTAGGAGCCCGCCAAGGCTGCGCGCGTCGTCTTCCCGACACCCCCGCCCTCCTCTTGGGCGCACAAGTTTTTTGGGGCTCCCCTAAATGGAATCGAAGTCTCTGGCTTTCTCTGTGAAGCTGCCGCCCTTCTCGGTGAGGTCGCAGGGCTGAGCGGGGAAATCGAGGCTGGATCGCGTTCGCTGGCTTCTGTCTAGACCACCCAGCTGAGGGGGAAGGGAGACCCCCGATGCCGTTTGTCCACAGTCGGCTTTTCTAGATCCAATTCTTCTCGGGTTGATGTCCCTTCTCTTTGCTCCAGGAGCGACGCTCGGGCACGGAAGGAGAGAGCCCTAAGTGAGAGCCCTGTCCAGTGGGGAAATCAGTGGAGAAAACACTGGTTACTGGCTGATTTTCATTGCCTTTTATTTCTTTGATGCTCTTTGATTTTTAAAATTGTTCCTCAATTTTCTTTCTCAATATCAGTCAAAGAAACGAAGAAAAAGCCAGATTTATTTTCAAGAGGGCGATATTTCAATTATCCCATCAGACTCACGGGTAGCCAAGGAGCCAGGTCAGGGGAATTCGCTCCCAAAGGACTTTAACAGTGTTTCCCCTATTAGCTTGGAGCAAGGTACACAGACACATAACTAAAAGAAGTTGAGGACGAGCCAGCCAGGAGTCGAACCTAGAATCTTCTGATCCGTAGTCAGACGCGTTATCCATTGCGCCACTGGCCCTCCCTTGCTACAAAGCTTTTGCGTAGCCACTATCCTTTGTGAACCTGCAAGGACCGTCGAGGAAACTGCTGCTTGGTGATTCTGACAGGAACGTGCAGGACATCGGGTGGACTCTGGTTAGGCAGACCCACATACTTTGCGGTCCATGTGCTTCGGGTCACTGTGCATTCCCTTTTAACGTTTATATATATAAAGACATTTTCTCCCATGGAACATTACGTATGTGATAGAGTGGAGTAGATGGGTGCTTGTTGCTTGGGCAATGCAGAGGTTGTCACGTTTGCCTAACATGACAAATAGCCAAGGTTACAAGGATATTTCTTCAGCTGACTTCCCTCGGTATTTTTAATTTCCTGGTTTATAATTGCACTATCGCGGGATCTCTTCCGCTGCCTTTACCTTCCAGGGTTGGAGAAGGGAAGCCCGGGCTCTCAGGTGGCCGCCGGCGGCTCGTCCCAGCTCGGCGTGCAGTGGGAGGAGGCGCCGCCTGTGCGCACCCGCCCGGGTCTCCTCGCCCAGCCTCCGTGCGCCCGCGGCCTTTCCTCGGCGTGCGTCCCACGGGACTTCCGCCACAAAAGCTGTCTGCTTCGTAGCCTAGCGTGGAAGCCCCTCGGCGGGACATCCCGGTCTCCAGCAATTTATTTATTGCCAGACAAGTATTTTCAGAATCCACCTGGCTTCGGGGAGCGCGAGCGCGGCGAGCTATGGGGTCCGATGAGAAGGGGAGCGGGGAGCGCCACCGGCCCAACGTCCTCTCTTCATGCACGTGTCCCCAATTCTCCCATGCCCCGGTCCCCACAAAGACCGCAGAGACTCCGCTCCGCGCAGGCCTGAGGGCTGGACTTTCCTCTCCGGGGCTTTTCCACGGCGGGGTGAAGGCGCGGCCGCACCTTGGCGGGAATCCGGAGAGCGCGGGGCGCTGGGCGGGACCCCCACTCCCGCCGAGGCTCTGCTGGGCGCTCCCTCGCCGTCCTGCGCCTCCGCCTCCTTAAACGTGGATGCAAACCGCTCCGGGTGGCTTGGGTGGGCAGGGCTTGCGCGAGCTGGGGTGCTGGGTGGGAACCCGGACGCGCAGCCCGCGTCGAGCGCAGGGCCCTGCCGGCTCCGGGCAGCACCAGTCCCGCCTGCCCTCGGGCTGTGAGGCCATTCGCAGGACGTTTTGGAGGTGAGGGAGGAGCGAGAGGGCGGGTTTACGGGTCAGTGACTCGGCTGCGTTTGTGTTGTCGGGTTCCCGTTTTACTCACCGACTCGGACCTGAGGGTCAGAGTCTCCTTCGGAAGGCTGAGCAGTCTAGGTGCATCTTAGCTGGGGATAAAGCTCACACCACTAACTCGGATTTTAGCTGCGACACACTTTTAAGAATGCAAAGCTGTTGTTTTGAAAATGCAGGTCTGTTCATTTGGTCTCTCTGACCAATAGCCTTCCTGGGATTCCCATTATTGTTAAGACAAATTAAAAATTTCTTAGCTTGGCAGGTAAATAGAGTGACTTTACTTCTTAGTTTACAACTGTTGTAGATCAACCAACAACTGCTAACTATTTTAGACCCCCCGCCCCCGCCCCCGCCCCCGCCCGTGACTTACAACCAAATATATCCTGGTGAAGCTATGAAACTGTACTGGAGGGTATTTCATCATCTACATCATCTCTGTGTATTCCATTTAATCAATGGTATATTCTACACGATTGAATACTCTTGCATATTTAAAACAAAAAAAGCATCTCCTCTCAGCACTAATATGAAGAGATGGCAAATATATATTTTAAGTTTTTATTAAAAACGGGCAAGAAGATGTAGATATGATGTTCCTATCTGTGACGAGAAAAATATATAATTGTGTAATTACTATATGTATTTAACAACTCTGGAAGGACAGACAAGATACCAAACAATGGTTCCTTTTGGAGAGGGCAAGGATTGGGTAGAAGGATTGGGAGTCCAGAGAAATGGTCTTTTGCGGCCCCTGGAATGGTGTCCCTAGAGTCACGTTCTAGTTGGACCTCGGCATTACCGAGGGTCCCAGGGAGGCTCCTTCTGGTTCCCGAGATTCGAGGGCCCCCGAAACCAAAGGCAGCAGCTGTGTACCTAGAAAGCTCCCAGAATGCGACCAAGCCGGGCCTGGAAGGCGCCAGGCAATTGAGAGCTGGGAGAACCTGGCTCAGTCAATCATCGAGACCCTCCGGAATATCCCGCAGGCAGGAATTTGTATCCTCTGTCCAGGATGGTTCTTCTGCCTCCAGGTCTAGCTGGTAGTTCCTGGGTTAGCTCCCTCGTCCGTCTGAGCTGATCCCCAGGCATTTGGAGAGGAGGTATTTCCATGGATTCCCCAGCCAATAGCCTCAGCTTGAGAAAATGGAAGTGCTCTCCTTCAAGTCTGTGGACACCGTTTAAAACCAACGTTGTTTCAATCTTTTCTTTTTGTTTTGGGAGAAAGTTTCTCGTTCTTAAATTTTAAATGCCTGTTGATTAATTTACACCTTTGAGAATATTTGAAAAGAAAAAGTCTCAAGTGGCCGGTTAGCTCAGCTGGTTAGAGCGTGGTGCTAATAACGCCAAGGTCGCGGGTTCGATCCCCGTACGGGCCAGTTTTTGATATACAGACCTTAGTCCCTTAACTCCTAAAAACGATCTGAATTCACCTGTCTCATTTTCCATTGACGGCTCTGAACACACACCCCAAGCAGTGTCTCAATTCTTTCTTCCAGGAGCAAATATTGATGCAGAGCTGTGCAAGGCAGAGCTGCCAAGAGTGGGAACCCTGCTGAATGGGCACATAAATCAAATAGCGAAGATCACTGTAATGCTTTGTAAAACCTATTGTAAAACCCGTTTCCAAAGTAGTCCCTCAAATAAGCTCCTTTCTCAAAGTCAACTAGAGATAAAGAGAAGAAAAGGAGGTGAAAAACCATTTCAGGATATTTCCACGCTCTGTCGGGGTCACTTTGAACAAAGAACACAGGAACATAAACACACCAGACAGAGTCGAATCTGGATCTTGTGATCCACAGAGAGCATGTCCTTTGCATCTCTGCTTCCTGGTGGAAAGGACCATTCAGTATCACTGCTACCACACATCTTTTGGGTGGTGCTTTCCCCAGACTTGTAAAGCTTCCAGATCTGCGTGAGCTTCACAACATCCAGCTGAATCTCAGTGGAGAGTTTTCTCTGGAGTTATCTCTTGTTAAAGCTTTCCTCTCTCCCTCTCTCTCTCCCCTCTCTTTCTCTCCCTCTCTCCCTCCTTCCCTCCCTCCCTCCCTCTCTCTCTCACTCTCTCCCTCCTCTCTCCCTCTCTCTCCTCTCTTTCTTAGTCAGCCAAAGGGGTGCTGATGCAAAATACTAGAAACCGTTTGGTTTTTATAAAGGGTATTTATTTGGGGTAGGAGCTTACAGATACTAGGCCATAAAGCATCAGTTACTTCCCTCACCAAAGTCTGTTTTCACTGTTGGAGGAAGATGGCTTCCGATGTCTTCCAAGAGCTCAGGCTTCCTGGGGCTGGCTTCTCTTTCCTCTGTGAGTTTACTTTCCAGGCCTCCAGCTTAAGGCTTCAGCATCGAACTCCAACATCAAAACTCCAACATTAAAAACCCTTAGTTCTGTTCTTTCCCATGCCTTTTATCAGAGTCCCCACCCTTTCTGGTACAAGAGGTTTACATAATTACTGAATCAAATAAACCTATGAATCCAATATAATCTAATATGCCCAGAGGAAAAGATCAGTTTACAAACATAATGCAATATTTCTTTTTGGAATTTATCAATAACATCAAGCTGCTACACTCTCCTTTCTGGTCCTGTGTCCTCCTAACTCTAGTTTACTTGGACTCCCAGAAGTCATCAGCTCCCTCTTCCTGGGCTTCCCCTAACGCAGGGGTCCTGGAAACTGTCAAGGCAGTGAATTGGGCCATGCTGGTACTCACATTATTTCCCTTCCCCTTAAATCAGTCACAACCTCCCCCCCCCAGGGATCCTATTCTTCCTGACCTGCTGTGCAGTGACTTGAAAATTGTTGGTTTTAAATATATATATATTGTCAGTTTTTGAAAAATCATTTGGCAGGAGGGAAATCCAGTGTTGGTTACTCCTTCCAACAGAAAAAGTAAGTTCCCTTGCTACTTCAAGGATAAGAGGGAAGCTCACAAGCCTGCTGCTCCCGCTGTGTGTTGCAGGATTTGGGGGGCAGAAAGGAGCCTGTTCCTGAGCGCCAGCAGTCTGCCCCTGGCCTTGTGACTCATGGGGTCCTGAGTTGCTGGTGGCAAGCAATTTGGACAGATCTTGGGCTGGCACTTCAGGCTTCAAAACCGGAGTGGGGGTCCAAGCACGTGACCTCAAAGTCGGTCCATTCACTTGCCCTCACCCACGTTTCCAGTGGGAAACTCCGTGCTGCATTGGCTGGTTGGAGAGAGCTTATAGTAGAGCTGAGCTTTGGTCCCTGTAGAAGCCAAAACAGATTTTAAAAAAAAAGCCATTCCAGTCTCCCTTGGGCAGGGAAGCTGTAGGGGGAATTTTCTGTTGCGGGTACCCCAGCCTCGGGGTAGGCAGCATCCTTGCTTTCCTCCTTTGTCACTGGCAGCTGCCACCTGTAGATGCCTTTCACCTAGGGGGATGGGAACACCTGCACTTCCCTGTCCCATCACTGACTCTCTGTGGCCAATCCTGGGCCCCTCCCAGGGGCCGCGCCCACAGCCTCAAAAGCCAGCCTTGAGGATGAATGGGATATGCCCACTCAGTCCCTGACTTAAGCCACCCCTGACCCAGGACACAAAAGAGGCGATGGAGAGCTGGAAAGGGGCTGAACACACTTTCTGTCTGGGTAGTTTTCAGTGGGACAGGTTGTTCACAGATCATCTGTAAACGGTCCTTCTTAGAAATAATGCATTCATTTTGCTGGGGAGGTGGTGGTGGTATTAGAAGCAGTTGTCTACCAACGTCCTGAAAAGCTGTTTGGTTTTTAAATTCTCAGAAGAAAGGCACCCAAGTTGACTTCGTTTTGGCAGAAAAATTTAGCTACTTTATAAATTAGGTCTTTCAGTACTTGTTATAAAAATTATTGGTTTTCCTATAACAATTATATACAGATATATCCTTTTCATTCATTTAAAACAGTTGACTTTTTAAAATGTTAAAGTGTATCTGGAGATAATTAACATTATTGTTAAGTGCACAGAGCATTTCATTATCTTCATTGGGAATCACTTCACCTATTGGATTTTGTAAATCAGTTACTTTTCATAAAATAATAATAGGATTTGTCCATTTTGTCTTTTTAGTTACTTTCTCTACACAAAGATTTCATTTAATAGAAGTAATACAAAGATTCTGTTCACAAAGAAATCTTTATGAGACCTATGTGAGTGGTTTAAGAGAAATCGTCTTTAATAAATCACTCATCCGCCGCTCACAACTATTTTCTGGGGCGTGGGATGGTGACAGGAGCCGGCAGCCCTGACCGCCGCCTCGCCGGGTCCCTGCGACTCCGGGTGGAGTAGGGCCCGCAGCACCCTCGGGCCCTGGCCTGGAGGTCCTTCTGCCCTGCCCCGCCACCTCCCCCCGCGCCCTGTAATCCTGGGGCGCACCGGCTCTGCCTTCCTCGGACAGAGGTTGGCCCAGTTCCACCCGGGGGCTCTCTTGGGGCTGGAAAACCTTCAGGGGCCGAGGCCCCTCGGGGAGAGGACGACATGCCTCTGGAGGACAGGAGGACACGGGAGAAGCCTCCGGGCCGCTCTCCTGCCTGGAGGAGGCGACCGAGGCTCCTTCCCCGGAACGGAGACCCCCGGGAGCGCGCGCCCCACCCGGGGGCCAGGGCGCAGGCACGCAGGCGCAGCCTTGCATCTCCTGGGAGGAGTGGGTCCGGGAGTGGGATCTTAGGGGTAAGCAAACCCTCTGGCGAGTCCGCGGAGCTCAAGGCCCCGGAGGTTTCGGGTCCACAGCAGTCATCCGTGATTCGCTGTGAAAGAATTTCTTCCTGGAGCGGTGTCTTTCCTCCCTGCTGTGAAGTCGCGTTTTGGCCCCTGGGGCAGGGATTGAGGCTGGGGGTGGGAGTTCTTTATATTCCACAAGTACAAAAGCACGCATTTGTCAAACGTCAGGGAGGAAATGATTTCTGGAGGCAAACGAGGTCATCGCGTCCCCCAAAGAGTCACTCTGAAGCTGCTGTTGCCTTGTCCGCAGGTCACCCCGGAGGGATGTGACCCTGGGGCGCCTCCTGGCAGAGTCCTGCTTACTCTACACCCTGCCACAGGCTCCAAGAGTGCAGCCCAGGGACGGACAAGGCGCACCCCAGGGTTTCTCACCCTGCGGGAACAAAGGAACTCCCCCCAAAGGTAGCAGAGGTGTGTCCCAGCAGGTGGGGGAGGAGCAGGGACTGGCCTCTGGAAGGCGGACAAGTGGCAAGTCTCAGGACACTGCGGCAGTATGTCCATGTGTAACTTCTTTAGGAGCCATAAGGGATAGAAACAGCTTGTAGGTGAAACAAATGGGGTCCAGTCACAAATTATGTGGCAGCATAGAAATCAAATAAAGAAAAGACAGGGCTCTGTGTATTGGTGTTTGGAATGTATACAGGTTAGATCAGTTTTTAAAAATACGTGTCTATTGAGCTTTATGTAAAATATAGTTATAGATATGCAGATAAGGTGGTTTTCCAAAAGCCGAGAGCAAGGATATACTCTGAACAGTAAATAAAATGGTTATTGCTGTGTGATCCAGTAGTGGGTTTCTGGGAGGTTAATAGATATTACATTAGTGATGAACAAATATTGAAGCACTGCGACTAACCAAGGTCAATAGTTTACAGTATGGCTTACACTTTGCACAATTTTATAGATTTTGAGAAAATGTACAATGGCCTGTATCCATCATTACAATTATGCAGAACAATTCCAATGCAGCAAAAATGCCCATGGTACACCTATTCTTCTCTCCCCTCAGAACCTCTGGTGATCACTTTCTCTATATCAATGTTTCAAGGTCTTCCGTGACTACAATAATAATTAGTCTACTTTGGTCCATGGTTGCATTCTCCCCATTATGTTTGTTCATTCCTCAATCTTGATGACTTTGAGATAGTCCTACCACTTTCATATAATATCTTACTGTGATATGTTGCCTTGAGGGTAAAAATATTCTCCAGTGACAAAAAGAATAATTTGAAACATCGTGCCTCTGAAGCCTCCCATGAACAAGTGTGCTATGTGTCACTTACATATCTTAGGTAATTTCTGGAGGAGGAAGTGACAAATTCCTCACTTACTTCTGATGGATAAAATTACACTTTCAGCAAAAGGAAATATACATACAAGGTGGAAATTTTCAATTTTTAAAAACTTTTAAACATTTATTCAGACGCATAAGAAAATTAAATCACTGAAATACAGATTTCCATATTTTGTAAATCTATATTTTTTATGTGGTTGCCAGTCCACTGCTCACTGTGTCCTTTATTATCACTAGATTTAGATAAATAAACTTAACGAATATATTTTGAGGATTCTACTTTAGATCATGCACCTGGATTAATCATGAAGTGCCTTTTTGTAAGCTCCATACTCATTCCAAACCACAAAGTACTGGTCTTTTTCCTAATTTCCACTGAACCTTCATTGCATCCACAAGAAGTTTCTACCCTCAGGCACATGAATTGTTTGGGAAAAAAATGTTCCCAGTCCTTTCACTAAAAGATGCATTTCAAATGCCATTTTACTTTTTCCTATATAATAAATTACAACGGAAAATTATCTATTCATATCTTTTATTGTGCGTTATTATGAAATGTAAAGATAATTCAAACGAGAAGAAAATACCTAAAACACTTAGAGGTGCATGGTCAGTGGAAATCATTTAAATTCAGATTTCAAATTTTAGATGTTTCATAGTGTCATGAAGAGGGTGATCAATAACAGCCTTTGAGCATAAAAATGCACAATATTGAATAGAATTGCAGCAGATATGGAATGAAAATATGTTTGCAAGTGGAAAAGGATTCACATCCCAATTTTTCACCTGTTAAGCCCAGTAAGAACTGTCATACAGTCTTAAATCGACATCTGAAGAATGAATAGAACTAAGGCAGATGAAGTGAGAGCAGAGGGGAGAAGGAAAACTGTTTCCGGTAGAAAATGAGAAGGAGAGCATGGTGGCTGGGAAGAAGAGAAAGCATTGTACCGTGTCTGGTGCCTGGAACGTAAGTGTGTGTCCTGAGGAACAATGATAATTGAGGCTGGACTTAGGGGGCAGGTTAGAGTAGACCATGAACTGTGAAGAGCTTCCTGGGGTGGGAGGTGGAAAGGACTTGTCCTGCTTGAGAATTCTTTAAGGTGCCTGTACTCTGAGGAAGTGTGCCACACATATGACTGAGCTCAAAGTGCAAAACAACTCAAATTGCCATTGTATTTAAGTGTACGACTTAAATATCCCCAAAAAGCAGCTTCCCAAGGACGAGGTGGCCGAGTGGTTAAGGCGATGGACTGCTAATCCATTGTGCTGTGCACGCGTGGGTTCGAATCCCATCCTCGTCGGGCTTGTTTTCCTTCAGTGGGGAATTCTTGTTTACCGCCCTTGTCGCCTTGCCAAAGAAAAGATACACATTCTACAACTTACCCTTATCCCTTCCTCTCACTTCTCTCTCCCCTCCGTTGAGAGAAGTTTCATAAAACAGAAAGCAAATCAATTAAAAGGTTGAGAGATTGAGAGGTGAATTTTCTTGTCTGGTTTATTATTATTATTGAAATAATGAAATTGCTCTAATAACGATTGAAGTGATGAATGCACAACTATGTGACTATACCAAACACCACTGATTGTACATTTTGGATGAATTGTATGTTTATTAATATGAATCCATAATAATTTTTAAAAAAAGAATTCCGCTGTAGTTTTCTCCCCATCCCAAGGCTGAAGGCAAATAGTTGGATACTGTGTTAAAAAATAACTTGGCTTGGTTTTTTTTCCTTTTTTCTCTTCATTATGGTCATGGTGTTCATTTGAAATGTAATTTGGTTCATTTCTTTCCGTTTTCTGTCCGGTTTGGATTGTCTTTTTTTCCTCCTTGCCAAGGTTCCAGGCAAGTGTCACTCCTGCACATGTCCCTTCCACCTTGTGCCCATCACCAGCACCTTTTTAGGTAATCAGCTTCACTGTGTTCTGGTTTATCCTTCACTACTCACTTTTTTGTTAAATAAAAACTAGAGGTGTATTTTCTTATTCCCACTTCTTTTCTTTCACAAAAATTAGCGCACTACACATGCTCTTTTGCATTTTGCCTTTTTTCATTTAATGTCTTCTGGAAATTACTCATTCTGCTGCACGGAACCCTATCGCGCCTGCGCGTCACACCACCCAACCCGTCTTCTGTGCCTGGACCCTGAGCGTTAGACAAAGTGCTGCTGGGGACAACGTCAGTTCGGGTGTTGAATTAGGGGACGTTCAATTAGACCAACCAAAGTAATGAGGAACCAACCAAATAAAGGAGAAAACTAGGCTCTCCTTTTATCACCTTCTTTCTTTTTTTTAAAATTTGGTATTCTCTTCTGTGAATTCTCATTATTTGGGGTGCTCATTGGTTAGAGGAATTTATATTTTCTTGTTATAATATAAGGTTGTAACATAAGAACTCACTAGAGACTGCTTTAATTATGTTCTTTCAAAAATATATTTTAAAATGTTACTGCGACTTTCCCTTTTCGGGGTTTTCCCCGTAGAATTCTGCTGCACAACTTCCTAACTTCAATGCAATTCCTTTTTCCTTCCATTTCACATTTAACTTCTTTGCTTCTGTTTTTCCCATGAAGTTTCATACAAATCTAGTTTATGGACATATGTAGAGATACAGGTATTGCTTTAGGGAAGAATTAGCAGCATTCCCGTTAACTCTGATCTGAAATGAATAAATCCGCCTAGGAGAAAATGAAGGCGTGCCAATGAGCAGAAGATTCGCGCTCAGGTGAAAACGCAACACAGGCGCTGTTCTTCCCTTCCCCTCTCCTCCCCTCGCCTCCTCCCTCCCCACCCTTCCCGGTTCCTTCCCCCATCCCCTGGGGGCTCCCCTCCCCGCCCGCACCCTCTTCCTCGCCCTCAGCGCCCACCCCCGTCCCCTGACAGAGGCGGGTGCCGCTGCCGCAGCTGCTGTCGCGGGGGCGGCGGAGTCGGCTTCGCAGAAAAGTAGCTCGATGAGTGTCCAGAGCAGCAGTGGAGTTTCTAGGGACCGCCGCCCTGGTCCCAGCTCCCCCACCCCGGCTCGGCGACGGCAGCCAGGGCCCTGCTCAGCCACACGCTGCCCGGGGGAGGTGCGATGGCCGAGCGTCAGAGTCTGGATCCAAGAAGCAAGACTCGCTGGAAGCTAGATGGACAGCAGGTGCAAGCGGGAGCACTAAAAGCTGGGGCATTGGAGCTAAAGCCCACGCCCTCAGACGAACAACAAAAATTACCTGAAAAATACCAAAAATGATTAAGTAAGTGCATATCAGTGAGCAAGAAACTACTTATTGAGAAGAGTAAGAAAAACTGTCAAGCAGAGAGAAGAGTGTGCAAGACAGATTACACCTTGGGCACTTCACAACAGTTGGACCTGGTGCTTCTTTCACTGAACAATGGACAGATGATTTTGCGTTTCAGAATCTTGTGAAGAAGCAAGAATGGGTGAGTCAGCAAAGGGAAGACATTGAAAGACAAAGGAAGCTTGGAGCTAAACGCAGACCTCCCACGAGTGATAATTCTCAGGTACCCTCTTCTGATGCTGAACCAGAACAAAGGGAAAACAAAGCAATCACGGAGCAGAAAAGGATCCCTTTGTTAGACCAAACTTACCACAACTGCTGACTGTGGCAGAATATCAGGAACAGGGAGCAATTTTCACATTTAGGCTAAGACACCTCAAAAAGGAAGAGGCAGAAATCCAGGTGAGGCAGGCTGGTTTAGGGAATGGGAAGATGAGTCTAAAACCGGGCAGGAAAACATGGCTGCGAAACACATGGCCATGGCATCCCCCTGAAAGGCCCTGAGGGAAAGACCCCACCAGAAGGCTCGCAAGAACTGAGCCAGGAGAACTCCATTTGGCAGGAGATTTCATCCGGGTCAAGGGAAAACCCCGATATCCTTCAGCGCCTCGTCATTGGGCTCCCTGGGGAACAGATGGGTGGGGTGATCAATCAGAACAGCAAACAGCTGGGACCCCTTCCCCAAACATTAGCAAGGAGAGGAATAATTAACAGCTTGAAAGGGAAGTACCCAAGCCAAATCTCTCTCTCTCTGCCTGGAGCAGCCCGCACCTACACCTGGGAATGCTTAATCTGTTATTTTCTCCCATTTCTATCCTCTTCTCCCATTTCCTTAATAACTACTGGCCTAACTAAACCAGCATGCTCTTAAATTCTTCTGTGTAACATAGCCAAAAACCTAGAGGAATCCGACTTCACAGGCCGACCTTGAACGTTTGGAAAGAGTCAGAAACCTTCATATTCTGGAACTGAAAAGAATAAACAATGAAGATAATTCACAGTTCAAAGATCACCCAACATTAAATCAAAGATATTTATTACTTCATCTGCTTAGTAGAGGTGGCTTTAGTGAAGTATGTAAGAATTTTGACCTTTATGAATTGAGATATATTGCTGTGAAGATCCATCAGCTTAATAAAAGCTAGAGAGACAAGAAGAAAACTACCACAAACAAGCCTTTAGAGAGTATAGAATACATAAAAAACCAGGTCACCCAAGAATAGTTAACCTCTATGGTTATTTCTCTTTGGATAGAGACACAGTTTTGTGCAGTGTTAGAATATTGTGAAGGAAATGACTTGGATTTCTATCTGAAGCTGCATAAATTAGTGTCAAAGAAAGAAGGTAGGTAAGTTGTAATGCAGATTGTGAATGCACTAAGATATCTCAATGACCATATTATACATTATGATCTCAAGCCAGGGAACATCGTCTGGTAGATGGAACAGCATGTGGAGAAATCAAAATCACTGCTTTTGGTCTGTCTAAGATGAGGGATGGTGGTAACTATGGTGTAGATGGAATGGCTCTAACTTCCCAAGGGACGGGCACCTATTTACCTCCTGAGTGTTTTGTAGTTGAAAAAGAGTCACCAAAGATTTCCAACAAGATTGATGTGTGGTCGCTTGGAGTCATCTTTTTTCAGTGTCTTTATGGTAGAAACTCATTTGGTCACAATCAATCTCAACAAGATATCCTTCAAGAAAATGCAATATTAAAATCACAGAAGTCCAGTTCCCTGTAAAACCAGCTGTAAGCAGCGAAGCTAAGGCCTTCGTAAGTCACTGCGGCATCCTGAAAAGAAGAGCGATTTGATGTGCACCAGCTGACTGACCCATACCTTCTCCCTCACATGAGAAGATGAAATTCTTCAAGAAACTTCCACATGGCTGGGCTGACTGTACCCCTTACACCCCCTTCTCCCAGACTGGCATGATGTCATTGCATTGTCTCCATAGGTACACTAGTGTCTGAGGACGTTTGAGTGCGGTTTTTGTTTTTCTTGTTTTTCACACAGGACACAGTTGAGAACGGTTTGTAAACTGAATTTCTTTATAGTGTCATTGGTGTGAGAATGGATCATGGACAATGAATCAATGTACACTTCTGACGACAACCTTGAGCAGTGAAGGATGAGTCTGTTGTATAAACAGGAATACCATGTTGAGATAGAAGAAAAATGTTTTTTTTGTTGTTTAGTGAAACACTGTAAATAATGATCATAATACTTAAATACATGTGGTTGTTACTGGAGAGTTCTAATATGAAGGGAATTTTTTCATTATTTAAAAAGATGTGTGGGGGGGGTGGATATAGTTCAAGTGGTTGAGCACCTGCTTCCCAAATGGGAAGTCTTGGGTTCAGTCCCCAGTGTCTCCCCAAAACAAAACAAAACAAAAAAGCAAACAACAAGCAAAAAAATGAAAGAAAAAAAACTGAGAGGAGCTGATGTGGCTCGGTGGTTGAATGCCAGCTTCCCACATACAAGGTCTCAGGTATGGCCTTGGTACCTAAAAAAAAAAATGTGGGAAAAAAATGAGACATATTTCTAACACATATGAAATACATGAACTATAATTCCTGGATACATACTTCAGCGTTTGGCAGTTAAACTGCTGAAACCAAAGTAAGAATTGAGTGGCAGCGACAGTTATGTTTTACATAATAGAATGTGAGAGTTAGATTCTTTGGACAAAGACTTTGTCATTTGCCTGTGCTGGCTTTTACTGAGTTGTACTTGAAATCACATGCCCCCCACCCCGGTTATATTAAAGGGAGAGCTGTAATTCCTAGATAGGTACACCTATAGCAAAATGAGCTGCAGGGCAGGGCAGGGCAGGGCAGGGCAGGGCAGGGCAGGGCAGGGCAGGGAAGGGAAGGGCAGGGCAGGGAAGGGAAGGGAAGGGCAGGGAAGGGAAGGGAAGGGAGATCCAGGCACGGTGCTGCTGAAGTGACGAGTCCTTCGAGATGCATATCAAGACATCAGGCTTTAGTTCACAGTGCTCCTCCAGATCCTGGGGGAAGGGCCAGCTATAAGGGAACCTATTATCTCAAGAATGATCTATGCAGCCAGGTTTTAAATTTTCTGTGCTGCCAAGCCAGAAGGGTAGGAGAAAAAATTGAAACATGGATTTGGAGAGATGTAACCAGATATTGAAAAAACCTGACAGAATGGAAAAATTGGTAAGGATTGACCATATATGCAGGATGACAGGATCCAGCAATGTGTTTCCAATTGATAGGTAGGTAACAAAATAATAAGTTTTTCTGCAGTTTACAAAAGAGGTAAAAATATCTTTGAGGTGTGACCTTTCTTACTCACCTGCAAGGCTGGAAGCCCTGTAAGTAAGGTACCAGGCTGATTTTTCCAAGAGGACTTTGTTAATACTGGTTGCATAAGTTCAACCTTAATTCCTTAAATATATCTGGTCGTATCTGATTAAATGGGTATTCATTTAAAATATGACATTGCAGTCAAAACTTTGGTTATATAACTAATGTTTTCAATTACGCCTGTTAATAAGAGGACAGATTCTTTCCGAACTTGTGCAAATAATTACATTGCCATGAAAATAAGAATACTCAAAAGTTTCCTAATTCTGGCGCACGAGGAAGGGTGATGTGATAGTTTTAAGTTTCGTGAATCCCAGAAAAGATTCAAGCTCTTGGAACTAGTCTATTCCTGTGCACGTGAGACCCTTTGATGACAGATTCGCTTCAGGGAACTTTGGATTAGATTACTCTTGACTAGCTGGCTTTAGGGCCTTTGAGGTGTGGCCAGGTTGGGTCTCTCTCTGCCCTCTTTCTGGAGCCTTATATAAACTGGGAACTGAAAGCAGAAGCACACAGAGAAAGACAGCTACCATTTAACCTGCCATGTGAGAGGACTCCAGTATCACCTACAGCTGCAGAACGACAGAGAAACCCCAAAAGACTGAGAGAGAGGCCGGGAGCTGAAGCAACGAAGCCCCTGAGAGGCTAGGCCCAGAGGGCAGCTTGGTGCTGAAAGAGAAGAGAAGTTGGAGAAGAAAGCAGAGAGATTGGCAGAGCTGCCATATTGCCTTGCTACATGCCAGAAGTCCAGGATGCAGTAGCCGAACTTTGATGAGACAGTAGCTTTGATCATGCCTTGAGTTGGACATTCTCAGAACTGTAAAAATTTCCCCTAATAAATCCCATCATAAAAGCCAACCCATTTCTTGTGTTTTGCTCCAGCATAGTTAGCAAACTGAAACAGGAAAAAAATATAAATGTTTCATTTTTATACATAAAAGCATAGCCAATTAAATTGTTATGAGTTTAAGGCAGCTTAAGGGAAAAGACCAGGGGTTTCTTATATCCAGGAAGTAGAACATTAAAGCATCACTGATATTTCAAACAACACCCATATCGTTCTTCATCAGGTCACTCAGTACCTTGTAATTGAGATTGAGATTGTGTTAGCAATCTCATGAATCTATCAGCTTTTCCACTACAGTTCTGATAATTCTGACTCGCTAAGGTGGTGTGGTCCCAAAGTTATTTAAACGTCATTCGAAGCCTGTGGCCCAGAGCACCTGGCACAGTCTTTTCCGTGTGTTTTGCGACAGTCCATGTTTAATTGAAGATGAAGGACCTGGCCTGGACTTTACTGCGAGCACTTTCAGGGAAGTATCATCTTTTGTAGATGACAAAAGACTTAAAATGGCCATGCTTGACTTATTAGTATTTTACAAAAGTGAAAGTTCATTACAAAAATAATGTAAGTGAATAAGGAAAGTTGGTTGTTTTGCAGCATGCAACATTTTAAAAGCATAACTGAAATCGTGGCCAATAATATTACTGGTTGTTGCCCAATATCAGGCAATATAGTACCAGGACTCATCACAGATAGTGAGAACATTGACAAATACCTAGGAACTTTATACAATTTTAGAAATATTTATATTGTCATTAAATATAAATGTATTAGCACTAGCATATTCTTCATCGTGGTACCCTCCTGGCACCTCCATATCAAGTGACGTGGAAGCAGATGCTTTCCACTGGGGAATGGCAGAGAAGCAGAACTTGAAAGAGGAAAAAGTGACCATTTCACTGTCGTGCCTCTAGGACCCTTAGAGCCTGAATCTCCTTTTGAGCTACAGGTTTCTGCCACCTGGACACCTACCAACTGGTCCTTTTGGTAGAAGGAGGGAGCAGTTGGAATTCACAGACCCCTGAGGTTTTGGACCAAGAAGTTCCTAGCATTTTTTTTCTCATCTTCATTTTTTTTCATTAATAAGGAAACCTTGACTATGTCGTTTAACTAATCTGTGCTCATTTGTGTATCTTTCTGAAAAGTAGAGGATCCAAATGAGTTAGGTGTTAGAATGAGATGAGATGAAAGTACCTGGACAGAACTTTTTTCGGGAGGCCCTGGAAGCAGGCGCTCAACCACTTGAGCTACATCTGCTCCCCAGGACAGGAGTTTTTAGGAGTAATGCTTCCATAACTTGTTGAGCTGCCTTTTCCTGTTATTTTATTATTTTGAGTTTGAAATAAAGTTTGAATTTTAAAAAAAAAGACATTCCTAGATGTAGCCTAACACTGCTCTCCCTTCAAGACGCAACATTTAGTGTGCTATTGGGCCTTGGTGGAAATGGAAAGGATTGCTAAGCGCTCCCAGGTCCTCCCGAGGCCAGAAATACTACCATGCCCTGGGTTCTGCGTAATCCGAGCACTCACCCAGGCAGTGCCCAACAACAGAGCATCATCAAATGGAAGTGGTTTATTCAGGATTGTACTCAGCCAGGCCCCCAGGGAGTGACACCTGCACTGCCCCCCCCAACAATGATCCTGTTGCAACACCAGATGGGGGCCCTTTCCTACCTGCATTGACATCTTGGGGACCCTGACTCGAGGGTGCCCCACCAGATGCTCGGTCCTGGTTCCCTGATGGTTCAGCCAAGCTGAAGCCATAAGGTACCCATCGGGCAGTAGGCACTGTTTCCCTTGCCTCAGGCAAAGTATATACTACCTCTGGCACTGGAAGAGGTTCCCAATGGGTCAAAGCACAAGTGATCCTCTTAGCCCTGAAACACTCAGACATAACCACCCCCACATACCCGATTACTGACTCAGGGCCGTTGCCAAAGACTTAGCGGTCTGACCAGGTTCATGGAGGGAACACGGTTGGAGAAGCAGAAGTTCCCTGGTGCAGGGCAGAGACCTTTGGAAACAGTTTCTGGGGTGGGAAGATATCATCTATGGTACCCATGTTGATGTACATGGCAAAGGCCCACGTCACGGTGAACATGATTGGAATGACATGGCCAATAAAGGAGGTGCCCAGCTGCTTTCTACCCCCAGTGAGGCCAGAGATCATTCTGGGGGAGAGGCAGAGGATGAGCCTGCCTGGAGAATGAGGACAGTAAACTTACCCTTGAGGACATCCATGAAATAACTGAACTTCCCCTGGCTGCTTCCACCACTGGATGGATCCACCACCTAACCTGGACATGGAAAATTCAATACCATGAAATCATGGGCCCAAGAACATGTAGTACCTCTCATTAAAATAGAGATGGCATCTGCAAGCCAGGGCTGGAAAAGAGCATTTAGGGGCCTCACTGGGCCGCTCAGGGCAAGTGGGTTATATTGGCCCCCTCCTGCCATCTCAAGATACGTCCTATGCCCTGGACATTGTAGACTCCTATTCAGGCGATGGCCTTCCCATCCCAGTTCATTGTGCAGATGCAGTACATACATGTGTTATCTCGGAGAAGTGGCTTTGCCATCCCTTTGGGTACCAAGGCAAGGATCCCACTTTATTGCACAATCACTCAATGATAGGCCCAGATGCACAGAATTAAATGAACCTTTCATGTCACCCACAATGGACAGGTGGCTGACATTCTGGAAAACTATAATGGGCATCTAAAAGAGGAGCCTTAGCATCTACACCCTGACAACCCTCTTACTGGAAGGACTACCTGCCTTACTTGGGCCCTCTGGAAGCTGAACTCAGCCATTCTCTGGAAAGGAAACAGCCCTATCCTGCTTCCTAGAACAGGAAGGGGGCAAGGGTTGGCGGGGGGAACCCAGGCTTTTCTGCACATCTGCCCTTAATACCATGAGATGAGGATTGGCCCTGAAAGGGGGACCAAGGACACACCACTTGAGGCTCTCCTTTTCAGCACTGTTCAGGGATCATCCTGCTTTTCATCCCATTACACCCACCACACGATTCCCAGGTGGGAGTTTAGGGCTGCCAGGCAGAGGGGTGGGATGATGGAAGTGGGTCCAGAAGTGCTTAACACACATGGGTGAAAATCCAGTGGATTGGACCTGCAGAGTACGACCCACACATACTGGAGGTTAGTGGTTGATGCCTACCCCTGGCTGGGCCATCGGTCCTCTTGGCAATAGTCATGGGATAACTTTGAGGAATCCTGACAACTCTCATCTATCAGGAAATGGTGGAAGTGGGGTGGAACATATGGGCAAGGCACTCAGATCAATTGCAAAGAAGTGAGATTATAGCTCAAGGCAAGGGACAGATAGACTGGGTAGCTTTAGAAGGAAAAGATAAGTCATAGCAGATTAACCAAGAAAAATGTCTCTATAGGAGGTGGTTGCACAACCACCACGTCAGGACTAGCTGTAACTCCCTTCTTCTGTTTCTGTAGCCTTGGTCTGGAGGCAACCTGGAAGGAAAACACCTGCATCCTGACCTGGCCATTACAGCAGCAGGGACCCTGACTGACAGCATTCTCCCTCTCTCCTCCTTGTCGAGTCTGGGTTGCCACTAAGGAGCTGAATTCATCAGGCAGTCCTTCATTCATAGCTGTGACAAAGTTAATGGCACACTCATTGGCTGGGCACCCTTCTTTTCCATATCCTGGGACAACTTGTCAGGATGCAACAATTGGCAAATGACTCAGTCATCTTTCTGCTAGCATCCCTGAGAAGACCAGTGATTCTTCAAGGGTGGGCTGTATCTTCAGAATTTATCTTCCTTTGTGGAGGAAACAGAACCCCCACTGGTCGGGCCACTCCTGCATAGGTCTTTAGACAGAAACGGGCAATGAAATTCCTAGCCAGTTCGGCTGCTTCCCTCTATCTATTGTCCTGGGCAGAATGTGATTTGTCTGGGGGGTAAATGACTCTGGATTTACCTCTTTTAGCAGCTCATTTTTGCCCTGCCTGGCAGGAAGTACCAGTGAGCACATGACTCTCTAGAGACTTCCTCCTACACCAATGATTGGTGCATGTGTTAATGCTGACACCTCCTTCTGTATGTGGATAGCTCAGCAGAGGTGGACCAGGGGGTGACTAAAATCCAGTGGCAAGCCCACTGGTTGCAAGTGTACAAAAAGATTCTATGTGGGACCTCTTCAGCTGGCTCCTGGGGCGGGGGCACGGATGCGGTCATTATTCCGGCAGGCCTGATCACCCCACCTGGAATAAAGGTATGCATAGGCATCATCAAAGCCCTCCTGATGTGCTGCAGCCATTGGTACTCCAAAACCTTTGCTGTCAACATCTTTAGGAGTGAGGGGGAAATAGGCTCAACCTCTCTCCACTTTTATGACGGAGGTGGGATGTGGCCTTATGTTGCAAAAGCTAATGTATTTTGGGACTTGAGAATTGTCCTGAATGACGTTGCAATGACAGATACTGGTCATTATGTATCTTGCCATAACCTACAGAATTGGGTGGGAGAGAGTGTAAACTACAGTGTAAACTTTAATCCAAGCTTAGTGGCTCCAAAATGTGTTCATCAATTGCAATGAATGTACCACACTAACGAAGGATGTTGTTAATGTAGGAAAATATGGGAGGTGTGGGGAGTGAGGCATGTGGGAATCCCCTATATTTATTATGTAACATTTGTGTAACCTAAGTATCTTTAAAAAAAAAAATAGATGTAATATGCTGGCATTTTCGGGACATTGGAATTGTCCTGAATGATGCTGCAGTGACAGACACAGGCCATTATATATCTTGTCATAACTTACAAAAATGTGTGGGACAGAGTTTAAATTGTAATGTAAACTATAATCCACACTGTGGATGCCAACATGTGTTCATCAATTGTAACGAAGGTATCACACTAATGAAGGATGTTGTTAATGTGGGAAAGTACGAGAGGGGTAGGGAGTGGGGTATATGGGAATCTCCTACATTTTTTACGTAACATTTATGTAATCTAAGTATCTTTTTTAAAAAAAAGGCTAATGCAGAGGACTGTAGGATAGACCTGCTTGGGGGACTGAGAGGTGGACTGCTGTGGAAGTCATGGACACAGTGGCCATCTCACAGCCCTTGCCTAGCCACCTCCTTTCCCCCTCTTGCTTGTTTGCAGG
The DNA here is from genome assembly GCF_030445035.2 of Dasypus novemcinctus. Lineage (NCBI taxonomy): Eukaryota > Metazoa > Chordata > Mammalia > Cingulata > Dasypodidae > Dasypus > Dasypus novemcinctus. Next base: position 62,352,020 of record NC_080694.1, read on the forward strand.
TATTTGGTGTGTTTCCATTTTGCAAGAGACTGTAAGCAGCCAGGAAGAGATGTTAAATTTGAACTAGTCCTAGCTCCTTGCCAGGGCACAGTGTTTGCTTGATGAATGCTTTTTGCTTATTGTCAGGGTCCATTCCTGCCTGGGATATATAAAAACCCAAGACTCAGGCAGTACAAGTGTCCCTCATCTCCTAGGTAAAGTGAAGCATGCAGAGCCACCATCCACCAATGCCTCCCCGAAGGACTGGCCTTGATGAGACCTCTCCCCCTGCTCTTTGGACCCTTTATTCTATGAAAATAATAAAATAGTCACTTACTAAAAATCTGTTTTTTTCCTGAGCCTAGGTACTACTTCCCTCAGCTTTACAATAGTATTTTTATTACAAAGTCTCTTAACTTTGATGCAGTCAGCTTGATGAATAATTTATTTTGGGCTGCAAGAGTCTTCTTTGCCCCAAGGATATATAAGCATAGTCTATAAATTCTTTTGAATTTTAATAATTTTATTTCTTATAATTAGAGTCTTTAATTCATCTGGATTTTGTTTTAAATATAGATGAGGCAAAATTATTTTTCTAGAGTTTGACTATTTATACCAACAGCTTGTTGAGAAGTCCATTAACTTTAATCTGAAAATACTAATTCAACTCTACCATTTTCACATTTGATATCCTCCTAAGGGGTCTTAACTCTTTCCAAGATTTCAATATTTTAATCTACATTGATGATGCTCAAATCTTTCTCTAGCCCTGACCAGACACTCCATCCAATCAGTTGCTCAAGCCAAAAATCTTTATCCTTGATTCCTCTCTTCATCTCATACACCACAACCAATCTAAGAGCAAATCCTTCTAAATATATAAAAATTCAAACACTTCTCTTCACTTACACTGTGATCACCTTGGTCTGGGTCACTGCTATCTCTGGATTCCTGTAGCACCCTCTTCTGGGATTTCTCCACTTCTATTCTTCCTTCTTTACAGCTCCATTTCAGCTGACGGCCATAATGATCCTCTAAAAGTGAGTCAGATCATGTCATTCTTTTGCCCCAAAGCCTCCCTGGACTCACTCAGACCCACTTGCTTCTTGGGCCCTTGGACCAGCTATTTCTGCTCCTGATTTGCCTAGAATCCTCTTCTCTCATACACAGGTATAGCTGTCTGTCATCAAGTTCAGATCTGCTCAGATGTCAAATTTGCATAAGATCTACAATGAAATTGCAGTCCAATCTTAATCCACTTATCCTACTTTCTATATATTTGCCATATTTATAATCTCCATTACATAGCAGTTAAATATTTTTTATTATGAATGGCTATTTTCTTATTTCTCCCATTAAAATAGAAGTTCCACAAAAGCAGGAATTTTGTCTATCATAGACATATCCCAAACATTAGAAGAGTTCCTGTAATTTACCAGGAATTTAATAATTTTTGAATGACAGTCCATTGGATAATGGACAGTCCATTGAATATTTTCTTGTTGTAGCATAGTCTTTCACTCAACCTGTTGGAAATTCAATGTATTGATTTTCTGCCAAAATTGGGTTATTCACTTTTCCAAGCCATGGAAAAGCCACTCTTAGATGACTAAGTCAGTCTCCTGTAACTCCCCCTTATCCTCACCCTGATAAATCCCCTCTGCCAACAACCGTGCAATCTCTCACCAAGTCCTGCTCCTTAATCTCTCCTCTTCCCTTCCCCACAACCACTGTCAACTACATGGTTCAGACTTGCATCTTTAAATTTTCTGGTGTCTCTGCAGTCCAGCCCCCTCCCCATCTCCAAGCCTCTAATCTGTCCCCATTTTGTTCCCCTTTCACATGACAGCCAGAGTTCTAAAATCTAAGTATAAACTTGCCTCTTTTCTGATTAAATTCTTTCCATAACTCTTCATTGTATTTCCGATGTCCATACTACACTACATGTTTTATAAGTTTCTCCATGATCTGCTTCTGATAAGCCTTGCAACCTTATTCTCAGCCCTGCCTAACCCCTTGGAAACTGTCCCAATAGGTTTTGCTCTGTTTTCCTTATGTGTCCATGCACAAGTTTTGTCCTTGGTCCACAGTGCCGTTCACCACTTGGCACCTAGTGCACACACTGTTAAGGCAGAGTTCAAGTTTCAAGTCTTAGTCTTAGAGCGATGTCCTTCTTCCCTGCTCCCATTCCCCTGGTATTCGTCCCTTGTTCTGGAGTCACTGGATTAGTTGCCAGTCTCCCCACTACATTGCAACCTCCAAAACAGGGGTTGTCCTTCAGCTCTGAATGTCCATTAGCCTCACACGGTATAAGGCCTGGTTAAATTATCATGCAGAGAGCAGTATAGAATGTCTAATGCTTGCTCCCTTGCCACTATCTGTAGGATGGAAGTCATGGGTTGTGGAATGACTTAAAAAGTGAGAAGTGAGCACAAACTCTAGGGCCGTTTAGACCTATATCCCAAATCGGTCCTTTACTGGCTGTGTAGCCTCAGACAACTTTCTTAACCTCTGCCTCTGTATTGGTGTAAGTTTAACAGTAATTCCTATATTACAGCCTTATTTCAACAATTTATTTTTATTTAAGATTGCTTATTTATCCAATTAGGACTTTGTCAAGGTACCCATAAAATAGTAGATAGATGAACTCAGGGTGTCATTCTTTTTACCTTTTCATCAGGATGGCAAGAGTGCTAAGGAATATGCAACAACCTAATCATAGGCCTCCCATTAGTTACAGAGCAGGGATTGGCTTAGATACCTGCTGTGCCCACCTTTCTTCTTTGTTCTCAGATCCAAGAGGGCTTTGTGTCCTGCCTGCTTTCTCTCAGAGAGGTGTGAATGTGGAGATGTGACTTAATGAGGTCCAAATTAAAAGAAACAGCAAAAGGCAAGGTTTGGTTCCCTAATTTAGCATTTCTAGCTTGAGACAGACCATGACTTGTAGAATAAAGAAACCCTGCCTTTCCTGCCCTTGGCCCTACTACTTGTTGAGATGCCAACCCTTAAGGTCAAGACACTGCTGTAGATTCAGGAATCAGCACTTGTAGACATGCTGCTTCCTCATTCAATTAGCCAGGCTCCAGAAACCTTTACACAGTTAAATCTGGCTCTATCAACATAGCATCACTCCTACAGGTCATTCTTCCTCCAAACTCAACCAAACCCTCAAAATACACATCAGCATCAGAAAAAGTGAAGGGAACCAGTCTCCATATATACATACTATGGAGTAACAAATGGGGCAGATGGGGAATGAAGAAGTGGCAAGCAGGAAAGGCGAACTTTCCTATTCCACAATTGGAGGGAAACTGGCCAAGAGCATCCCTTTCCTGGAATGCGGAGTGACCTCTGGAGTCTGACAGGTTGACTCCTAACTCACCAAGTTTTAGGGTCTAAATTGGCAGAGAGAAGGATGGGGCTGGAATTTATCTCTCTTGAGAAAAGATTAAAATGCCTTGGTGGGAGGAAGTAGTACTGCAAGAGCATCTCACTTGGGTGGTCTCAAAGGTTGACCACTGATCCTCAAGGAAAAGCTGAATTCAAGGTCAAATTACATCAAAAGCTTCTCTAAGCTCCCATTGAGGAACAAAGCAGCAAGAAATGAAGAAGCAGCATGCCTAGGGATTCAGAGAAAGGAAACCACTTCTTAGAGACAGATAAAAAAGACTAAGATTTAGGGAGAATCCATTTCTCCTCCCAAAGATGCAAGACAGCATCCGTGTACTTGCTGCCTTCCTGGCTTGCCTGTTCCCAGAGAATAAAGTAGGAAGTGTGCTCTGACCGAGCTGACACCTGACACAGAAAGGAGTGGGCAAGAAGAAGTGGGCAAGGCCTGTTCAAGTCCAGCTGGTTTGGTTCCACCTGGCCTCATTCTGCTACCCTCTCTAGATGGTTTGGTTCTCCACCTTCGAGAATGTAGATTAAGACTCACAGGGTGAATGCCTAAAGCTCTAGCTTTAGGTATGGGATATGTTCGCTTTAGAGAATTGGAAAAGACTGTACTTTAGAACAGTACTGAGGTCCAAAACAGGGTACAGGTGACAGGGAACACAGGCTATTTCTTGTGAGTGTGATGCCTTCGAGAATGCCCTTGTTCCCGATTCTTTGGGGTTTTTGACTTTGCACCAATGGAAAATGAAGGGGCTGATGATCTGAAAGATCCTCTCCCCACCTGAGCAGGTGGAGAGGGCATCCCAAAGCCAAGGCTGCTGCTTGCCTCGACTGGTCCAGACACAGGGGTGCTCTGAGCAAAGGGGACCATGGAGGGACCTCCAAACATAGTCTTTCTTACAGAAGTGCTGGACCCCCCCAAAGTAAAAGGCATGCTCTGGCTGGGCAAGCCTTGAGTGTTCTTGCTCCAGCCTTTTCCAAAGAGGGCGCTGGTGCTGCTGGTCCCACTCAGTCCTCCTCCAATGCTAACTGTTCCAGAGCTGGAGCTCACGTCTGGAACAATCATGCTGATTCCAGACTCCCCGCAGTCCATAGGGGTCACTAATCCCCCAAAGGCAAAGGGTCGTGGGGCTGTGCTGCCAAACACTGAGCCACAAGCCCCACTCTGGTGAGTCTGGGTGACGACTCCAAAACTAGACGTAGTAGTTTGACCAAAGGGCAAACCTGCTGGAGTGCCGCCAAAGGCTGGTTGGCTACTGGCAGGAATGTGAACAGGAGGGGCTAAGGGTGGCAAACCCCCAAAGGCAGATTCTGTTGTACTGCTGAAAGCTGGCCAAGCTGGAGTTGGGGTTGGGGTTAGGGGTGCCACTGCTGAATTCCCTAAAAGGAAAGAGTTGCTGAAGCTTGGGGTAAGGAATGGCTGGGGAGCTCCTTGCTTCTGCCCATCTGTGGCCCCAAATGCAGGCTGGGGAGCAGCTCCGGAGGACGGGGGCAAGGGTGGCTTTGTGCTTGGCACAGAGGGAATCATGGATGCTGGAGTCAGACTGGAGTTGCCAGATGATGATGCAGGCTGGTTTGGGGTCACTAGAGCTGAGGCTGACAGAGGGTCACCCATAGCTCTGAAATTGGCCATGTGGCTGCTAGGGGATATATGGACAGCACTGGGAAGAACCTTGCTAAAGATGGTGACTGTGTGTACAGGAGGAATGGTAGGTCGTTGGTGTGGTGGGAAAATGAAGCCTGAGGCTGGGGAGAAGCTGGCCCTCAAAGCACAGGCAGCCCCAAGAAGGAAAGTGTGGCAAGTGGAAGGGATGGAGTAAGGGGTGCCGGGGACATCCACTACACCAGAATCTAAAGACGGCTTGGAAGCAGCGTCCTTGGCCTTGTTGGCTGGGACGGTGGACATGACTACAGAGGTGGCCTTGACCAGACCATCAAAGAGATGGGTAGAAAAAGGAGTCGCGGGAGGAGAAGTGGGCTTGGAGGGGAAAGGAGGTGTCATGGGCATAGTTTTCAATTGTTCTATACTGCCGGAGATAGGCTTGAAGGTGGGAGTCAAGAGGCCTGCAGCTGTGGAGAGGGAAGAGCCGGGAGATGCTGCAGTTGTGGTTGAAATTCTGGAATATAAGGAGCCTCCAAGCTCACCACTGGGCGGGGAACCAAAAACCGGTTTCAACATGGGGGAAGCAGAAGTTGCAGCAGAAGATGCAGATGCAGGAAGATGGGGACTTGGGCCACTCATCACTCCAGACAAAGTCCTTGGCATGGGGGGTGCCACTGGGGTAGTGGCAGGAGGGCCTGGGAGCGTGGCAGACCTGTCGGCCTGAGTGGTCAAAGGTAGCCTGGTGGCATCAGTGACTGGAGATGTGGGAGGAGCTGGGGTCACAAGGATGGAAGTCTTTTCGGACTTTGAGGTTGAAGAGGTGCCCGGAAGGGGCTCTGACTGTGGGGAACCGAGTGCTGCCTGCAGGCTGGGTGTCTTCAGAGGCGAATGGGCCACACTTGTTGTCTCTCCGGTAGATCGTGCGAAGGCCAGTGCACCGGGAGACGTCTGCATTTTTTTAAAGCTTTCCAACTGAGGATTTGTGCCCGGGGTTGGAACGGCCCCTGCAGAAGATAGGGAAGGCTGAATTTCAGGCCAAGTCTCCGTGACAGGGTCTACGGTGGCTTCAGCCTTTGCCTCTCCGGCTTTGCTGCTCCCCTGGAGGCCAGCTTTCTTCCCCAAGGCCAGCTCCTCCGCAAGGCCTGCCCAGCCAAGCTGGGGAGGTGGGGTCACCGATGGCAGGCTCCCAGGGCTAGACGGCAGCAGCGCCATCTTCTGATTCTCCTGCTCAGAACCGCCAGAAGCTCCTGGGGACTCCTTCCCTGACACCGGTGGGGCCGGCGAGTGAGTCTGATGACCTCTTCCTTTCTTTTTTACTGGCCACTCAGGTGTTTGGGGTGATGCACTAGGACCCCTTCTCTTCCACGACTCAGAGAAATCTCTAGAAGAGCTGTAGGAGCTTGTAATGGCATTTCTTTTGGAGCTGAGGGGGCCACCTGTGTGTGAGCTGGTCAAGGAGCTCCTGGAGGTGCAAGTGGACCTCCTGCTCAAGCTGTGATCTGAGCTCCAGGAGCGGAGGCTTCTCTTCAGAGGCCCAGGCCTGGGCACAAAAGAAGCGAGGACTCCGTTTTTCATCAGGGGCTTGAACGCCGACGGTCTGGTCTCCGGACTCCTCTTCCCGACCGAGTTCTCAGGGAATCCTGGTTCTTCCAACCTCGCTCTCCCTTTCCTGCACTCTCTTAGTGCCCTCAGCACGGTCTCCTTCGCACACGGATCTGGGGGCGCCTCGGAGGGCGGGGGCCCCGCAGAGCTGGTTACCTGTGCCCGGGAAGGGGAGGGGGGCCCTCTCCGCTCCGGATGAGCGATCTGGACTCTCACCGGACTCCACGCCGCCCTGGGGTGCCGCAGAGACCAAAGGCTCCGCTTGAAGTAACTCTCCCACCAGTCCGAGGGGAGCGGGCCCATGATGGAATTCTGGGGCCGCCGCATGGGAAAGCGCCTCCAGGCCTCGGGCGCCACCCGCGCGGGGCGGTGGGCGGGATCCCAGGCCGGAGGCCTCCTCGCGGGCCTGTGCCTCGGGGCGGGGTGGGCGCGGTGGACGTGCTGGACCCGGGGGGCCTGGTGGAGGGGCTGAGCCGGCCGGCGGGTCGCAGGCCGCTCGGGCCCATCCGTGGGCGCCGGGGCCGGGGACGCCTGCGGGGGCCTGGACTTGCCCAGGTAACTGCCCATGAGGAGCGCAGCGAAGCCGGGGGCCTTCGAGGAGGGTTTGGCTTCCGAGGTGTCCGACCCGCCGGGCCCGAGGCGCAGCGCGCAGTGTTCAGGTGACGGTTGGGACCCCGGCGCGAGGAAAGCGCGAGGGTCGCGGGGCGCTCTGTCCCTTCCCGGAGGACACGCGGGGCCTCGGCGGCCGGGGCGGTTTGCGCTGCTGTTTGGCGGCGGAAGCAGGGAGCTCGCGCCCGCTCCCGAGCTGCAGAGCTCTCGCCACCGCCGCGGGGACGCTCGAGTTCCCGGAGTGGCGCAGAGCTGCGACTCCGAGGGCGCCGCGTCTCCAGCCTTGCGGCCGGCCGCGAGCTGGACGTCCGGGTTGGGGGCTCCCGCGAGGGTCCATCCGTTCAGTGGTCACCGGAGCCGGGGTGGGAAGCGTGGGGCGGGCCCCGCAGGGCGCGCGGGGACGGCGCGCACAGGAGGGCAGGCCCGGGGGTCTGGATCCTGGACCCACGCGGCTCCAACGGCCTCGGCGCCCTCGGCGGGCCAGGCAGCTGCAGGCGGAATCTGCCGCCGCGGAGGGCGCGCGCTGCTGCTGTCCTGTCGCCAGGGCGGCCACCGGGAGGCCCGAGGCGCGAGCGCCGCCGCGCGCCCGAAGCCAGGGCGCCCGACAATTGGGGGCGCTGGTTCCAGGTGGGGTTGATCCCGGCAGCGAAGGCCGGGCTCCGGGGGAAGCCGAAGGTCTGTCAGGCCTACGCCCCCAGAACCTGAGCCCCGGGCAGGGACCCCGCCCAGGCCACGCACCGTCTCCACGCCACCGCCCCCACCTACCCGCTGGAGACCGAGAGCCTGGAGCCGAGCAAAGAGGTGGGAGATGTCTGCCCCGCTCTTGGACAGGATGGGTTTTGAATGGGACTCGCTCTCCTCTGAGTTTTAAATGGCCTTTCTTCATCCCGTGCCGATTTCATTGTTTTTAGAAGTTGTTTCGGTAATCTTTAATTGTTTTTGAAATTTTCAGAATGCTAGTAGCTCTCGTTTGGCGTAAATGTTTAGCCACAAACTAAAATTAGAACTATGGTATTTATTTTTAAATGTATTATTTGGCTGCTTACAATGACACGTCTCAGACGTCTATTTTTCCTCTTTGCAAGTGATCTGTGTTCTAATTTCATGGAGTATGCAGAGAAATATTAATTTACCGTTTTAAAAGTAAATGACCGTAGACAATTTTATTTTCTTCTTTGGGAATGTTATTTCGTTTTTGTAAATCAGTTAAATTTAATTCGTATATTTCTTTTGTTGTTTTTTTAACAAAAGATTTATTCCATTTTCTTGATGAGAACCATGTGACTAGATTGAAATAACTCGTATTCAGTAAATGAGACCCCCAGCATGCTGGCAGCTCGTTGCGCGTGGTGAGGGCGGTTTCAGGAGCTCCAGGTGCATCTGGCCCCGTCGCCGAGGAAAGAGGACCCGCGCCACCTGTTCATAGAAATCACTCGTTCGGGCGCAGATACGCGGGTCGTTTTCCCCGGCCCTCTCACCGCACCCTACGCCGCTGTCTTCCGCAGGGTTAAGTCTCCCAGGCGGGTCCAGAAAAGGGACCGCGTCCCACCCTCCCTGAACAGGCGTGGTCAGCAGGGCGCCGCGCTCTTCCTGCCCCGCCCAGGCCTTTATGTTCAAGCTGAAAACCGTTCCCCCGAGGTGGTCCCCGCGCCAGGGACAGCGCGGCCGGGCGGCCGGGCGGGGCCACAGGCGCGGCGCGTCGAGGACCCTGGCCCCGCTCCTTCCCGGCGGGCGGGCGAGGCCGGGAACCCGAGGCCGGGAGGCGCCGGGGCGCAGCGGGCTGGGGCGCCGCCTTCACGCAGGGAGAGGAGACGCGACAGCCGGGGCAGCTCCTCCCGGGCGCCCCAGCTCCGACCAACATTTCCCGTTCCGCGCGCACTTCGCGACTTTCTGTGGACGAATCTGCTCCCGGTGTCTCCCTTTTCTCCCCGCGTCGACAGGTTGTGTTTCAGGACTTTCGAGAAAGGAAAAGAAGTTCTTCCTGATCCATAAGTATTAGTACAAGATTTTTAACAGAATACACGAGAAGCGGAGGTTTCTAAAGAGAAAGGCGATAATAAAACTTAACCATAATATAGGGAGGAGGCTTTCTATTAAAACTCTTGTTTTGACCTGACCTAAGCTTGTTTGGTCATCTACAGTCCATAGGTCCTTCCAGGTAGATAACAATAACTGGAAATAATTCGAGGTGAGAGAGTGTTATCTAACCCCCCAAAATCTCACTATCAATTTAAAACGAAAACAAGTCTCAGATTAAGTTCTTCCACACATATGTATATTAAAAACATTCATGAGTAAACAGGCACAAACAGTTTACACTTGGTCTGTAACCAGACCTTTAAAGCGAATGAAATAAGTTTTCTGTCCTTGTCCAACCTCATCCTTCAGGAGGGATTCACTTGAGGCAGACACAATCAAACTCAGGGAGAGGGATCAGGTTACCCTCATGGGAGGTATCAGACAAGGCGGCACCTTCAAACCCAGAAGCAAGACAGGCTGGACTGGGGATCGAACCTGGGGCTCCATCCTGGTGGCAACAGGTTTCAGGCCTTGCTCTATTCTTCTACCCAGTTGATACAAGGGTGAAAGTGTCTCTAAACTATTTTAGCCAATCTAACCATACTGTTATGGGTCAAATTGTATCTCCTAAGAAGATAGGTTGAAGTCCTAACCTCTGACAGCTCAGGTTGTGACCTTATTTGGAAAGTTCATTGTAGATACGATTGGTTATGATGAGGTCATCGTGGAGTAGGGTAGGTCCTTAATCCAGCGCTACTGGAGTCCTTATAAAAAGAGGAGATGGAGACACAAAGGGAGAATGTAACACAAAGGCTGGAGTGAGGTGTCTGCCAGCCACTCCATGCCAAGGATTGCCAAGAGCCTCCCAGACCTGAAAGAGACAAAGGATTCCTCCCTGGAGCCTTGGACAGAGCACAGCCCTGCTGACTCCTCCACTTGAGACATTCCAGAACTGGGGGAGAGAGCATTTCTGTCTTTTCAAGCCATGCAGTTTTGGAGCTTTGCTATGGGAGCCGCAGGAAAACAGTACAGCTGAATAACATGGATTTCACTAATGACCCCATTTCTAACGTACGCTGTGCTGATTAACAAATTCACTATGAATTTTTGACATTAATTAGCCTAATTAGGAAAACCTCTGGGTTGATAAGAAAAGAAAAGAAAATGCAGTAGCAACATCTAGATTGGGGCCTCTCTGTATACACCTGAGTGTTAATTCTTGACTAAGGCAACTAACTGTATTAGGGTTATCCAGGGAAACAGAATCAACAGGAGAGATATATATACACACACATACATATATATAATATTTATAGTATATATAATATAAATATATATAATATAAATATTATGAGATTTGTTTGTTATAGGAATTGGCTCACATGGCTATGGGGACAGGCAAGTCTGAATTCTGTAGGGCAGGCCACCAGCTGGGAACCCTGATGAAGATTTTCAGTGAATTGCCCAAGAGGACTGGCTGGCTGAAGGGGAGATGGAAATTCTGCTTTCTGCCTGCTAAATTCACTGGTTCTCCCTTCAGAGCCTTCAGCTGATGGGAGGAGACGTCTCCCATTGCTGAAGGCGATCTCCTCAGTTGACCGTAGATGTCATCAGCCACATGCAATCAACTCACTGATTTAAATCCACAAAATATCCTCACAGTAACAGTCAGGCCAGTTCTTGACCCAACAACTGGACACCATAACCTGGCCAAGTTGGCACACGAACTTAGCCATCACAGCAACCTTAAGGAATGTAGATTGAAAATAACTTTTACTGTAGCATTCTCCATGCTGCAGCTGTTAGAGATATTGTAGCTGCTGGGTGTCTGGAAAATGGACCACGGGCAGTACTGCCAGCTAACAGGCATTGTTTCCGCACTGGGGGCTGCCACTACCAGCCACACGCTTAGTCCTAATGGCTTCATGAGTTCTTCTCTATCGTCATCGTCCCATGTGACAGGTACCCGGAGGTTAAGAAACTCAAGGTCAGGTAACATGAGTGGCAACTCCTCGATTTGAATTCAGGCAGGTAGACTGCAGAGCAGATGTTCCTACCCGCCACTAGGTGGTCTAGGATTGCCCTACGGCAAAGTGGATAAAATCTTGGTGCCTGGAGACCGAAGGACTGTGCTAGAATACCGGCTTCTAGCTGTGTGATCTTAAGCTAGTTATTTGACTTCTCCATGCCTCAGTGTTGCCAACTGTGAAGTTGTATTACAGTGCCTACTCTTATTGTGAAATTGTAGATAAGTTTCACAAGCTTTATTAAGAATATTACCAAAACATACCTTAGTAGATGAAATAGGCATTCTGTATCTGACCAAGAGTCTGCAAACTTTTTCTGTAAAGGACCAAATGGTAAATATTTTAGGCTCTTTGGCCAAACACTCAACTCAGCCATCATAACTGAAAGCAGCCATAGGCAACACATAAAATGAATGAATGTGGCTGTGTTCACATAAAACTTTACAAAAAACAGGTGGCAGGCTACCTTTGACCTGTCTGCAGTAGTTTGTCTACACTGTACAGTCTCTAGAAAAAACATTTGAAAATTCATTGTAAAAGAGAAGATTCATGAGGAAAATCATCTGAGGCTCTTTCTTAGGAAATTCTTCTTCCTAGGCTCGTGGGTATAATATTTCCTGAATCCTTGTGTTGCTAAGTTTATTGTGCAGGGGAAGAGCTCCACCCAGCCACACTACACAGGGGCCTGAACTAGAGACTTAGCAGAATGCTTTGTGACATTCCTGGAGCGGGAGAGGGTGAGAGGCTCGTGAGGAGCTGTCTCTCTATCTCCCCTCGTGGGGTCTCATGAAGCAGTTTATCATCACCTCTTGGGCTAGGATGAGGTATGAGGCTTCCTCTATTGTCCCTTTGTAATGCAGACTAAAAAACCACTCACATGCAGTCTAGAATTTGCTCCCCAGCATCCTGGTATGTTGCAGCTCATGTTACCGTCATCTGGCCCCTTTTGTTTTAGGATTTTCCATCTGGTAAGGGGGACAAAGACGAAGAGAGCCGGCACCTTTGGCTCCCCTTTGTTTTGATGTCTTTGTGAGAATTAAAATGTCTAACCCTAAAAGGCAATCAATGGGTCTCTACTTGACAAATCTGTCAGGTGTTAGTCTTGGAATTTGTCTTGTCTGTGCTTGACTGTGTGCTTTACATTTGAGGATCAGTTTTGCTGGATATAAAAGACTTGGCTCACATTTTCTCCTTGTGATTATCTTCATACGTTGCTCCAATTTCTTCTGACATTCAGCATTGCTGCTGGAAAATTTGATGAGGATCTCTCCTTTAAGTTACATGTTCCTTTTATCTTAGATACCTAAATGAGCATTTCTCTCTTTTTTTTTTAAGTCTAGTAATTTTAGTAGACTGAATTTTAGTGCTGGTCACTCTGGTCTGATCCTCTCAAGTACATAGTGTGATCTTTCAGGTTGTTGATTCCTTTTTTTTTTTTAATTTCAGAAATATATTTCTTGCATCATCTTGCTGCATCAGCTCTCCTTGTGTGTGGCACCACCCTGGGCAGGCTGCACTTTTTTCATGTCGGGCGGCTCTCCTTACGGGGCACACTCCTTGTGCGTGGGGCTCCCCTACCGGGGAGACACCCCTGTGAGGCAGGGCACTCCTTGCGCGCATCAGCACTGCGCGTGGGCCAGTTCAACCACATGGGTCAACCACACGGGTCAGGAGGCCCTGGGTTTGCACCCTGGACCTTGCATGTGGTAGGGGGACGCTCTATCTGTTGAGCCAAATCTGCTTCCCTCAGAAATGTTTTCTTGAATTATAATTTTTAGTATTGGTTCTGTTGGCTTACTTTGTGCTGCTTCTTCAGGGCTCCCTATTTTCCATATATTTGATCTTTGTCTGTTATCAATGTTTGTCACTTTCTCTCAAGTCTTTTTTTTTTCAAAATTAAAAAATTTTTTTCTCCTGTTCGCCCTGTTTCTCTTAAGGGTTTGTGTGTGTGTGTGTGTGTGTGTGTGTGTGTGCTTATTCCCTCTTATTTTTTTCTAATTTAGCTTATGTTTTTAAAATATTTTTTGTTTAATTCTACTTGTTGAGTTCTGTTGCCTTATTTCTGAGGTTTTTTAAAGTTCTAGGTTCTAGGTGCGTGCAGCTGAGAGATGGGGCTCCTTCCTTCCCTGCAGCCCCTGCTCGTGGGTTGGAGGTTCTAACTGGGGTGCAGCACCCCTGAGAATACCAGACCCAAATTGTCCTTCCCTTGGCTCATAAGGCCGTGGTTCCACGTGTAAGAGGCAGGCCAAGAAGACCTGAGGCTCCTGCCACCCTCCTTCACTGAGTCCTCAGCTTCCCAAAGTGGGGGTGTCACTCAGAAAGAACCAGACCATTGTCCTCAGCCCCGGAACCACGGCTCAGAGAATTTACCTGGAGTAGAGAAGTAGATCATTAAAAACATAGCTCCAATCTCTTCCCAAAAAAACAGACCATGATTGCTTTCCACTGATTGACCTGTGCCATTTCATAGGTGACAATTTCCTTCTACACTGACCACCATTGAGCTTTCTACGACATAAAAGGAATCTTGATAAAAGTGCTTTTGACTACAAGAATACATGTTTTGAGAATGGTTCTGAGTTCAAACTCTAGTTCTGATTGCACCTAGATAAAAAATTTGAAAAGTAAGAATCCATTTTATTTAATCTATGAAAGTTTCTTCAAGGCAAAAAATAAAAAAGATTGCAGATGAATACATACAGTAGCACATACAATATTTAAAGCTATGGAAACTTATATCAATAAAATTTGTAAAGCAGTGTTTTAGTTTTCCTTGCAGCTCAAGCAAATCCCAGGCAGTGGGTTGGTTGGAACCATCATTGCTCACGAGTTTGAGGTTAGGAGAAATCCAAATCAAGTCACCGTGGAGGCTGTCCTCCCAGACTGGCATTCCGGGGCGGGCTGCCCTGCTCCTTAGTCTTGGCTCCTCCATTACATGGCAGTGAACACGGCGGACTCTCCTGACCTCTCCCTTCTCTTCCTGGGTCCCATTGACCTTCAGCCTCTGGCTCCTCCCTCTGCCTATTTCTCTTTGTAGATCTGAATTTCATTATGCTTATAAAAACTCCAGTAATAAGATTAAGACCCTTCCTAATTGAGGTGGGTCACACCTTATCTGAAGTAACCTCATCAAAAGGTCCTACTTATAATGAGTTCATACCAACAGGAATGGATTACGTTTAAGATCATATTGTTCTGCGGTACACAGCTCCAAACTACCGGAGGTAGGAAAAAAATAAAAACATAAATGTAAGGAGATGGGTAAAGATAAAATTTAACAGAGTGGTTAGCTTTAGGGGGCTTAGAAGAAAGTATGAAAAGAGTTGGGAACATAGGTGTGACAGTTTGAAATTCTTTTATGATCCCAAAAGGAAAGATTATGTTTGCTTTTTTTAAAGATTTATTTTATTTATTTCTCTCCCCTTCCTCCTCATCCCTCCTGCCCCCCCTGCCCCCCCTACCCCCCCCCAGTTGTCTTTTCTCTGTGTCATTTGCTGCGTGTTCTTCTTTGTCCACTTCTGTGTCAGCGGCATGGGGATCTGTGTCTCTTTTTGTTGCATCATCTTGTGTCAGCTCTCCGTGTGTGTGGCACCATTCCTGGGCAGGCTGCACTTTCTTTCGCGCTGGGCAGCTCTTCTTACGGGGCGCACTCCTTGCGCATGGGGTTCCCCTCCCTGCATGGCAGGGCACTCCTTGCGCGCATCAGCACTGCACATGGGCCAGCTCCACAGGGGTCAAGGAGGCCTGGGGTTTGAACCGCAGACCTCCCATGTGGTAGATGGACGCCCTATCCAATGGGCCAAGTCCACTTCCCAGATTATGTTTTTTAACCAATCCATTCCTGTTGTTTTGATTGGACTACATCCAGAGTGAGGTGTGATTCAGGTTGTCTCTATCCTCTTGCTGAGTCTGATATAAATGGAGACACAGAAAGAGACACACAGGAAAAGGGAGCTCTGCCGTTTTTGGCCCTGCAATGTGAGAGAGGACTTGAGGATTGCTAGCAGCCAAAGCTTACGCCTGAAGCCTCCGAGAGGCTGGGCCCACAGATCAGCTCAAGGTTGAGGAGATGAGCCCGGGCTGAAGAGACAAGGCATATGCCTGATAGGTCACAGCTTAACCCAAAGAAAGTGGAGCAGCCAAGACTGAGAGGAGGCCTGGTAAAAGAGGTAATGATGAACCCTATGCCTAGTTGCCCACAGCCAAACTGAGAGATGGTAGATTCTGGAGATGAAGGTAGAGACCTTGGTAGAGGAAGGTAGAGACCTTGGTAGAGGTAGAGACCTTGGTAGAAGATGCTTTCTCAGGACCCTGAGAAAGCATCTCTGCTGATGCCCTGTAAATTTTACCCCAAATAAACCCCCTTTATAAACGCCAACACATATCTGGTACTTTGAATTGGTATCTGTGGCAGTTTGATATTATTTATGAATTCCAAAAATAGATATTGGATTATGTTTGTCTACTGGTCTGTTCCCTTGGGTGTGTTACCCTTTGCATGTATTAAATTCAGAGGTTTCATTTTTGCTTGATTAAATTATGATTAAGGCTTTGATTCTGCCACATCAGTAGGGCAGGGACTTGTTGGGCAGGGACTTACAGAGAAAAATGGCAAGGCAGAGGAGAGAGATTGAGTTTTGATGCTGGAGCCCTGGGAAGTAAATACACAGAGTAGCAGTTATGCGAGGAAAGAGAGAAGGCTCCATTAGCTGTGGCAGTGGCCCTGGGGAGAGAATGAGCCTGATAGTCTACAGCTGATCTTGTGAAGAGAGACGAGCAGCTGAGCCCAGAAAGAAACGAGCCCTGGGGAGAAAGAGGAGCCCTATACCAGCCTACAGCTGAGACCAAAAGAAGCTGGGACCACAGAGCTTTAAGAGGTAGAGGGAGGCTGAACCCTCACAGAGACTGGCAGTCATCATGCTCCAACATGTGGCAACAGACTTTGGTGAGGAAAGTAATTTACTCTTTATGGCCTTGTGACTCTAAGATTCTACCCCAAACACCCTTTATAAAAACCTATCAATTTCTGGTACTTTGCATTAGCACCCCTTTGACTGATTAATACAGCATCCCTGTGGTAAACTACAATAATAGGCAACTTCATCTTCAACTTGCAATCTTTTATTTCCTCAATTGGGTTGTATGTTAATTATAGCTTAACTTTTGTATATGTCCAAAATGCCTTATAATTTTTTAAAGCTTTATATTGAGGTATGTCATTCATACATGAACATACATAAATAATAGGTGTATAGTCAAAGTTGTGAACTTACAAAATAAACATGCATATCCTCATACATGGCTCCCATATATCACCCCACCATCAACACCTTGCATTGTTGTGAAACATTTGTTACAAACTATACAAGAGCATCATGAAATTATCACTACTAACCATATTCCATATTTTACATTTGGTGTATTTTTCCCCCAATACACCCTATTATTTTTTTAAATACTTTTATTACAGAAGTTGTGAACTTACAAAACAATAATGCACATGTATAGAATTCCCATATGACACCCATTCACCAACACACCTCACCGTGGTGGAATATTTGTTACAGATATTGAGATAATATCATCAGACCATTACCACCAACTATGGATCATAGCATACATTGGCACAATTTTTCCATATCCCTCCCATTATCAACACAGTACACCTTTGGCATTGATGCAAGAATATTATAGTATTGCTGTTAACCACAGTCAATAGGTGACTCCAGTTGTATTTTTCCCATGCTTCTCCACATTCTCAACACCCTACAATAGTGATGTACATCCACTCTAGCTCACAAAGGACACACTTGTATCTGCACCATCAACCACAATTCTCATCCACCTCTGGGTTCACAGTTATTCAGCCCCTAGATTATTCTCTAGCTTTCTTTCAGTTTACATTTACATCCCTAAACTACCCTTTTTTTAAATTTTTATTTTATTTATTCATTTTTTAAAAAATATTACATTAAAAAAATATGAGGTCCCCATTCACCCCCACCGCCCTCCCCCCAGTAACACTCTCCCCCATCATCATGACACATCCATTGCATCTGGTGAGTACATCTCCGGGCATCGCTGTACCCCATGGCCCGTGGTCCACACCGTAGCCCACACTCTCCCACATTCCATCCAGTGGTCCATGGGAGGACATACAACATCCGGCAATTGTCCCTGCAGCACTACTCAGGACATCTCCAAGTCCCGAAAATGCCTCCACATCTCATCTCTTCCTCCCATTCCCCGCACCCAGCAGCCACTATGGCCACTTTTTCCACACCAATGCCACATTTTCTCGATTATTAACCACAATAGTTCATGAATAGATTATCAATAAGTCCACTCTAATCCTTACTGTATTCTTCCTTCCTGTGGACCTTGGCTTGGTTGTGTCCATTCCATATCTATGTCAAGAGGGGGCTTAGATTCCACATGGATACTGGATGCAATCCTCCTGCTTTCAGTTGTAGGCCCTCTAGGCTTCATGGTGTGGTGGTTGACATTTTTCAACTCCATGTTAGCTGAGTGGGGTAAGTCCAATAAATCAGAGTGTAGAAGCTGAAGTCTCTAAACTACCCTTTTTAACCACAATCCCATTTTAAACCAGCTGCTACTCACTATAATGTGTTACCATCAACTCTATCCCTTTCCACACTTTTACAGTCAAATTAATTAAAACTTCTACATACATTAAGCATCGGTAGTTCTTCTCAACCCTCCTCTTATCTCTTAATAACCTATATCTAGGTTTTAACTCCACACACTTATTCTTCATATTTAGTTCATATTAGGCCATGTAATATTTGCCCTTTTGTGTCTGACTTATTTCACTTAGCCTAATATCTTCAAAATTCATCCATGTTATCATATGTGTCCCAATTTCATTTGTTCTTGCAGCAGCATAGTATTCCATTGTATGTATATACCACATTTTGTTTTATCCATTCATTGTTTGATGGACACTTGGGCTGTTTCCATCTTTCGTCAATTATGAACAATGCCGCTATGAATATTGGTGTGCAAATGTCTGTTCATGTCACAGTTTTCAGTTCTTCTGGATATATTTCTAGTAGAGGAATTGCTGGATTGTTGGCAGTTCTATATTTAGCTTCCTGAGGAACCGCCAAACTGTCTTCCACAGAGGCTGCACCATTTTACATTCCCACCAACCGTGAAGGAGTTTTCCTATTTCTCCACATCCTTTCCAGCACACTATCTTACAATATTTTTAAACTTTGTAAATCATTTCTTTGCACAGATTTTGCATTACATTATATTAGATTCACAGATTCCAAGAGGTAGCTTGGCATGGAACAGAATCCATTTTTCATTTCCAAAATAACTAGGTTATTTGAGCAATCCTCTCACTGAAAATAATCTAGATTGTGACTAAATTTTAAAATGTTCTAAAATTGTCGAAGACTACCAATTAGTAACATGAGACTAAAATTTAGGGTGGAAATTAAGCTTCTGATCATATTGCGTAGCTTTTTATCAAACACTCCTACTACGAACAACTAGAACAGAAAAAAGATGAAGTTTTTAATATTGATAAATGATACATCCACACACATATGTATGATCTGAAGTTATCAGAAAGATAGCAGGGATGGAGGGACCCAGTCTAGAGAGGACATAAACACAGAAAGCCCTACTTTTCCATTGGAGTTGCTGATGAGTAGGTGGTGGCTTAGTAGATAATACTGAAGCACTTGAAACGCCTAGTATTTGGCTAAGAAGTCAAGCAGCAGAGAAGGAGAGCAGAAAGTAGGAGCTAACAGGAGTTTTAGAAGGTTATGTATTGGGGAGACAGAGCTCAAGCTCTGCGCCTACTGGGGATGAGGGACCCTGGGCTTTCAGCATGGCTGCCCTCTAGGAGTGAGCTGGCAAAACTCTACCAGGACTGCAGCACGGCCTGGAATCCCTTCCATCCCGGGATTAAGATGACTTGCCCCTACTCTAACTTCCCACCAGGAAAAGAAAAAAGTAAATACATTCTCAGGAGTTATTATATAACATCATTGAGATCTTCAAATATTTTTTCAACAATTGTTTTTGTTTGTAATAACTTGAATTTAATTTTTTAAAAAAATCATCATATATACCAAAAAAAAAAAAAAAGGCAAGTGACTGAAAATGACAGGGGAAAAAACCACCAGAGTAGATGCAGATATTGGTACAGTTGCTTTGCTTGGATATAGTTCCTTCAGTAGGCCCCGAGGGAGAGAAGCATGACCTGTTCTGCTTAAAGACTCCAGCACTAGGCCCTCAGATGAACTCCGCTGACGGAACTGCACAAACCCTAAGAGAAGCTGTTTTCCTCAGCATGTAAATGCAATGCCTTCCCCCCAGCGTAGGACATGACACCTGGGGATGAGCCTCCCTGGCACCAAGGGATCACTACCAAGTACCAGCTGATGACATAACTAGAAAAAGACCTTAAATTAAAGGTTCAACGTGGACCAGCAGAATATCCCTGTCTACATATAATAACAGGAGTTAAAAATGCTGTTCGACCTAAAGTAAGGGGGAAATGGAAAAGACAAATGAGTTCATATGGCTATGAGTTTCTAAAAAGGAGTCTGAAGGTTGTCAGAAGGATTGCCCTTATGCACACCTGAGCAGAGTCTCAGAGACAGATAAAGTAGATACAACCCCAGATATTGGTCCTTTTGAGGGCTAAAGAGACCCACAAGTTCTATGGTCATGGCAGATGGGGTTCACTGCCATGCCAGTTGGCCCTTCTTTGGAGCTGGTGTTTCTGCATTATGGAGCTGGACTCAGATGGGATCTCTTTTCACAAGACTTGCATGCTACTTTACTGGAATTGTAGTTGGTGCTGGGGCTTAAGATATATCTAGGGGATTTGAATCTCTGGACTAACAATATGATAGCCAGGCCCTGAGCCTCAACAGACTTCAGCTCCTACACTTTGATTTATTGGACTTACTCCACTCAGCTAACATGGAGTTGAAGAATGTCAACCACCACACCATGGAGCCTAGAGTGCCTACAACTGAAAGCAGGAGGATTGCATCCAATATCCATGTGGAATCTAAGCCCCCTCTTGACAAAGATGTGGAATGGACACAACCAAGCCAAGGTCCACAAGAAGGAGGAATACAGTAAGGATCAGAGTGGACTTATTGATATTCTATTCATGAACTATTGTGGTTAATAATCGAGAAAATGTGGCATTGGTGTGGAAAAAGTGGCCATGGTGGCTGCTGGGTGCGGGGAATGGGAGGAAGAGATGAGATGTGGAGGCATTTTCGGGACTTGGAGATGTCCTGAGTGGTGCTGCAGGGACAATTGCTGGACGTTGTATGTCCTCCCATGGCCCACTGGATGGAACGTGGGAGAGTGTGGGCTACGGTGTGGACCACGGGCCATGGGGTGCAGCGATGCCCGGAGATGTACTCACCAGACGCAATGGATGTGACATGATGATGGGGGAGAGTGTTACTGCGGGGGGAGTGGTGGGGTGGGGGCGGTGGAGGCGAATGGGGACCTCATATTTTTTCAATGTAATATCTTTTTAAAAAAATGAATAAATTGAGTAGAATTTGGAAAAAAAAAAAAGAGAGAGAGAGAAGCTGTTTTCCACATCCACAGGTGGTTTAAGAGAATATCACTTGTTGATAGGTGTTGTAAATTCATTCCTGAACTCAGGAAAGAGCTGAGGAGATGGTTTGGCTGCCTTGGGCCAATTCACTGAAGAGAAGTTTATAGTCTGAGTGTCTGGGCATTTGCTGGTGGGCTGTTTTTTGTTCTGCATGCATTTTATTAAGCAACCATGCTAGTTGATATAGAGGAAATGTAAATGGTGACACTACAACCGCATTTGTTTTGTAGAAGGTGAGAATTAAGAGGTGGAACCAATCGATTGTCTTCAGTAAATATTTATGGAACACCATGTACCAGGCACTGTCCTTTTCAATGGGCACTCAAAGAGACATTTTTTGGTTACAAAGAGAAACAACAAAAGTGAAATAAACAAGAAGCAGAAAGCAATCAGTTGAGGGCAATAGTTATAATGATTATATTTTGTCAAGTATTTATTGATGCAAGAGAAAAGAGAATCATTAACATGGAAGGAATGTCCTGGGAAGTCTGACCCTCCTTTCACCCTTAACTTCATTAGTTTTGGGGTGTTGTTACATCCTATAGAATTTCTACTAACTTGAAATCTCCCCACCCCTTTCTGCTTTTTCAGTAAATACCTAACATTTTTCATTGTAAATTTAGGTGGTTGTAAAGGATGTAATGTCTGGTATATGATAAGCTTTAAATATATTTTTTTAAAGTGTAGCATCTCTCTTCTAATTGTATCAAATGGATTCTAAAAACCAGCAATTACCTGCATGCCAACATGGCTTTTTTTTTTGAAAAAGTATCTTTTTTAAAGAGTGTGGTCTTTAACAGTTGGAAATTTTATATTGATCTTTTTTCCCCAGAATTTGCACTTCCACAGAATTTTATGCCAATGTCATGTATTTTTATATTTCAAGTCTTTCCTCTATGGTGCTACTGTATTTGTCTGCCAAACAGAGCGAGAAGAAGCACCTTGGACTTGCATAGTGGAAGAATGGAGGGATTTTTAAGGGAAGTTGGAGAAAGAATCTACCTCTACAGCAGGCAGACTCTAGGGCTAAATACAGAAGATGAGGATCTAGAATTTTTTTAGCTTTCGCTAGTGTAACCTAGTTTGAATAGAAATTATACAGAAGGAACCAAAACCTTTAGCAGAGGATGGTTTCGATCCATCGACCTCTGGGTTATGGGCCCAGCACGCTTCCGCTGCGCCACTCTGCTGGCTTGTTTAGCAGCGACACTATCCTCTAGTTAAATAGAAAACAGAGTGAACTAGTAAGGGGAAGGCAGCTCGGACCTGGCCCTTTTATCTTCAGAACCGTAAGCTTGTGGCCGCGGAGCGCGGTGCGGTCGTTGAGGCGCACGGCCAGGCCGCGCCTTGCGCGCTGCTGTTATTTTTTCCTCCTTTTAAACTCCGTTCCCTGTCCACAATGAACGCAGCCTTTCCGTTCGGGGCGGAGGGCGAGCGTGGCCGCCCCCAGCCCGAGGGTCCTCCTCCGGGTCCGACAGCACTCGCGGACCTCGGGGAGCCCGAGCGCTGGCGCCCCTGGACGCCAGGGCGGGGCGCTCCTCGCGGGGCGGGGACGGACAGACGGACCAGCCGCTGGCCCGCTTCCGACCAGCTTCAGGCCTGCTGCTCGGGCTGGTTTCCACGAGGAGGCTCGGGTCTGAAATAGCCTCTAATTTCGGCCTTCTCGGGGCAGCCCAGGTGGGACTGGCCTTCCAGCCAAGACGCGGACGGCGCGGGTCTTGAATGTTCGGTTTTCCGGACTTGGAGGGGAAGGGGGCGCAGAGGCGGGGCCGACCCCGGGCCGCCGTCCCCTGCAGCGTCCCCGGAGTCCCCAGCTCGAGGAAGGGGAACGGGCGACTTCTGTTGGACTGTTACCATCTAGATCTCTGTCGTCTCGGGGAGATGCTGCCGTCTTCCACTTGTCCCCTCTGAGAAATGAGCAATCAGCCCTTCTTCAGACTTCCCTGACTGCAAGCCAAAGTCAGAAATGAATTTTAAATCACAGCTCTATGCATACATTGAGAGAGAGAGAGGGAGGGAAGGGGAGAGAGAAGGAGAGGGAGAAAACGAGGGAGGGAGGGAGGGAAGGAGAGAGAGAGAGGGAGAGAGTATTTGGTAGTGTCACTATTTTTTTTTTTTAGCTCTTCTAATGGTGTGTAGTGCTATCTCATTGTGGTCTTAATTAGTATTTCTTTATGGCTAGTTATCTTGCACATCTTTTCGTGTGTTCATTTCCATTCTCATATCCTTACTAGATTACTATATGATAAAAAGATCCTCAATCCAGTCCTCAAATCTTTCTCTCTTGAGATCCATGGCCCTCCTGTCAGCCATTCCTCAGGCCACTTCTCCCTCCACAGAAAGCAGATGGCCACACGACCCACCTAAACCTCTTCCCACTGACAGGACTTCCTTTCCTCCCTCGCTTGGGGACCACTCCTGAGTGTGTGGGGGGAGGTTGTCTGTGTTGGGCAGCAACAGTCCATTTTTACCTCACGCCAACACACAGAGCTCACCAATTTATAAAGCAAGTGATTTAGTCAACAAGACGTTTTCCCACATACTTCTCCACGTAATGATTCTTAAGGCTTCTCTGATATGCCACCCTGGACATTTCCATTCACATTTATTCGTCAAATCAAGCCACTTGGCCAAGTTCAATGTCAATGCATGGTTAGTGTAATACTTAGGCAAAGAGGGTGAGAAACTGAATGTATATATAATATATATGTATGTAACTTTATTTTCAAATAATTATAGATTCATAAATTGCAAAGATAATGCACAGAGATCTCATGTACCCTTCACGCAATTACCCCAATAGTTACATCTTTTGTAAGTATAATACAATATCAAAACCAGGAATTCACAGCATCGATACAATGTTTGTGCAGAGTTCTGTGTCATTTTATCACGTGTAGATTTGTGTAACCTCCACTGCTATCAAGAAATAGAACTATTCCATCACCACGAAGACTCCTTGTTCTACCCCTTTATGGTTACCCCACCTGCCACTCCTTGCCATCCTTAACTCCTGGTAACCTTTAATATGATTTCTACAGCTACATTTTTGTCATTTTGAGAAGGATACTTATGAACAAAATCAGACTGTATGTATTGACTCTTCTCCCTTAGAAAAATGCCCTTGAGATAGCTCTAGATTGTTTGCATGTGTCAATAGTTCACTCAAAGTCTTCCATAGTAAAGATATAGAGCAATTTGTTTAGCCATCCCCCTCCTGAGGAAATTGTGGTTATTTTCAGTTTTGGAAGTTTACAAATAAAGCTGTTGTTAATAATAATGTATAGGTTTTTGTGTGGATAACATTTTTTTATTATTCTGAGATAAATGTCCTGGAGGGCATTGCTTGATTGTGGTAAGTATGTGTGTAGCTTCTTAAGAAACAGCCAAACTATTTTTCAGAGGAGCTATACCATTTTACACTCCCATCATCAATGCATGATAGAGTCCGTTTCTCTGCACCCTTGCCAGTATTTGGTAGTGTCACTATTTTTTTTAGCTCTTCTAATAGGTGTGTAGTGCTATCTCATTGTGGTCTTAATTAGTATTTCTTTATGGCTAGTTATCTTGCACATCTTTTCGTGTGTTCATTTCCCATTCTCATATCCTTTTAGATGAAATGCCTTATCATATCTTTTGCCCATTTTCTAACTGGATTGTTTTCTGTTTCAATTTTGATTTTTGAGATTTCCTTATATATTCTAAATATGAGTCCTTCGTCAGATTTGTAGTTTGCAAATATTTACTCCTAGTCTGTAGCTTGCTTTTTATCTTTCTTCCCCATTTGTTTTGCTTGTTTTGATTTTAGGAGGTACTGGGGATCAAACTCGGGTTCTCATATGTGGGACGCAGGGACTCAATCACTTGAGCTACATCCGATCCCCCTTTTAATCTTTTTAACAGGGTCTTTTTTGCATAGGAAAAAAAATTTAATTTTGATGAAGTCCAATAAATTGATTTTTTCTTCTTTTGCTTTATGTTTTTGGTGTCATGTTTAAGAACTCTTCAACCAGCCCTAGGATTCAAAATTTTTCCCCAATGTTTTTTTTTTCCCCTGAAAGTTTTGTAGTTTTATGGCACCTTTTTTTAAAAAAAGATTGAATTGAATCCATTGAATTGCTTTTGTACCCTTGTGAAAATCAGTTAGCTCTACTTTCTGTATTCCATTCCATTGATTCGTGTAATGGTCTATCCCTCTGCCAATACCACATAGTCTCTATTACTGTAGGGGTATTATGAGTCTTGAATTCTGTTAGAGTGATTGACACCACTTTCTTCTTATTTTTCAGAATTGTTTCTTAGCTATTCTATTCATTTGCTTTTCCATATAAATATTAGAATAATCTTGCCTATATCTAACAAAAAAGCCTGGCTTTTGATAGGTATTGTGTTAAATCCATAAGTCGTTTTAGGGAGAAATGACCTCTTTACTATGTTAAGTCTTCCAAACAATGAATTGGGAATATTTCTCCATTTATTTAGCTCTTCTATAGTTTCTTCCATCAGTGTTTTCTAGCTTTTATAGTTTCTTCCATCAGTGTTTTCTAGCTTTCAGCATGTACATGTTCTGGTAGCCTTATACTTAAATATTTCTTTTTTAAAAAAGGCATGTAAATGGTATTGTACTTTATTTTCAGTGTCCATGTGCACATTGCTAGTATATAGAAATATAATTGATTTTTTGTACTTTGATCTTATATTCTGAGACCTTGTTGAAGACATTTATTAGTTCTAGGAGCTTTTTTTGTAGGTTCTTTAGGATACTCTATGTAGAACATTATGTCATCTGCAAGTGGAATGGGAAGCACAATCCATCTGAAGAGAGGGAGGGGTGGTGTGCATATTTTAAAAGAAAATACAGTGCACTGAACCACCAATTGCCCATTTAATACACAGCTGGCCAAAACTGCAGAAATGAGTGGAAAACTGTCCTAATATTTCTGGGTAGTTTGAATATTTTACCTCAAGACCATACTGCTGTGCTTGTCCTTAGAACATGATGTTACCATAATTTGACAGAAGTCTTTCTCCATCTGCCTAAGAAGTGAGAACAAAGGACTGAAAATCTAAATGCCCTGGGTTTTGACATGGTGGATATTTTACTAAGTAAATCCAGTTTTATGTTCCTTTTCTAAAACACCCTTCTCTAGAGGGGAAGCTCCCTTATCCTTCACCGGTTGTAAGCTTTTTCTACTGTGTGTACCTTCTATCTCACTTAAAATGCTGCTGGCTTATATGCAATTATTCTCTAATTTACAGGAAGTCTGGATTATTAAACCCGCTAATGCCATCTTTTGCTTGGAACAGTATATAAAATCTTAGCTACTAGCTAAGGTTGAAGACAGTCGATTTCTTGTAGTTTCCTTATTACAGGAAGGTAAAAATCGCCAAAAGTTAATCTACTCTCTTTCTTTAAGCAAAACAGAATATAATACACCAGACAGGTGACTTTTTAAAAGACTTGAAAATGTAACCGCCTGAACAGGGACTTGAACCCTGGACCCTCAGATTAAAAGTCTGATGCTCTACCGACTGAGCTACCCAGGCTCCGAAAGCCCTGTGTTTCCCAGGTCCAAGAACAAGGTGACTGTAATATCACAGGTGTAAAACAGAGTACATTTTTGCATTCATGAAAGGCAACTGAACTGATGTTTAACCTCCAAGGAGTCAATTCACCTAGCGCTTGTTTGTATGTTTTCTGCAGGTCTTTAAATAAGGAATGTAAATGATACCAAGAAAGCAATCCCTAATTGTGTAGTTTGTGGAAGTAGAAAATAAAGGGAAGAACTCCACTTATTAAGGCTCTCAGTAAATATTTATGGAACTTTTAGTCAAATCTGTCAAGCACTGTCCTATTTACTGAGCACCAAGAAATGACCAAAAAAAAAAAAAAAGACACAAAAATGAACAAAGAAACAATAACACTGAAGAGAGAAGTGAGAAGCCACCAGGGTAGAGCAGTCATAAGAATCTGCTAGATTTGATAAAATGTGTCAAATTTTTTTGTAGTGTTGTGCATGCACTGGGGAAGAGAGAATTTCCACCCCCTGGGCAAGAGGCCACGTCAGATGAGTTCTTCATTGACCAGAAATGTCTTGATTTATCACGCAGAGGGATGGGATCTTCTCCATGGAAGACATTCTATGACAGACATTCTCTACTGAGGAAGATTTGCAAGCTGATTTAGTTCCAGATCAAGCTCTTGGGTTTGAACGCAGTTTAGCAAGGGAGCTGCTGTAAAACCTGCCGCGCAGAACGGCGTCAGGCAGCACCTCTGCGCGAGCCCCGCGCGCTCCTGCTGCGCGCAGGGAAAGGCTCGTCGCTGATACTCAGTTCCATTACCACCACCCGCACTCCCAACACAAGCGGTTTCGTTTTCTTTTCCACAACTACGTTTTCCCCTCCTCCTTCCCCACCCTCCTTCCTTCTCGCCGCCTCTCTGAGGACCAGGTGGCCCCAGCAGTCCCTCCAAACGGGCGCTGTCCCCACCTGCCGAAGGCTCAGCCTCTGAAACGCGTCCTCCGGGCGCTGCGCTGGGCGGGCGAGGCACCGCGGGGCGTGCGGGGCGCGCGCCCGGGAGAAGACCCCCGCGAGCCCCCTCCCAGCCCATCAAGGATGTCGTGAGGTCGTCCTCGCCTGCGAGCGCACGAGGCTTTCAGAATTCCAGTTCCGATGGATAAGGTTTGGGCCCCTTTTGCTAGAGAGCAGGAGTTCCTGTATCTGAAAACGGGGACTTAGGGCTCCGGACGTTTGCGGCTGCCCCGGGTGGTATGTTTTAGGAGTTACAGGGGAGATGTCTAATCAGAACTTCACTACCCAGAGCAGGGACTACAAGGCACATAAATATTATCCAAATTTAAAATCTCTGCAATTCAACTTCCCCTGAAATCCCCCAAACGCCTGTGGCCAACTGCAGCAGGAGTGCAGGTGTGACAGGGAAGTTGGCAAGGGACAGTGAAAATCTCTGATGGTCCTCTCTTGTTTTTGGGACTTAGCACTTGCATTTTCCCTGAAGGGAGTGCACTCTTCTTTTGCTGTTTTCAAATTCCTACTTGTTCTTTGGGTCTTAATTCAGACATTAACCATTACCTCCTTCTGATTCACAAAGACCGGTGTAGAAGTTCCTAGAAAACATCCAGAACTCCTTAAAGTACTTTAATTGTATTAATAGCATGTATTACATATGTATTGTAACTACCTCTTGTGTGATCCTTCCCTAAACATTGGCATGCTCAGTCCTTAAATATACGGATATGTGAATGTCTCTTTCCATCTTGGACCGCTCCTTCAAACTCCAGTCTCACATGCAAATGCTTGCTCATCAAGCATTTTAATTTTATAGTTAACATTTTCAAAAACGGAACTCCTGATCTCCCCCTCACACTTGCTCATCAACCTTCCCCAGCTCAATAAATGGCCATTCCATCCGTGCAGTCTTCTGGGAGTTCCCTCTTCTGCTCATGTCCTACGTCTCATCTTAGCTTTACCTTCAAAATATATCCAGAATCCAACCATTCTTTTTTTCTACTACCTTGCTATTGCCCTAGATCTACTCAGAAAGACTTTAGTGATAGGCTCTTCACGGGCCTCCCTGCTTATTCATTTCATTTGTCTGTCATTTCCCATTACAATGTAGGCTCCAAGAGGACAGGGATTTTTTTCCCTGGAGTCTCAGTGCCTAGAGGAGTAAATGCCATATAGCGGTTACTCATTAATAATTTGTTGAATAACTCTTGAAAGAACGACCTGCCAGAATACACAGGAAGTGCACAATAAACAAGTTTTTCCACAGGTGGGTATCTGTATTAGTCAGCCAAAGGGGTGCTGATGCAAAATACCAGAAACTGGTTGGTTTTTGTAAAGGGTATTTATTTGGGGTAGAAGCTTACAGTTACCAGGCCATAAAGCATAAGTTACTTCCCTCCCCAAAGTCTGTTGCCACGTGTTGGAGCAAGATGGCTGCCGATGTCTGCGAGGGTTCAGGCTTCCTGGGTTCCTCTCTTCCCAGAGCTTGCTCCTCTCTGGGCTCAGGGTTGCTCTCTCCCTGGGGCTTGCTCCTCTGGGTGCTTACTTCCTGGGGCTCCAATTCAAGACTCCAGCATCAAAGTTCCAGCATCAAAAGCCCCAACTCTATCCTTGGCCATGCTTTTTATCTGTGAGTCCCCACCCACCAAGGGGCAGGGTCTCAGTGCCCTACTGATGTGGCCCAATCAAAGCCCTAATCATAACTTAATTATGCCCAGGTACAGACCAGATTGCAAACATCATCCAATATCTATTTTTGGAATTCATAACTGTGTCAAGCTGCTACAGTGCCTAAGCAAATTCCAAGAGTTTAGCCCTGAGAGGGGACAGGAATATGCCATTCCTAGCTAACCCTTCTGGATTCGGTTTTTTTACAGCTCCCCACTGTGCTTTTGTGCATAAACCTGACCGCGTTGTTAACCATGGGGCAATCCTCTTGATGCACCATTCTACTCAGTGCTTGTCCAAGGAGTTAAAGCTTGTCCCTGCGGTAGCACTGAGCACTGAGACTTTCAGTCCCATCGGGGGAATGACAGGTGTTGATTTGTGTCATCACCAGGCTTTGCCCTCTCCAAACCTCCCGAATGTCCAGGAATAAACCCTAACTCCTGAGCTACTGGCTCTTAAGGATCAAGATAATACACGAGGCCTGAAGGAGTGGGAATCCATTTTAAAGAAGACACACTTCCTTCTGAGGCCTCCCCAAAGTGCTTCAGGAGATTTTGTTCTTTGATTAGTATTTTTAAAAAGTAATACATTCACAGAGGTCAACAGAAACAGAAACATGCACACAGTGAAATTTTCCCTTCCATCCCTCTAGCTTACCTACCTGGCTCCCAACCCGTCCTCCACCCCCACAGGTTTCCCCTATTTTAAATTTCTTACCTATCCTTCTGGAATTTCTTTATCTGCTTATATGTAAAAGCAAATATAGATTCATATGTTCTGGACTTTGCTTTTGTTATTCTACAATATATTTTGGAAATCTTTCCACATGGATACATAGAACCCTCACTTATGTTTGTTATTATTAATGGTTTTGTTTTACATTTTTATTGTTATATACAAAATAGTGGAAACCTGTGGGGGGTGGAGGAGTATGCGAAACCTAAATCTACGGTTTACTAAGTCGTTATAAAGTGAGTGACCCTTTAACCATCATTCAGGATTAAAAAAAGATTTTTAAAAAAGCAAAAAACAAACAAACCAAAAAAACCCAGAGCATTGCTGGCATTTCAGAAGTCCTGTGTATTTCCCTTTTATTCACAACAGCTACCCTCTTCCCCCACCTCCTCACCTGAAAACCACAATTCTGACTTTTATGGCAATCATTTCTTTACATTCTTAATAGATTTTACCATGTACACAAACATCCCTAAACAATATAACATTTTTTCTGGTTTTGAAGTTTATATAAATATAAACCTAAATGTATTGTTTTGTATCTTCTTTGCACAAAATTATGTTTGTAAGATTCGTCTATAATGTACATAGCTCTGAATTGTTCATTATCATGGTTGAATAGTATTCAACACAAAATATTTTTCCAATTTACTGTAAATGTTCATTAATGTTGTTTCCAATTCTTGGATATATAAATAATAGTACTATGAACATTCTTGTACATATTTTCAGTTACACACATACAGATATTTCTCTAGGATATATATTAGGATTGGCCTTGCTAAATAATAGTATATGTGTATCTTCAACTTACTAGATAATGTCCGATTGTTTCTCAAGTGGTAATAATTTAGGCTCTTAATAGTAGTGATGAAAGGTTTTATTGCTTTACATTATTGCCACCTGCATTAGTCAGGATTCTTCAGAGAAACTGATCCAACAGGATATATATGTATTATATATGTATATGTTTGTGTGTGTGATGTATGTACATATATTTGAATTGGTTCATACAATCACGGGAGTTGTGAATTCTGAAGCTGTAAGGCTGGCCATGGGCTGAAATTCCAGTAAGAGTGATGCGGAAGTTCTTGACTCTAAATTCCTTAGGTTGGAAATTCAGGAAGGAGTTGAGCATGTACTCGAAGCAGAATTTCTTCTTCCCGAAATACTTAGTTCTTTGCATTTAAGGTCTCCAGCTGACTGGATGAGGCCTACCCACATCAATGGGGGTAATCTTCTTAAAGTCAGCTGGTTTTAGATGCTAATCCCATCTATAAAATATCTCCCCTGTAACAAGTATGCAAGTGTTTAACCAAACAACTGGACATCATAACCTAGCCAAAGTGACACATAAAATTAACCAGCATACCAACAATTACTATTTCTTGTCTGTTTCATTTTAGCAATTAGAGCAGTAGTATCTAAATAAGGATTAATTTGTATTTTTCTAACTTCTAATAGTTGTTTAAAAATATGTCCTCAAATTCTTTGAACATGTGTCCCATCAAAAGTAGGGTCTAATTCTCTTCTCCTTGACCAAGGCCTCAATCAACAAATGGAATGAAACAAAAGTCACTTTGGGTGTCGTATCTCAGGCTAAGTGATAAAAGGTGAAACACCTGCCTGGTGCTCCCTCTTAGAGGTCCGCCCTGGTATCTGGCCGTCATGCTGGGGGGAGCTGAGCAGCCTTGCTGAAAGCCCACATTTGCCTACGTTCTGCCGGGGCCAACCTCAGGACCCAGGCAACAGACCCGTGAATCCAGCAGCCCTCGAGCTGCGCCAGCTCATGCCCAGTGAATCAAGTGAACCAAGGACAAGCTGTCCCCACAGTGCTCTGCTCAAACTGCAGCTTTGTGAATACAATGAATGCTGTTATTTTGAGCCACTGATTTTTGGAGTGTTCTGTGACACAGCAGTGCATAACCAGAATGATCATCTTTTGATGTGGCCATTTTAGATTTCATCTTTTGGGACGTGCTGTATTCAGTTATTTTCCCAACCTTCCTATTAGATTGTCTGTCTTTTTCTTATTGACTCGAAAGTTCTTTATTCTGTATTTTTATGCTAGTCCTGTGTAAGTTATCAATGTTGCAAATATCTTCTCTTATTCTGACTTATATTTCACTCTTTTATGGTGTCATTTGATGAACACTGTTGTTCATTTAATTTACTCTTAATTCAACTGATAAATTTGTCATTAAATTTATCAGTTTTTCTCTATGGTTAGTTCTGGTGGGTCTTGTTCCGACTTTAAGAAACTCTACCCTAGGAGCAGATGTGGCTCAAGCAGTTGAGTGCCTGCCTCCCAAATGGGAGGTCACAGCTTCAATCCCTGGCCCCAGGACTTCAAAAACATAGCAAAAAACCTACCCAAGAGTTCTAAGTATATTTTTTTATAGTCTCTTCTAAATTTTTAATAATTTTGCCTTTACATTTTGGGATTTAAAGCATCTGGAACTTCTTTTTATGTATGTATTTATTTTTTTCCATATGGATATCTAATTACCCCAGCACAATTTATTGAAAAGTACTTCCTTTCCTCACTCTTCTACAGTGCCCTATTCATTATATAACCAGCTCATTGGTCCATTCGCCCATCCTTCCAGCAGTACCGCACTGTCTGAATTGATACGGCTTCACATGTCAAGCTTTGCTATCTGTCTGAGTGAGTG